>NC_060138.1:439635600-439944651 GCF_021461385.2 Schistocerca piceifrons
TAAGTGTTATTTTATCTTTAGGTGAAAGTAAAGAGTCATTATCATCAATCAGTTTTTTAATTTTTGTTTGAAATCTTGAAGTCGGGTCTTTATTAACCTCAATTATTCCATTAGCGTTAAAAAATTGTAAAGTTTTAGAAACATAATCATCTTCGCTAACAATGACTAGAGTATTCCCTTTATCTGCCTTGATTGCAATAGCTTTATTAGTTATTAACTTCTGGTTGATTTGCTTTACAAGTTTTAATTCATTATTATGTTTATTTTTATCTTTTTCATTAGTAATAACATTCTTAGTTTTACGTGCAATGTCACATATTTCAGACCTACTAAATTGTGCATGTTTTGCAGCAATCTTTACATCAGCAATCACATGTTTAATGTTTGCATTGCTCAATTGTGGAGCTAAATTATATTTTAGGCCTTTGTTTAAAAGTGTTGTCTCGGCAGGAGTAAAAGAAATTTTGGTTAGATTGGTTACTCTTGGATGAAAGTGATGTACATTTGGTGAAACATCTTGTGAACACATATTTTGGTCACTAACAAGGGCTGCAATTTTCTTATTATGCTTATTAAAAATAGTTTCTCGCACTGCATTAGCTGTGAAAATATTAATGGTGACAACTGACTGCAAATTTTTAAATGTGAATTGTACATTTCAAGATTTAATGCACCTTTTTCTTTATATGCATCTTTAATTTCAGATCTGATCCACAGAATGCTACTCTTCTGTCGTAAAAACTTGTAAAGCAACTCAACCAGAAGTTAATAACTAATAAAGCTATTGCAATCAAGGCAGATAAAGGGAATACTCTAGTCATTGTTAGCGAAGATGATTATGTTTCTAAAACTTTACAATTTTTTAACGCTAATGGAATAACTGAGGTTAATAAAGACCCGACTTCAAGATTTCAAACAAAAATTAAAAAACTGATTGATGATAATGACTCTTTACTTTCACCTAAAGATAAAATAACACTTGAAGTTATGAACCCCACTTTACCTAAGTTGAGATCGCAAATCAAATTACACAAACAAAACTTACCAATTCGTCCAATTGTTAACAATACCAACTGCCCCTCTTATAACCTAAACAAAAAGCTCAATCAAATCTTAAAATCCTTCTATGTTTATGAAGAAAATTATAGTATTAAAAACAGTTTCGAATTAACTAAGTTAATTTATGATGTGGATATTCCAAAAAACGCAAGGTTTGCATCGTTAGACATTACAAATCTTTACACGAATATACCTATTCAAGAGACTATGTCTATTATTAATGATAACTTAACGCATCACAAAATCATGAGCCCCAAAGAAATAGTAGAATTCATTGAACTGTTAAGAATTACTCTAGATTTTAATTATTTTTCATTTAATAATAAAATATACATACAAGAAGATGGACTTGCAATGGGAAATTCCCTGGCTAGCACTATAGCAGATATCTTCGTCAACTATGTTGAAATCCAATTTTTCAAAAATAATTCAGAAATAACAAATAAAATTATATACTACAAAAGATATGTTGACGACACACTGCTATTATATAACGGCTCTAAGGAAGAAATTGATGCTTTCGCTAACAACTTAAATAATTTACATCCAAAACTTGTATTTACAGTAGAACATGAAAGTAAAAATAGTATTAATTTCCTTGACCTCACAATTACAAAACAGAATGGAAGACATAATATTTCTATTTATAGAAAACCCACATCAACCGACGTAATAATAAATGCTACATCATGCCATCCATTAAGATACAAAATGGCATTTTTAAAAACTATGATACATAGGATACTGAAATTACCTCTCCAACATGATGCAATCCAAAAGGAAATTGATACATTAAAACAGATAGCAGTTGCTAACAATTATAATTCCCATCAGGTTGATCTGTTATATAAAAAATTACAAGAAAAAAATGATGCCGTTATAAATTCCAAGAAGAGATTTACACAAATGACATACATGGGACCTATCTCAGATAAAATAAATAAATTATTTAAGAACACAAGCGTGGCAATAGCATTTAAAACTAATAACCCCCTACAGATGAAACTGAAACACACAATTGGAGACTCAAATAGATACCAAAAGTCAGGTGTTTATAAAATAATATGTAATGACTGTGAGAAACAGTATATTGGCCAAACTGGCCGAAACTTTTTAACACGTTTCAGAGAACATACTACTGGTGCTGCACGTATCAAATCAATATTCGGTCAACATCTTGATGAATACAATCATTCTGAGGGTTGCATTTCTAGCAATTTGAAAATATTACATACTGTGCCAAAAGGACCACTGCTAAATACCTTAGAAGAAATTGAATTTTTTTCACTTCACAAAAGTAATCCATTATCTGTTTTAAACGAACAACTTCAGTTCAAAGACAAACATTTCTTTGAGCTTTTCGATGATCTGCTTTAGAATGTCTACTCTTCTGTATTTGTTTTAAAAAAAAAAAGGTCTTTCAAATTATTAAGACTTTTAGCAAATATTTTATCTTTACATAGTAATTGTATTTTACCAAACATTATTTTATGATTGACTATCTGTTTTAGAATTATTGCTTTTATGCTTTTAGACTGCTAATTCACATCGTTTTATTTTATTATTGACAATGGCTCATAATTTCATAATTTTATAATTTAAATTCTTTCAATTTTATTTGCTTATATGACTGGTATGTATCTTGAGGAATAGCAACGCCTTATAAAAAAAAAAAATGGCACTTGTAATCTACATACTAACTTCATAGATAATATTTCATATATACGGTCAACTATTTCGTAGCGTATTTGTGCAGCATGAGTTATATATATCAGCTACAGATTATTGTAGCTTACTCTATTCGTTTCAATAAAGACAAGTTGCTGCTCAATAATACATCGTCTGACGCCACAGTCTTTTCCATTCCACTTTGCAACAACTTCATTGGAAAGAAGCCTGCTGCCACATCTTTGCATTGGCGTTTGTCCTCACCATGGCAACCACTAGGTCAACTATCGACTCTACAACAACTTCAGTGGAATAAGCTTGCTCCTTCATCTTTGCAACGGCGTCTAACTTCACCATAGCAACCAGTGGTTCCAAATGGTTCACTGACAGGCCACGAGAAGGCAACCCATGTACTGCCAAACTGAAGTTCATTTTCCTACATTTTTAAATATTTTTAACGCTTTTTAATTGACAATAGCTGTTAAATAAGCTAAGTTTAATGTATATTTATTTCTAATTCTTGACAATGTTCTTTTAACTAAGAAAATTTAAATTGTAATTCGACTTATAACTCATTGGTTAATAATGACATCATGCAGTCAGAAGTGGGTGGAGCCTCCATTATATAAAGTAAGACGTGCACTGGTTTCTCCAGTTGTGATTCTCCAACAGAAAGGGGTTCCCACTCAATGGTAATTCAACATTTCATAGCCGTATAACTCTATGTATTTTCATTAATGCATGTAGCCCTCTAATTAGTGCTTTGTATACATCTTGTAGGTCTGAAGATGACCACAGTAGTGGTCGAAACCGGTCACCTTATAAAATAAATCGTGATCAAGACTGTTTTTAATAGTGATTATAGGGTATTAAAAATGTAAGATCTTAACTGGACACTTATCTGCTCCAAAATGACTTCAGACATAATGAATGAGCCATATTACATGCAATAAGTAATTGTCAGGAATACATGCTTCCACGTCCTAAAGCTGTCATTACTCCTATACAGTAAGATATCATTATGCAAGTTATATTTAACAGAACTGTTGGATCTTCATTCATTATTTGGCCTCTCATCTGTTTCGAGTACATGTCTTCCTTTTGAAACTGTCCTAGATTTTTATGTGTAGACAGATATTGACTTTTCAAGGGAGAATTCTTAACTATTAGTATTCTAAAAGCAGCGATTGTTCAACAATTTCATTTAAACCATTTAGGCCTTTTGGCAGGCGTGATAGAGCGTCAACCACTTCATTATCTTTTCTGCTAATAGGTATTAATTCTCTATCATGACTTTGAAGACCTAACGCCCATCTTGCAAGTCTAGTATGTAGTAATTTACAGGACAATAGAAACCTTCATTACTGGTGGTCAGTATATACATTAATCTGTTTTCCATAAATGAAATTGAACTTTTCGAATGCTCATTTTACAGCCAACACCTCCAGCTCTGTTAAGGCATAATTACGTTCGCTGGACGATAGAACTCGATTCGCAAATCCAATTACTGAGATTTCTTTTTCATCCCTTATTAGCTGGAATAAACATGCACCTAACCCAGTTAAAGATGCGTCAGTAGATAAACAAAACAACGCCACCACTCGGCTGATAACGCAAGAAAAATTCATCATTGGAATACGCCGAGAAAGACTGCAATCGCATATATCACACCTCTACGGGGAGGATGTCCAACGCAGCTACAAGGTGCTGCAGAATCTACGAATCAAGAAGGGAAAGCTGCTCGGCAGACTAGCCTTCTTGCTAACGTATGATGCCGCAGTTTGCGAACTTGCGGCTTCCTGTCAACACGGCGAGGACAAAACGCATATTACGATGGGCTGGTTCAGCCTTAGCACGTGAACACATACGTGTTACCAGAATGGAACTCGACAAGAACTCCAAGACTGCTCACACACAACCTGTACCTGACTTCCACTCTCCTAGCACACCTGGGAGTGGCTGGACGGCAACACGTCCGCCAGCAGTGAGCTCCACAAGAAGAAAGTCACCAACAAACAGTGCCGGAAGTTCCTCAGACTTCGGGGCGGATGTCAACAGGAGGAGAAAGATACCAATATTAAGGCTGTCATCAACCTGACACAGAGAGCACTGGATGAGCCAACAATCTCCGTGCTGTTGAGAGGCCTCAACTTCGCTCCGACTCCAAAGAACGTTACCAAAATGTGACATCGTCAGCAGCGTCGAGGAAGCCATACGTGGACTCCCGCCGAGAGCAGCCGAGGGAGTGAGACCAGCAGGGTACTCGAGAAAGCAAGAATGCCAAAGAACAACATTACGGCAGAAGAGCGCAAGGCACTTTTGAACCTTCGCGATGGCAAGGGTATAGTGGTCTTAGCAGCCGGGAAAGGGAATGCGACAGTCCTATTGAAGTCAGAAGATTACTGGCAGAAGATCGACACCTTACTAAAAGATCCAGCATACAAAGAAGGGGGGAAAGACGCAACTGCTTCTGTTACGCGCAAGACCATCGATCTTCTCAACAGCTCAGGACTTGACAGAAACACCATCAAGAAGTTTTACCCTCGGGCACCGGCTCCACCGTGACTGAATGGCCTCCGGAAGATCCATAAGGAGAATGTCTCACTACGTCCTACATAGAACACCATAAATTCTCCGACGTATGGTGTAGCGAAGAACCTAGCACAGCTGTTAAAACCACTCGTGGGTCACTACCCTCACCATGTCAAGAACTCGACAGAATTTGTTAAGGTACTCCAATGGCTACGCCTGGACGAGAAGGATCTACTAGTCAACATTGATGTCTCTTCTCTTTTCACCCGGGTGCCGCTGGATGATCCCTTAGCCCTGCTCGAAGATCACTTCGATGAGGACACAGTCAGACTCTTTCCTCTCGTGTTGACCACCACGTACTTCAAATGTGGTGGGAAATTCTATGAACAAACAGATGGTGTTGCCATGGGTTCCTCCCAGGCCCCAGGTATTGCCAACTTGTACATGGAGCACTTTGAAGATGTGGCACTGAACACCGCCCGCCGTAAACCAAAGGTGTTCTACAGATAGGTAGACGTCACTTTTGTAGTGTGTCACCATGGTAAGGAAAAACTACAGGAGTTCATACGCCATCTCAGTGGCATACATGATACCATCAAATTCACCATGGAGGTAGAAGATATTTTGATCAAGAAAAATCCGGACGGTACGTTGGGACACTCGGTCTACAGGAAGAGGACGCACACGGACTTATATCTCAATGCTCGGAGCTCCCACCACCCAGCACAATGTAACTCAGTACTGAACACCTTAGTACAAAGAGCCAGGTCGATCTGTGACAGCGAGAGTTTGCCGCGTGAGTTAGCACATCTGCGGAAAACCTTCCGTAAGAATGGCTACACCGAGACACAAATAAGACACGCCTTGCGTGCAGGAAAGAGGCGGGAGGAGAAACCAGAAGAAGACGAAGCAAATAGTGTGTCGTTTCTGCCGTCTGCTGGACCGCCAACAGCCAAGATCGCACGAATATTAAAGAAGCACGAAATAACGACCATCTTTCGCGCACCGAAATATGTCAAAGATATATTTGACTCAACCAAAGACCAACTGGGGTTACAGACACCATGCATTTACAGTATTGAGTACGAATGTGGGGCGGAATGTATCAGGCAGACACAACGATGTGTCCCCCAGCACTGTACTGAACACATCAGGAACGTACGATTAGAACAGACAAACAAGTCAGCGGTAGCAGAACACAGCATTATCGAGGGACAGACCTTCAAATTCGAAAAAACGGAGAAGCTGTGCAGCGCCAACGGTTTCTGGGACTCGATCTTCAAAGAGGCAGTGGAGATACATCTGTACAACAATTTAGTAAACAGGGATAGTGGTTTTCAGCTCAGTGCAGCGTGGAATCTCACAATTGACGAAATACGTCAGGAACGCACCGATCTGAAGGCAGCGTCGTCCGCAGGCAGATTGGATAGCCACCAGGTCTCGACGCCGGTCCGCGCCGCGGTACCCTCATCCGGAGGAACGTGATTGGCCGACCTACACGAGCGGACGACGGCCAAGCAGCAATATAGATATGCAGAACACAGCATCGCGACAGACTCTATTACAGACAGAAAGTATTCCAAATCAGCATCTGGTACATAAATTAATTTTTCTCTAATATTAATGGGTACTTTTGCTTTTACAATATGAATGGCCCCTCCAGGTGCTATTGGTTCATCCCAATATCAAGTTTTATTAGCATATTTCTCAAAGTATTTTCTTAATGTGGTCTTTTTGGGATCATAATATTCTGAATTATAAACTTCTTTACATAATTTCTTTTGTTTGCTAAACGAACAAAATTTATTAATGAATTTACACTCAAACTCCTCACCAGCACTACAGAAATCATTAATGTCATTTGCCCACAAAGCTGCCTCTCCTACAATATGAGAAATCACGAACTGGATTTTGAGCCTTTCATCCCATGTTCTGGGAAATATATTCCTAAAGCTTTTAATAAAGACTACTGGTTTGGGAAAATCTTTTTCTGATGATTATGTTCGAAACTGTTGGTTATTAATAATACTTTGTTCTATTTTTATAACAGATAATGCTGTAAAACTATGCATTGAATGATTTTCTACGTAATGTTTATTACTTTTCCCTTCAGCTGATTTCCAAGACGCCAATGAATCATTAATATTGTTCTCTCTATTTCTAATGCTAACATCCTTCTCATTTCTAATAGATGTTTCGTCTACCAATGAGTATAATTTTTTATTAATTTCCTTCCGCCACATAAGTAGTTCTGAAATTACTTTGTCTTTAACCGTACAAAATTCCTCTTTAATATCATCGACTTCGTCTGATGGTTTAGCACTGCACACTTTATTTACTGATTCTGGAACTATAAACTCTACTTTTTTATTTATTTCTCCGCTTTTTGCCTGAAACCAATTGCAAACCTCTTCTTCCCACTTTTGAGCATGCTTAGTTAAGCATTCCTCAATTGGTTCTGATTAGTTAACTCTATATTGTCAAGTCTTTTGGTCAATGACTCTATAGTTTTACTTAGACTAGATTGTTTTGTTGTTACCTCATCTAGAGATTGGTCTTACTAGGTTAGGCGAATTTTCATATTTTTTATTCATATCATCCAACCTTTGGTTCATACATATTAGATCATCCCAGATTTTCTTATCTTGCATTTCCATTTCCCTATCTTTCTGTTCCCTCCCCTCTTCCTCCCTGTTCTTCTTTCTCTCATTCTCTCTGTCTTTCCAGATCTTCCCTTTCCTTGTCTTTCTGTTGTTTCCGTTTTTCATTCTCTACTAACTTCATTAAAATTAATGTTAATGGAAAAAGGTTGGTTTGCTGATTACCTCAAAATTATCAGTTGATTTAGAAATCATATCACCTTCTACAAGATCTAACTGGTAATCACCTACTTCAGAGTTTATATTGTGTTGTTGTAAACACATTTGATCATTAGTTAAATTATGCATCTCAATATTATCTACAGGCATAATTAAGGATGATGAAATTTGTTCCATTTGTGACTCATTATTGTCAGTAATACTCCTAATTGAACGCATTTTAGCTGTCTTATCTATGACACCCTTATGTATCTTAAGCATATCATAAATAATCTCGCTATTCACAGTTATTCGGTAAAATCAATTTTCATACGTTATAGGTACAGTCACATATTCTGTTATCACTTGCAAATTACTGTCAATCTACAAAAAACTCTTGCCTGTTTTACGCTAACTATGCTACAGATATATTGATCCAATACACATCAAGATGAATAAACAGTTAAGGCGGTGACACAGTTATCAGTATTTACTTTTTGCTGGTTGTAGATCATCTGTCATGCATTAACAATCAGCACATTATGTGTATGAATATTCTTGTTGCAGGCTCCGTTACACCACAAATATTTATCAGCAAGCATAGCAGGATCATGCTAAATAACAGAATACATATTAGTTATATGTCACAGAATAGCTACACACGAAATATTATCACATGTGGTAAATATTTCACAGTTAATAGTAAGTTTAACAACTGTTAATTGTCATTTATATTGTCTTCATTACGTAAGATCTCGTTTTTAAGTTTCACCAATTGTTGATTTCTTGATAATTACGTAATCTTGATGTCTCTTGCGTCCTTTTAATTGTTACATCTTAATTATCATCGTGCCCCATGCTTGGCGTCAATTGGGCCCCTCTTTCTTTTTGTAGTTTTTTCTGGGTGCTAAATTTTAGTTTATTAAGTTGGCAGGTGACCATGATTTCGTTTTTAAGGACGTGATCAAATTATTTTTATTTAAAACTATGAGGACGAGCCAAAAACTTCATTACAATCTCTTGAAACAGTAATAGCGGATGTAAATTGTTTATTCACAAGCCCTGTTACTAGGCAAGCTCAGTCTAATTCGGTGAACGAAAACTGTTTGTTTTTAATGAGAATTAATTTCATGCACTCAGAATTGAAAATAAATGTCTTGAAACCTTATGTTCGTCGTAATTAAGTTTTCACGTCAGATTACACGCTTAAAGTCAGAGAAGTTGCTGCAGTGTAGTAGGTGAAATTCTTCAAATAAATGACAGTCAGTCAGTCGCTCTGTGTTACGATCGGAAGTTAATTTTTTTATGAAAATTATGTTACTGCTTTTCAATTGAGACTGACTTCAGAATTACAGTAAGTGCAGTGTTCTAAACCAATCAGCAGCTGATGTAAAATCGTAACACTTAAACAATTGCACAACGAATCTGAACCAGCCATTACTTTTGATTCTGTTTTATTCGTAACTTGTACAAAACGGAACTTTCACAAAGAACACTTTTCAACAACAAACATAAATGTAATCAAAATTCTAACTGAGAGAGAGCTAACAGGAGAGAAGATATCGCTGCAGCCTAAAACATATACTACTAAAAACAAAACATTTAACAATGTGATACCTCCTTTTATTCAGAAGCCTTTAGCTTCTTTGAAAAATCTGAGTTACTTTATTATGTTAATATACTTATAAATTTCAAACAAAATTGACATAATAACACATCTAAATAACTCAAATTGTATAAAAATAAATATTTCAATTGCTATTCTATGAAAGAGTGGCTTCAGTTAGTCTATAGTAATGGTTCATTCATATTATTGTCAAAATGATGTACAAATGATATTTCTGTAACAATATCACTTACATATTTCTGTTTCTGTCATTAACCATTAACGGTATGTCAGTATTTAAGTTTTAAGGGGGGTACAACGTCAAACTCTAGTTTCATACACATGCAACTATAGTTTGTATGCTGTGCAAAATTCATTGAAGAATCTCTCTTACTTAGGAAGAAAAGTGTACCTACAGAAACAAATGCAGTGAAAAAATGATGAAATCTCACATGTAAAAAAAAAGGTATTTTGCTACGTTTTTGAACTTCCACTGCTATGTGTGTGTCCTCAATCCTTCCTGGTCATGGTGACAAAATTTTATGAATTTATTTGTAAAAGTATAGACAATAGAAATTGAAATGTCCTGTGGTGCCTCTCCTCCTCCAAGTCGGCCCATTTGACGTCCTACACCCCCCCCCCCCTTAATTTATAGTCATTTACACCCAGCACATATATTTCAACTGCAGCCCAAAGTCTAAGTTTTAAGATATTGGTAGCCCAAAGTCTTAGTGTCATGCCATCTGTAGACTAAGGTCTTTGTTGTACTACTCGCGTATCTTAAAGTTCTGTATGTAGGTCTGATATTTTATAATTCCCTGACATCTCTTGTTTCTACAGGTGAATACAACTTTTGGTATCATACACACAATAGTTTGAGCTCATTCTTTTTTATGACTTTCCGTCTAAGGTAGAACAGGACATGTTTTGTTTTCATGACCATTACATAAACGTTCATTTACCCATCTAGTATGTGATTTGACAAAAAAATTCACTACCAGTATCTATTACTTTTAATGTCCTGCAATACATTAGTGATGAAGGTGACCCCTGATACTGTAGTGTAAATATGTAATCGTGATGTTACCTTCATTGAATGATATTTACAAACGTCTTTCTTACAATATTATCATTATATCATTATATGACTCTTACAAAACGTTATTTTTGTATGTAAATTTAGACTGACAAGCATAATCTGTAAATTAGGGTTATCTAGGCTTTGTTTTCCTTATGCTGCACTCATAAAATGCTGCTTGATAGTGACCACATGCTGCCAGCAGTGAAATCAGTCTTGTTGACAAGTACTCCCTCTGACTTCTGATAGGCCTGAGATGTCAGTCGCCTGTTAACTGTCAGAAATGTTTAAGCAGACTGCCTGTGTGTTTCAAGATACTATCAAGTTGTGGTTACTTCCCATTCCACTCTTAGTCATCATTACATTTAGTATGCTAGTGTGCCTTCTATGAGATACATGTTTCTTTGGTCCAAAACATGAACAGTTTTGTAAGTAGTGTGGATGATGTTGATGTTCAAGGGTTCGGTTATTTTAATTACATTTTTTCGTGTGTGTAAACAAAATATATTTTTTCTGTTAATTCTGTCTTCAAGTGATGACGCTCGAAAATATCTGAAACCACATATGCACACACATTCACCTGATCTCAGAAAACAGTATTCTTTAAGTTACTGTGTAGTTTCTATGTTTTATTTTGGCCTATTGAAGGCGTGTAGATTTACTGGCTGCTGTGCAGGTTGTTCCCCGTGTAATGTTCACACAGAAACTGGTTGAGATGAACTCATATTCACTCATAGCAACAATTTCTGCTGCGTTTGAAACCGATTGCCACTGACACTTGCCTCCAAGCCCTGTCAGTTATTATGTTTTTATGACCACTGCTCTTACACGATATTACATGACTGCATTGATACACCATTCCCTCTACAGCCATTTTCATAGTCCACATTGATACATCAACACATTGGGCAACTTTCACTGTGTGTTTATTGGTACATTGTGACAAAAAAGTAACCTAACAAAGAAAATTTCTGTGAAAGGTGAATCACAGCAGAAGGTGTAGGACTAGCTGTGGAAAAGAAAAATCACAGCAGTATGCTGCAAAAGTAACTCTCATAAAATTCTATCACATTAATGTATCATCAGTTTCCCCTTCTAAATTAAGAAAATTATAAACCAATAGCTAATCTGAATTTGATAGAGGTTCCAGCAGATCACTAAAGGTTTCTTCCCATATAATAATCCCAGTCTTATACGAAATACGTAAGGTGTATTGACTCAAGGCATTTCTTCCAGAGAGACTGAAGTATGGCGTTGTGAAACCTTCTTCAACGAAGGTGATGAGAGAGAAGTCATAACTAGCGACCTGCTTCATTGCTGACGTCATTTTCCAATTTTTTTCAGAAGATGATGTACTCTAGAGTAATGTCTCCCACTCGCAACTATAATACCTTTAGTAAATCACAGTTTAGGTTCCAGAAGGGTTTCTGTATTTAGAATGCCATTTACATGTTCACTCACCAAATTTTACAGGCTTTAAATAATAAAATAGAGCCTGTTGCTATTTTTTGCGACCTAACTATGGCATTTGACTTATTGAATAACAGTGTTCTCCTAGACAAATCGAAGTTTTATGGGATTGATGGTATTGTCAACCAGTGACTAATGTCATATTTCATCAAAAGGATGCAGAGAATGGTACTTAGTAATTCAAAACATGTTGTCTGGGGACGTAATTCTAACTGAAGGGAAATCACATATGGGGTTCCCCAAGAACCGCTCTGAGGTCCGCTTTTGTTTCTCATATATTTCCGTCTAATATACAACAAGCAGGATTATTTCCTTTTGCAGATGACACCAGTATTGTAATGAATCTGTGCATACTTGCAGAAACAAAAGAAATGGTGAACAAAGTTCTTAAAAGTATTATTGACTAGTTTTCTGCGAATGGTCTCACCCTCAGCTCTAAAAAGGCACAACATATTCAGTTCTCCACATCCAGGGGTTCTATACCAATGGCGAGGAAATAATAAATAGAGTGAAAGCTTCAAAATAGTTATGTGTCTATGTTGATGAGAATTTAAATTGCTAAAAGGAGTTTTTGGAACTCCTAAAACAACTTAGTTCAGCCACATACGTACTTAGTGTGATTGCAAATCTTGAGGAGAGACAAATCAATAAGTTGACATATTTTGCATGTTTTCATTCAATAATGTCGTATGAGATAATGTTCTGGGATAACTCATCTTTAAGAAATAGACTTCACTGCACAAAAACTTGCTGTAATAGTAATACATGATTTTTACTCATGATCATCTTGAAGAAATCTGGCTACTGCTTCATGGTATATTTATTTCCCCATGAAGTTGCACGTTCATGGGACCTACTACGGTAGTTTCAAATTTGGTCCACTGGTGTATCGGACTTTGGTTTAAGATAACTTTTAACCTTACTTGGTTAGGTTTTTATGTGCGAAAAACACGTTTCTCTGGGAGTTTTTTGTGCGCGACACTTCTATGCTTTAAACTTTTACGAATCCGTTCAAACTCTGCACGAGAAAGTGAATAACAATTTATTTTATCCAAAAATCTTTATTCGTTGTCGGGATACGATGATTAATAATGGAGGTAAAAGTAGCACATAGAAATCGTTCTTACACGAACTGAAAGCACGGAAACGGTTTTAAGTGAATCAAACAAACAAAAAATGCATTCTTATGACAAAATTGAAAACTAGCATCAATAAATCTAGCTTCATTCGAATTTTACGTGCAGAAAACACGTCTTTTATGAGTGTTTTTCTTACGCGCTCCTATTTTTCAGAGGTATACGAATCGATTCAAATTTTTTAAGAAGGTAGACAAATACGTGCCATTCATGGTCGTCCTGTTGTTCCGTGAAAGCTTTACTCGTTCCCGCGATATAAGCAACATGGTTCGAAAGGTAATAAAAAAAATACCTGTACCTGATCACTCCTCTCGCAAGTCGGCTAAAACCTGCATCGGTTGGGAAGTTACGGTAGAATAAGAGTTGGGAAACAGAATGAAAAATGCTCCTGTCGTAGCAGAAAAAAGTCAACCTCCTGGGCAGGGTTAGGGATGTAAAAGAAGCTAACAAACTTTTCGATTTATCTGCCAGCTCCCAAGAGTTTTAAAGCAATACATTTTGACATATTTGCGAGTTAACCCTACTTCTCCAACGCAGTGAGCTCTCTTAGACGCCCCCCCCCCTCTCCCTCCGTTACGTATATGGTGGGGATGTAGGAACAAATAGACACTATTTATGTGCATCTGAGAATGGTATACATCTACAGTAGGAAGCATCCAAGAGTGAGGGTGCGTCTGTACTAAGTGTCCCAGAGTGAGGATGCATCTATCTTAAACTTTAATGACACATTGTGTCATACCGCACGGCATGACAAATGGGTGTTGGATAACATGATGGCATGTCATGTTACACGACATGACATCATGTATCATGTTTCTTTACTTGCCATGATGCAAATATTAAATTACATCGATACTAATACTAATAAGTAAGAAAGTGCGGATATATCAAGGTGTTTTGATTTATACACTGCTGGCCACCGTAAATGCAACACCAAGAAAGACAAGAGGTAGCACAACACAATTTATTTTGTAGATAACATGTTGACCAAGTATCAAATGATTACGTTTACAGACGTCTGTGACATGTGGATCCTGCCAGAATCAGTAGCCAGAGTAGCCGCCATTGTTGGAGATCACGGCTGCCACACGTCTCGGCATTGAGTCAAAGGACGTTGGATGTGTTCCTGGGGTACAGCAGCCCAAGCAGCTTCCACACGTTGCCAAAGATCATCTGGTGTGGCAGATGGGGATGTAATCTGGATCACTCGTTGAGCAACCATGGACCACATGTTTTCTATCGGCGAAAGATCCGGAGAGCGAGCCGGCCAGGGAAGCACTTCAATCTGGTTATTGACGTAGAACCTTTGGACAATGCGTGCCACGTGTGGTCGCGCATTATCCTGTTGAAATATGGCTGTGGCCGAGCCCTGAAGGTAAGGAAGGACAACTGGCTCCAGCACCTCGGATATGTAGCGCCGGCTGTTTAAAGTACCGGCAATGCGTACTAGAGGCGTGCGAGAGTAATATCCAATACCGCCCCATACCATAATACCCGGTGCAAGACCAGTGTGGCGGTGCATAATGCAGCTGTCCAGCATCCTCTCTCCACGGTGTCTCCACACTCGAATCCGACCATCGTGGTGCCGCAGACAGAAGCGTGCCTCGTCAGTAAAGACAATGTCATTCCATTCTGCCGTCCACATCCGTCTGTCATCACACCATTGGCGACGGAGACGTCTGTGGTTCTGCGTCAAAGGTAGACGAAGCAATGGACGTCTTGCGGACAGACCACTCTGCTGTAAACGGCGTCGAATGGTACGCGCAGACACTGGATGATGCGTTACAGACGCAATGTGCTATGCTATGGTTCGGGATGTCACTGAGCGATCCGTCACTGCCGTGCGCACAATTTGCCTATCAGCACGTGCAGTGGTGCACCGAGGTGAATGCGATCGACCACGTCGGTCCGTCGTACCCTCCTGCATCCAACGGTCACATATCCGCATTACAGTTATTTGGTTTCGTCCAACACGACTAGCGGTTTCTCTGTATGATAATCCACAATCTCGGTAAGCCACTATCCTTCCTCTGTCGAACTCGGATACTTGATCAAACGATGTTCGCTGTTGTCTACGAGGCATAACTGATCGTCTTGTGAAACAACCACAAGGTAAACACACGTGCCGAACGTACACTCGTCGAAATCGCCAAGCCTTAAATGGCGCTATGAGGTGGCGCCACAGGCGCGCGTGATGTGCGTCTGCGCTGAAATTCTAATCAGTTGCATATCTCATCGCTGCAAACCCATGGTGTAAATTTCACTTGATTCGGATGCTTCCTTCAGGGTGTTGCATTTACGGTGGCCAGCAGTGTATGTCACTGAAGCTACCCGATAAATTGAAACGCTACTTACCTTGTTTTACATCCCTAACTCTGCCTAGGACATATTCGCCTTTTTTCTACTACGATAGGAACATTTTTCATTCTTGGATCCTATTGTTTGTATAGCGTATATTACTGTTCATTGTTCATACAGTTTTCACGAGGTCTAAGAGCATTCAATTTTAGGGGGAGTTTGATTCAACGACGGCGCGCTGACTGATGAACGTAGTCTGTTCACCACCTTTCGATTCAGTGATGATGACAGACTGGTATTCCACCCGACTTAAGTGGCAAAATAGCTACTTTATAAGTCAACACCTTTACCGTTTGGCATATTTTGCACTGGAGATTTCTCGCTCACGGTGAGATGAACGAGCGATGGCACGGATTTGCCGCCCTGGCCGTTGTTTTGCATAGGACATAGGGGGTGTGAGGCTACCGACACACACGGCACACGGACCGTGCTTTTGTGCTCTGGAGCGTCAACGCTGAGCGAGCGGAGTTCGACGTGCTGCTGAACGCTCAGAAGCGACGTGACTTGTGCATACCGTACGTGGTCCCCAACGTGGAATATGCGATCGCAACGCGCTCGAGCGTCAGCTATGGGCTGTATGTAGCTTGCAAATCAATTATTTTACGAAATACACGTACATAAAATTCCTGTGTTAGCTGTATTAAAGTGCACGTTTTCTCCGTCGTCCATACGAGTCATGTTGTTCTAGCTGTAGTACACATAAATAAAAACTTCAGTATCCATGGACATCTTGCAAGGCAAGAAGGAAAATGCCATGTCCTGCCGAAAAGGAAATCGGCGTGTGAAAGTTACATTACAAATAGTTCGATACAAATTTACAATAGTTCTGTACATAAGATAAAAATTATTAAATTATTTCATCATTTTCACTTTTTAGTAAAAACCCCAAGATCATTCTTATTTGATTACTTTTCCTGTTCAGTAGCAGAATCTTTACACCATGTGAATTACAAAACTAAAAAAAAAGTGGCAAAATATCTTACTGCAAGGACTTACTATCCTGTAGATTGAGCCAATCGGACGAACTCTCTCCTCAAAAAGAACTCACTTTTATTTACGTAATATCGAATATTAAGGCGTATACTTATATTAAACTAATAAGAAAGTATCAGGACATATTAAACACGCAAAGGTTAGAAAACAGAATTTGAATGTACTGGGACGCAACCTACCAACACACTCGTTTTTATGGTAGAAATCTGTTACGCTACTCATTTTTCCCACCCTCTTACTTTGTTCGTTATTGACCGTTGCATCTGGCTGGGGTGGACGTCATAGAACACCCTTCCAAATTTGTCGATGATGTTATAACTCAGTTATTTTTTTTTTTTAATTACGAAGAGCACCCTACTCTCTGGTCGAACACGCTGAGCTACCGAGCCGGTGGTGAGCTAAATCGATAATGAGTTTCAATTGACTATATCTTGCACCTTAATGTCTCCTGAAAGCGTTAATTGAGCTGTGTTACTAACTGAACAAATGGTACCAAGAACAATGCGTTTTCGATGGATCCTCAACACGCCATTGCCTTGAAATGGCGTTCTCTGATAATAAGCAAGTTACAATAATTCTTTTCCCACTAATACTACTTTTCTCGTCATTTTATTACAACGAACCAAACAATTAGCAACGGGTTTACGAGAGATCCTCAGTTGACTGGTGCTCAGAAGTGGCATATACATACGGCCTCAAGGGAAAGCCAATACGTCGCCCCACAAATCTGTATTGAAGGGAGATGGCATGTATGCGACGCTGGTGGCGTAATGCCACCTCATTGGTCAACGTTCAAAAGCACGTCCAGAATATCTGACGTGCCAGATATTGCCCTGCACGTTCGGAAAGACCCCACAACGTGCTAATCAACCGGGGACAACGTATTGCAAGTTATGACGTCAGAAACTCGGCACGCTCAGCGCTCAGCGTTGGAGTGCACAGTCCGTGTGCCGGAAGCTTAAGGAGAGGGCGGTAGTCCAGCCGTGGCGGCACATCGGCGATACCCGGGGCAGCTCTGGGCTGCCAGCGACAACAGCACACTCCGCTCCTCGCAGCCCCCATCTCCTCTGTAGAGCAGGCGGCGACACGCGCCGCGGTCGCCATCAAAACAAAGTGCCGAGACCGTTCCGGTGCGCACAACTTCCCCCCCGCACCAGAGGCGGCCATATTTCTAAATCGCGGGTACGGATTCCTGTGTGAAGGCGGCGCCATCACTGGCAGACAAAAATAGAGAGAAGGAAAAAGAACCGCTCTTTCCTCCCGATAGAGTGGATTTCTTACACTCTGGACGTAAACATGGTACCATGCCCAACTTCGTAATGAAATTAGCCCTCTCGGATACATGTAACTTCTTTGTTAATTGTTTTTCATTATAAGAAATGTTTCTCAAACTCTGCAACTGTCATTACATAAATCACAAAAATATATCCGTGATTTTGCTCATTCAATAGTTTTCGATCCGAATTCACTTTCATCATTCATTACTTTGTTGATTTCATACACACCAACTAAATGAATTTAATTATACACTTCTTAAATTTTCTTGTTAGTTGTCTCTTTTTCAACTTTGTGAAGCAACTATGTCATCTTTCGTTTTGTCCATTGTAATATTTCGACTGTAAAATTTACTGTTTTGTTAAGATCATAATTAGTGTCCCTGCTGTCACCCTATATAATCAAAACTATCCAGACAGCAGTAGACAGAGTTTAAATGAATTATTTGTACAAAAGTAACCTTTAATCTTACAGAAATCTTTGATACAGTGCTCAATGCAGTATATCTTCAAATTTATTTACAAATGTTCGAATGGCTCTGCAACTTAATATCTGAGGTCATCAGTCCCCTAGAACTTAGAACTACTTAAACCTAACCAACCTAAGGACATCACACACATCCATGCCCGAGGCAGGATTCTAACCTGCCACCGTAGCGGTCGCGCGGTTCCAGACGGAAGCTCCTAGAACCGCTCGGCCACACCAGCTGGCAAATATTCGATGTGGCTATCTTTTGTAAGAAGACAAATATCCCGTCTGTAATCGATTTTATGCCAAATCCTATCAAGCAATCTTGATGTTTGGTGGCAGCTGCTTGTGTTACCCGTTGCCGCAGCGTTCCGATGTTTTCCGGAAGCGGAGGAACAAACGCTCCGCCTTTATTAAGAAAAACATCTTCAGTTTGCGTTTTGTTAAACATTTCTACACAAAACTGAGCTCGTTTTTCTTTGTCACTTTCTCTTAAAGCTAGCAGCAGTTCCTATTTGTAGGGTTTGAATAACAGGCATTTCCGTAATATCCTCCACACTGCTAACACCAGGCATATTCAGTTCTAAGTTGGTACGTGTCATTGGTTTACGAAGACTACGAATGTAAGAGTGCCGAACTTGTTCAAACGCCGCGTCAGAGAACGCTGGCCGACCCTTACCCGGCGTCCTTTGTGATACGCAGCCAATGCCGGTGAAACTATTATACCGCTTAATAACAGTTTGTTTCTGAAGTCCTGGCTTGCGGTATTTACTTCTTAATTGTCTCTGAATTGCAGTAGCGGATTAGGATTCATGAAACCATAAGCAACATTAAGCTTGAGCTGCTCCGTTATTCGACTCTATGATGGCTGTTCGAATAGCTTATTCGATCATGTCACGCAGTGGGAACGTCTGGAACTAACAATATTAGAGGGGAATAAATCTTGAAGATATACTGTATTTTGTATAACTAATTTATAAACACCCTGCAAATTGTGAAACTGAGTGCTACATGACACGAGAGCTGAACTCGACAATGCAACAGGGGGCAGGCAGTATTGTGTCAGTAGAGAACCAATAACAGCGGAATAGTTTCTTCCAACATTGACTGGTCATTCAACGTCACCCTGGGAACAAACCTATCAAGGAAATTTCGAGTCTTGTAAAGGTGCCCGAATAAACCGCTGGTGATGTGGTTATGAAATCGCGACAGAACAACCACAACTAAACCAAGACCAGACAGACCACGTGTACTAACAGAAAGAAACAAACTAGCACTGCCAAGCAGGGTTGTCAAAAATCGATTGAAATAACTCATGAGTTCCAATGTGCTATCAGCACTCCAGCTAGAACAATGACCGCGCGTAGTTAGTTAAAAAGAATGGGATACAATGATCGAGCAGCTCCTTAGTAAGCCACACATTTCTGTACTCAGTGCTAAGCGACACTTGAGGTGAAGTACAGAGCGACACCACTAGACAGTGGCTCTCCGCCCCAATAGTTGAACGGTCAGCGCGTTGGAATGGCACGCACGGGGGGCCGGGTTCGATTCCCGACTGGGGTGGGAGATTTTCTCCCCTCAGGAAATGGTTGTTGTGCTCTCCTCCAACATTTCATCCCCATTGTTGATGCGCAAGTCGCCCAATGTGGCGTCGCACTCAATAAGACTTGCACTTGGCGGCCGAACTTCCCGCCTGGGAACTCCCAGCCACTGACACCATACGATCATTTCCATTTTGCTAGATAATGGCTGATAGGAGACGACTGGTTTGGAGTGATGAATCGTGCCGTGTTATGTCCTGTGGCAATCCCGTGGATAGATTTGGCTTTGGTAGATGCTTGGAGAATATCTGCCATCATGCACTGTGTCAACAGTGAAGGACAGAGTACGTGTTGTTGCGGTGTGGGGTGGGGGTGGGGGGGGGGGGGGTCGGTATTCTATATGGTGAGGCCGAAGTCCCCATATATGCTTAAGAAAACGCTAAACCCGGAAAGATACAAAGTGTATCTCATACAGCAGAGGAACAGTTGGGACACTAATTGTATTAGCACGATATTGTACCTTGTCATAAAGTAGCATACAAGAGGCAATAGTTTGTGATAATAACATTCGTGAAATTGCCTCTGCTGCCCTGAATTTCAATCTAAACTCAACGGTTGTCAGTTGTGAAACTATCATATAACTGTCTCATAAATCAGTACCGAGAATGTTACATATAAGTTGTCAAATGTGTCATGTAATTACCACAACATGTGTTCTGACTACGTTACCCCGTTGTCGAATAGTGTAAAATAACGAAATAAATCATAACACAGAATATTCAAACGAAAAGTCATATCAGCTGTAACCAAAGCTTTCAACCACTCGCTAACAGCTAGGGCATTCATATTCAACACCATACAATTCAAACCACAAAACCTCCCCCCCCCCCAAAAAAAAAGAAACCCACACATTCTTCAGCTCTCTGTGTCACACACACACACAACATCATGAATAGAAGTTGTTTTTGAACATATACTTCGTTAGGTTGACAACAAGTAGATAAACACACCAAAGAGGGGAAACACCTAGTGCAGTTGCAATATTTACTTTGTGAAGAGCAATGTCCGAAGAAATAGTGGCAAAAGAATAATAATACATCACAAAAAAGAAGAAGAAACACGGTGAACAGTGTGAAAAAGTTCAGAACTCTAAGTTGTACTTATAAGTCGGTAATAAAGTGGTAGTGCGACCTCCACACCAGATGAGAGGAAACGCAGATCAGAAAATTGTAAGTAATTACTTTTTTACATAAAAAATCGTGACGTGAACTGTTTCATAATCTAAAAATAAGAAAACTGTATCGTTATAGATCCCACTGATGTTGCCTTCGAACAACAAAAAGGCGAAAAGCGTCTAGTAAAATTAATTAAATGGCAGCAGGACAAGGAGTTAATGATATACACACATCACCCCAGACAAGTATTCACAGTAGAATACCGGGTAGGTCTCCAGATTACTTGGATAACAACCTCCAGCAGTGGGACATTATCCAGGATCATTCTTCAAGGAGTACATGTAAGCAAACAGTTAAGCCATAAATCAAGGTGCTAACTAGGATGAAAATTCGTGTCCTGGATCACAGCACTACGGCCACTCCAACGAATCACGGAAATTAAAGGAGGTCACTATGTACTGGAAACACGACCAGGGTGGGCGATGATTCCCTTGCACTGGCCGCCTATGCCTGTGGCCCTCGTCACATGTCTGTGCTGGCGGTCGCGTCCTGTCTCCTATTGCCACCTCCGTCCGACCAGAGCTGCTCCGCCCAACTATTCTGCATCGATCGCTCCATCCGCCGTGCTGCCGATCGCGCTCTCTCGCAGTAACGGTCGCTAAAATCGACCTGTCGCTGGGACTCTGTCGCTCCACCAGAACCAGAACCGTCTCTCAGAAGCGAAGAAACAAAGGACAAACAGGAATTCGAAGGAAGTTCACATCTTTTCGCAACTTCTTGCGGAATGGAAGAAGAATTCGGCAACGCTGTCGTCTTTCTTTGTGTCTCCCTTTGTGGTCTTTATCAATCTTCCTGTACCTTGGTTCACTCAACAAGCTATAAGTTTTTTGGTTATAGAGCTCACGTGGTGATAGCACAATGTCATCCCCTTATCTGCCCTAAAACCTCACAGCTCGCTCCCACCACAATTAAATGATCCTCCAAAAATACGCAATGAAGGTCATCCATGAAGTCGTATTGTGATCTTCAAGGTGAAGAACTGTCACGATTTTTGCAGCATCCGAATTCTGTCCAGGAGAATATCAAATCTACGTTGGAAGTGGAGAAACTCGACTATCTGCCATTTCTGGCCTTCTTGGTCAGACGGAAAATGGATGGATCAATGGGGTATTCCGTTTACCGTAGCTCACACAAACAGACTTGTATTTTTAGGCGTCTAGCTGCCAACACCCATCACAAACAATGAGCGTCCATCGAACTTTGTTTTGCCAGGCACATGTGTCTATGGAGACAGCCTTGCAAATGACATGAAGCACCTACAATCAGTGTTCAAAGATAATGGATATTCTTCACATCAGATCAGCACACCCACTTGATCAAGAGGAGAAGGAGCTGTTCAAGTCCAGGGCGTTTCTGCCGTCCGCCGGCAGTATTCCGTCAAAATCAGGCAGAATTACAAGAAACCGTCAGGTCAGAGTAATCTTCGTCAAACTACAAAGACGTGTGCTCTTCTCGATTCGGCAAAGGACGATCTGGAATTGCGAAAGGCTGGAATCTACCTTGCCAGTGTGGCAAAGTCCGTATTCATCGGACAACACGAACAGTGCGTGAAAGATACGTTGAACACGATTGCCACACTCCCCTTTTGCAGCCCATTAAGTGAGCCATAGCTGACCGATGTTTCTTCACAGGAAGTTCCAAGAATTACTCTGTCACAAAATCCCCGTCTCGGTCTGCTGGTAATCAGTTATTAAGGAGACGGTGGACGTACGTTTAGCGCAAGATCTTATTATTCGTGATGGCGGCTACCAACTGGATGTTGTAACCAATGACGTGTCTAGCGACACTTAATTTTATTCCGACAGAGAGCGCGCATGCGTCTGCGCACAATAGATGGAGCAATATTCGAAGAGGTCGCTCATGTTGCTGTTGTCCTTGCGCCGATATTTTGTATAGAGGCAGCGATATGAACGAGCAATCTCTAGTACAAAACACGCACCTGAAAATTGCTGAATGGTTGTGAGCCGAAATATCGTAGCAAGAAGTCGATGATATGTGGCTACAATCCCGAAACTTCAAGGTACGAGATCACACATTTCATTAATGACGAGTAACATTCTCACTATTGAACCAGATAGAACGCCTGTGAGATTAGTTAGAACATTGATTTCGCCTCAGACCCCAGCATTCGCCACCTACATTATACCACGCAAGCCACGTAACAGCGTGTGGGCCAGGGTACCTTTGATACCACTAACTGATTCCCCCTTCCCTGTCCCATGGCGAATGGCGCTTGGAAAGAATGACTGTCGGTAAGTCTCTGTATCAGCTCTAATTTCTAAAATTTTCTCGCCTTGGTCATTTCGTGAGATGTATGTGAAAGGAAGTAATAAGTTATCCGATGCTTTGTGGAGCGTGCTATCTTGAAATTTCAGTAGTAAACCTCTTCATGCTGCACCGTGCCACTCTTGTAACGTCTGCCACTGGAGTTTGTATAGCATCTCTGTAAGCCTCTAGCTCTATTTTTATCAATACTGTTTGGTAAGGGCCCCAGACCGATGAACAACACACGTGAATCAGTCTAACAAGCGGTGTGTAAGCGACTTCATCCTTGGATGATTCACATTTCTTTAAGATTCTTCCTATGAATCTCACACTAGTCTCTGCTTTTTACTACCCTTTGTGTTATGTGGTCATTACACTTAAGGGCGCTCTTGATAGTTACCATAGATATTTTACGGTAGATACTGTTTTCAGCAATTTGTCATCAGTAATGTAATTGTAGTGAATTTCTTTTCCTATCTATGGTCAATATGTTACATTTACTTACGTTCAGCGTCAACTGCCAGAGACTAGTCTCTGCAGGTCATTCTGCAAATCGAATACTGTCTTCTGACATTGCTACTTTGTTATCTACGAAAGTTCGACGCACAAATCGCCAAAATGGCGTCAAATCGAAAGACTTGCACCCGGCGAACGGTCTACGCTATGGGAGGCCCTAGTCACACGACATTTTTTTATCTGCGAAAGTCTAAAAAAAGCACCCGATGTTTACTACCAAATCATGTATAGAAATTTTAAACAGTAATGCTCCTGTTACACTTCCTTGGGCGATTCCGGGAATTAGCTTCACATCTGTCAATTTTGTTCCGTTAGGAGCGACGTGTTGAATTCTGCCTGCATGGAAGTCTTGAATCAAGTCGCAAATCTGGTTCGATGCTCGGTGAGCTAGTGTTTTTTTTTTTCATTAAATGGCAAATGCCTTCCCGAACTCAAGGAACGCGGCATCTACCTGAGCACCTTGTATACAGCGCTATGGATCTCACTGAGGAACAGAGTGAGCTGTTTCGCAAGATACCTTTTTTCGGTACACATGTTGATTTTTATAGAGGAGAAGAAATGAAAGGGGAAGGGAAGACTAGAAGACAGACAGAGACAGGTCAGAGTGTTAGGTGGACAGAGAGGAAGAAAGAGAAAGACATAAAAAGGAGGAGGAGGGATGGATAATGAAACGGGGAGGAGGACAGAGGTAAGTACCAGATGGACAGAGGAGATGGAGCAGCTGGACAAAGAGAAGGGGGAGGAGGATATAGACAGAGATAGGGGACAGGAGGGGATGGTCAATGAGTGGGAGGAGACGAAGATGGACTCAGAGGGGCAGAAAGACACGGACATGGGGCAGAGGGACACATGGACAGAGTGAGAAGGAGCAGATGGGCAGAGAAAGGAAAGAGGAGAAAGTGGACAAAGAGATTGAAGGAAATGTACGGAGAGTGGACATGAGCACAGAATGGAGGAGTACATTGACAGAGAGGTCAGGATGGGCAGAGATAGTAAGGAGGAAGAGGGAGAGGAAAGGTGAGAGAGGAGGTGAACTTAGAGTTGAGAAGATAGAGGGGGAGGGGAGACTGCGTTAGAGGGGCGAGGGAGGAGGAGAAGGACAGAGGCAGAAGGAGCAGATGGACAGAGAGGAGAAGAGCAGATGGACAGAGAGAGCACAGAGCAGGAGATGGACAGGGGGGAAGAGATGCACAGGGAGTGGGGAGTAAGAAATACAGGGAGAGGAGGAAGCGAGAAGGAGGAGATGGTCTAAGAGAAGATTAGCAGAGATGCATATCGGGGGAATGTCAAGTACTCAGCTATTATATATATATATATTGTGTCCCTAAAGGACTGTTCAATATTCAAGTATTTGAAAGGAAAACTCATTCGAAACAAGAAGCTTAAGATGTCGTTATGCCCTGTTCTGAATGGTTTCCGAATTAGAACACTTTGTAAATACGTACGGTCATTTTGGAAGAACGAATAATACACCTAGAGAACGTAGCTTTGACCACGCAAACTGCTATGTACTTCCAGCCCAACCTTATACCACTGAAATTTTGTTTATGGAATTGGATGAAGTCTGAGGCGTACAAATGAAAGATGAAAACGCGAAGTGAACTGGTTGGTCGTATCATGAGCACTGGTTCCCTCCTTAGGGAAGGTGCAGAGGCATTCACACAAGCAGCATGTTCTCCGAAGTGTGCGTTGAAGCCGACTGTGAGATCCAGAATGAAATTTTCACTCTGCTGTGGAGTGTGCGCTGATACGCAACTTCCTGCCAGATTAAAATTATGTCCCGAACCGAGACTCCAACTCGTTAACTTTGCCTTTCACGGGCAAGTTCCGGTACACAGTTTTAATCTGCCAGTAAGTTTCTACTATGAGATGCTCGAATAACAATTGCGAAATGTGCAACATGTTTAATGTGGCGTGTACGACAATTTTTAGAGGCGAATGTGTTTAGAAATACGTATTTTCCAATTGATACTTCGTAAAACGCATATTGTAATGTTTACTAACCACTGTACTTGTATACTTGTGTTTAACTGACATTGTGCTGAATAATACGTAAAAAAAAACATTAATGTACATTGCTGTATCTCTGAAACCATTGAACAGGACATGTGTCCATACGAAGTATTTTTGGGTCCAATGATCGTTCTCGTCATATCCTTGAATACTTAATTTCAAAAATTAATCAATTAAGAGAATTTCATAACACGTAAATAGGGTGCATACCGTGGTCTAGGGGTAGCGTCTTTGATTCATAATCAAAAACGTCTTCGGTCCCGCGTTCGATCCCAGCCACTGCCTAAATTTTCATAAATAATCAGCATTGGCGGCCGAAGACTTCCGGCATAAGAAGTCAGCCTCATTCTGCCAACGGCCTTGTCAAAGAGGGCGGAGGAGCGGATAGAGGTTCAGGGCACTCTCTTGTCCTAGGGGTGGGAAATTGGCCCTAAAGGCGGACGAATCAGCAATGATCATCGACATGAGGATGCAAAAGGCAATGGAAACCACTGCATTAAAGACTCGTAACGTGTATCCACAGGACATGTGGCCTGTAATTGAAGAAGTGTCATGATGATCTCTCCATTGGTAAAAGATTCCGGAATAGTCCCCCATTCGGATCTCCGAGAGGGGACTGCCGAGGGGGAGGTTACCATGAGAAAAAGATTGAATAATCAACGAAAGGATAACGTTCTACGAGTCGGGGCGTGGAATGTGAGAAGCTTGAACGTGGTAGGGAAACTTGAAAAGGGAAATGCAAAGGCTCAATCTAGACATAGTAGGGTTCAGTGAAGTGGAAGGAAGACAAGGATTTCTGGTCAGATGAGTATCGGGTAATATCAACAGCATCAGAAAATGGTATAACAGGTGTAGGATTCGTTATGAATAGGAAGGTAGGGCAGAGGGTGTGTTACTGTGAACAGTTCAGTGACCGGGTTGTTCTAATCAGAACCGACAGCACACCAACACCGACAACGATAGTTCAGGTATACATGCCGACGTCTCAAGCTGACGATGAACAGATAGAGAAAGTGTATGAGGATATTGAAAGGGTAATGCAGTATGTAAAGGGGGACGAAAATCTAATAGTCATGGGCGACTGGAACGCAGTTGTAGGGGAAGGAGTAGAAGAAAAGGTTACAGGAGAATATGGGCTTGGGACAAGGAATGAAAGAGGAGAACGACTAATTGAGTTCTGTAACAAGTTTCAGCTAGTAATAGCGAATACCCTGTTCAAGAATCACAAGAGGAGGACGTATACTTGGAAAAGGCCGGGAGATACGGGAAGATTTCAATTAGATTACATCATGGTCAGACAGAGATTCGGAAATCAGATACTGGATTGTAAGGCGTACCCAGGAGCAGATATAGACTCAGATCACAATATAGTAGTGATGAAGAGTAGGCTGAAGTTCGAGACATTAGTCAGGAAGAATCAATACGCAAAGAAGTGGGATACGGAAGTACTAAGGAATGACGAGATACGTTTTAAGTTCTCTAACGCTATAGATACAGCAATAAGGAATAGCGCAGTAGGCAGTACAGTTGAAGAGAAATGGACATCTCTAAAAAGGGCCATCACAGAAGTTGGGAAGGAAAACATAGGTACAAAGAAGCTAGCTGCGAAGAAACCATGGGTAACAGAAGAAAGGAGGAAGTACAAACATGTTCCGGAAAAATCAGGAATACAGAAATACAAGTCGCTGAGGAATGAAATAAATAGGAAGTGCAGGGAAGCTAAGACGAAATGGCTGCAGGAAAAATGTGAAGACATCGAAAAAGATATGATTGTCGGAAGGACAGACTCAGCATACAGGAAAGTCAAAACAACCTTTGGTGACATTAAAAGCAACGCTGGTAATATTAAGAGTGTAACGGGAATTCCACTGTTAAATGCAGAGGAGAGAGCAGATAGGTGGAAAGAATACATTGAAAGCCTCTATGAGGGTGAAGATTTGTCTGATGTGATAGAAGAAGAAACAGGAGTCCATTTGGAAGAGATTGGGGATCCAGTATTAGAATCGGAATTTAAAAGAGGTTGGAGGACTTACGGTCAAAGAAGTCAGAAGGGATAAATAACATTCCATCAGAATTTCTAAAATCATTAGGGGAAGTGGCAACAAAACGACTATTCACGTTGGTGTGTAGAATATATGAGTCTGGCGATATACCATCTGACTTTCGGAAAAGCATCATCCACACAATTCCGAAGACGGAAAGAGCTGACAAATGCGAGAATTATCGCACAATCAGCTTAACAGCTCATGCATCGAAGATGCTTACAAGAATAATATACAAAAGAATGGAAAAGAAAATTGAGAATGCGCTAGGTGACGATCAGTTTGGCTTTAGGAAAAGTAAAGGGACGAGAGAGGCAATTCTGACGTTACGGCTAATAATGGAAGCAAGGCTAAAGAAAAATCAAGACACTTTCATAGGATTTGTTTACCTGGAAAAAGCGTTTGACAATATAAAATGGTGCAAGCTGTTCTAGATTCTGAAAAAAGTAGGGGTAAGCTATAGGGAGAGACGGGTCATATACAATATGTACAACAACCAAGAGGGAATAATAAGAGTGGACGATCAAGAACGAAGTGCTCGTATTAAGAAGGGTGTAAGACAAGGCTGTAGCCTTTCGCCCCTACTCTTCAATCTGTACATCGAGGAAGCAATGCTGGAAATAAAAGAAAGGTTCAGGAGTGGAATTAAAATACAAGGTGAAAGGATATCAATGATACGATTCGCTGATGACATTGCTATCCTGAGTGAAAGTGAAGCAGAATTAAATGATCTGCTGAACGGAATGAACAGTCTAATGAGTACACAGTATGGTTTGAGAGTAAATCGGAGAAAGACGAAGGTAATGATAAGTAGTAGAAATGAGAACAGCGAGAAACTTAATATCAGGATTGATGGTCACGAAGTCAATGAAGTTAAGGAATTCTGCTACCTAGGCAGTAAAATAACCAATGACGGACGGAGCAAGGAGGACATCAAAAGCAGACTCGCTATGGTAAAAAAGGCATTTCTGGCCAAGAGAATTTTACTAATATCAAATATACCGGCCTTAATTTGAGGAAGAAATTTCTGAGGATGTACCTC
The DNA here is from genome assembly GCF_021461385.2 of Schistocerca piceifrons. NCBI lineage: Eukaryota > Metazoa > Arthropoda > Insecta > Orthoptera > Acrididae > Schistocerca > Schistocerca piceifrons. Next base: position 439,664,696 of record NC_060138.1, read on the forward strand.
TGGAGTACAGCATTGTATGGTAGTGAAGCATGGACTGTGAGAAAACCGGAACAGAAGAGAATCGAAGCATTTGAGATGTGGTGCTATAGACGAATGTTGAAAACTAGGTGGACTGATAAGGTAAGGAATGAGGAGGTTCTACGCAGAATCGGAGAGGAAAGAAATATGTGGAAAACACTGATAAGGAGAAGGGACAGGATGATAGGTCATCTACTAAGACATGAGGGAATGACTTCCATGGTACTAGAGGGAGCTGTAGAGGGCAAAAACTGTAGAGGAAGACAGCTATTTGAAAACATCCAGCAAATAATTGAGGCGTACGTTGCAAGTGCTACTCTGAGATGAAGAGGTTAGGGCAGGAAAGGAATTCGTGGCGGGCCGCATCAAACCAGTCAGTACACTGATGACCAAAAAAAAAAAAAAAGCATAAATTAAAATTTCTGTGCTGTGACTGACCTAACGGGCCGATTATTTATACAAGCGATAACTTTAGTTTAGATATGGCACTGCATTTTAGTTTTTACTTATTCATCATGGAATACTTTTAATGGATTAATTAACTTTTTCATTAGTTATCCAATTATATGTTTTAGAAATATGGGACGCTTTTTTCTTTAATATTGCTAGCCTCTCATACAACGTTTATTATTATTCGCTAGCATATTATGATGAAGAACTATGTACTGCATTCCGACCGGTCTTTCTCAAGACCATTTGTTTTTATTTCCATAAACATGGCGGGATTTTCCCGAAAGAAGGACGTTTTAGTCGGAAATTTATGTCACAAATATACATGTGACATTCTGGCAGTCCAGGAAACTCACAGGGGAAGTACTAAAAACCGTAAGAGAATTGCTGGTACGGAATTAATACTGGAAAGGCCTCACAACAAATACAGCAGTGCCATCTTTCCCAGACCTACGTGAAAATCGCATCAGCCTCACTGACCGAAGACAACAACATCGAGCTCCTCACAGTGCTAACTCCATTCTTCTGTGTAACATCCGTCTGCAAACAACCCGATGCCGATTTCAGCATTGAAACACCATCCTACGTCAACGATCATGACTCAGAGAGCCAAACAGCAAAAGTATTGTGTTAATGACTTCGAGTCACCGGTGTCAGAAAGGGCATCCAGCCACCAACTAACTGCCAGTAAGTGCCACTAACAACGTCGACCACGTAGAAGAAACGGGAAAAGGCAAAAGGAAATTACCTCCAGCGTATTAACAAACTGTATAGGCACAGTGGCAGAAAAGGAATGTTTGTCATGAATTTGTGGCACTAGAGATGGACTTCTAACGCGAAATTTCCATGGCAATAATTACTAGGCAGACATGAAAAACAGATGGATCAGAGAACAGACGAAATTATGATATTCATGAAAATGAAATCGATCTGAACGAACGTATTGTAAATTTCCCATAAAAATTCTTTGATGATTAGAAGAGACATGAAAACTTCGAGATTGCGACCTAATTGGAGACTGGCACGTAACGTGCGAAAAGAGGCAGGTGGCACGTTTAAGCGGATAAATGAAGACTATAATGCACTTAAAATTCTAGAAGAGGTGGTAATATATTAGTACATTTTAAGTGGTATGTGATGAGGATAATGTCAGAAGCACTGCTACATCATAATTAATTGTGGATCAGAAGTGTATACAATAGACGCATGTAACACATACTAGAAAACAGCTCATGCTGAGGCGCTTTGAGTACCAGATAAGACCAGAGAAAGTGGAATTAAATTAATAAATGGGATTCACATTCTTGTAAGTCTCAAATTTTATGTTCAGTTTCTTAATTCCAACCCGTATATTACAGCTGCAAATAATCGCAACAAGCAAATAGCTACAGACTATCACAAAATTTGCCGTACACACTATCATTTAATAATTGCTTTTATGGTTTCATAACATACGGTCTATTGCGAGAAAACTACCAGTATCCAGCAAGTGCTCTACAATGGAAGTAATAACAGAAAGGCAGTGTTAATGGAAGATGGTAATGTGATAATAGCATCAGTATTTACCTGTCCTGCGGCAGGAAACTACATCTAGTGCTGAGTACGATACTTACGAAGCAATGTAACCCTGCGCATCTCGCGTGAGGATGAAATTGAAATGGTCCGAAAATCGTAATGAAAAACACAATTATTCAATTATGTCATTCCCCGACTTGATACACAGATTTCTAACTATATTAGATCTTTTTTTTTAAGAAGGAAAAAAAACATTTTCGGTACTGCAAAATCATATTCTCTTTCTTTTTCTTATCCATCTGCTGTGTTTTACTAAAGGCATTCTTAGCAGTTCTAGTAGTCACAACTAACAAATTAAGTTCTGTACATAACTACACCTCTACTTAAGTGCCGTATCAATGCAAGCAGATTACCGATAAGGGAAGTAATTTGTTAATTGGGATCACCAGAATGTGCGAATATCACGTTGCTAAATAAAGACAGCTCAAAGATATTAGCAGTCATCGATTGCAAGACTCCCACTCAAAAGCTGCAGATATTTCCGAGAAGTAAGCAGTTTCGTTTCATAAAAGATCACAAGTCGCAAATCTTCTGAAACCATGAAATTATGACAAGAGGAGAACTTAATGAGAACAAATCAAAACACTCTGTGAACAGTCAACAGTATTCTCAAAAACATGGTTTTAAAATTTATACTTTCGAAAGGGCTAATCACTATCCTTATTCTGCTACATAAATACAAAATTCGGAGCGTATGTCTTACAACATGTTCATTTGTTCAATATGGAAAAAGACACTCCTCATCGACTGGTCACCAGAGAAACTTACTTTAAGAAGAAACAGCGAATAAGAAAATAATTAAAAGTCAATAAAAGTAAAACACACTAGAGGAAGGATAAGAGAACTATACATCCGATTTTAAATAATGATAGTATCTATATAAACTTAAATTAAGTAGGTCGTACGGACTTCAAAATTTTCGCCTCTTTAGCTAAGTGGTCAGCGCGGCTGACTGTAATGCGTGGGAGCTGGGTTTGATTCCCGGTACTGCCAGGAATTTTTCTTTGGTGGGATGACTGAAACGGGGTGCACTCAACCTCAGCTACTAACAACCTTTTCTTTTTTTAGTCATCAATCATCTGACTGGTTTGATGCGGACCGTCACGAATTTCTCTCCTGTGCCAACCTTTTCATCTCAGAGTAGCACTTGCAACGTACGCCTCAATTACTTGCTGGATGTATTCAAATAGCTGTCTTCCTCTACAGTTTTTACCCTCTACACCTGCCTCTAGTACCATGGAAGTTATTCCGTGATCTATTAACAGATGTGCTATCATCTTGTGCTTTCTTCTTGTCAGTGTTTTCCATATATTCCTATCCTCTCCGATTCTACGCAGAACTTCGTCATTCCTTACTTTATCAGTCCATCTAATTTTTAACAGTCGTCTTTAGCATCACCCTGCAGTTTCTTCGATCACCTTCTGTTCCGGTTGTCCCACAGTCCATATTTCACTACCATGCAGTTCTGTGCTTCAATGTACATTCTCAGAAATTTCTTCCCTAAATTAAGTCCTATGCTTGATAAATATAGATTTCCCTCGGGCAGGAACGCCTTTTTGCCAGAGCTAGGCGGCTTTTGATGTCCTCCTTGCTCCATCCGTCATTGGTTATTTTGTTGGCTAGGCAGCAGATTTCCTTAACTTCAGCTACTTCTTGGTCACCAGTCCTGATGTAAAGATTCTCTCTGTTCTCATTTCTGCTACTTCTCGCTACCTTCGTCATTCTTTGATTTATTCTCAGTCCTTGTTCTACACTCATTATACATTCATTCATATCAGCAAATCCTGTAACTATTTTCATCTTCACTGGGATAGCAGTGGCATCAGCGACTTTTATCATTGATATCTTTTCACCTTGAATTTTAATTCCACTCCTGAACCTTTCCTTTATTTCCATCATTGTTTCTTCGACCTACAGATTCAACAGTAGGGGCGAAAGACTACATCTCTGTCTTACATCGTTTTTAATCTGAGCACTTCGTTCTTGGTTGTCCATTCTTATTAATCCCTCTTGGTTCTTGTACGTTTTGTATATTACCCACCTGGCGCTACACCTTACTTCTTTTTTCTCAGAATTTCGAACATCTTGCACCATTTTATAGTGTCGAACGCTTTTTCCAGGTCGACAAATACTATGAAAGTGTCCTGAGTCTTCTTTAGTCTTCCTCCATAACCACTCGCAACGTCAGGACTGCCTCTCTGGTACCTTAAGATTTCCTGCAGCCAAACTAATCGTCATGTAACACAACTTCAGTTTTCTTTTCCACTCTTCTGTATATTATTTTTGCCAGCTTGGATGCATAAGCTGTTAAGCTGAGTGAGCGACAATTCTCACACTAGTCGGCTGTTGCAATCTACGGTATTGCATGGATGATGTTTCTTCCGAAAGTGTTGTGATCTGTCGCCAGACTGATACATTGTACCCCAGCGTAAACAATCGCTTTGTTGCCACTTCCCCCCAGTGAGTTTAGAAATTCCGATGTAATGTTACTGTATCCATCCCTGCTGTCTTATTCAATCTTAACTCCTCCAAAGCTCTTTTATATTATGATTCTAATACTGAGTCCCCTATCTCTCCTACATTGACTGTTTCTTCTTCTATCACGTCATCTGATAAATCTTCCTTCTCATAGAAGACTTTAATTACTCTTTCCACTTATCCGCTCTCTCCTCTGCATTTAACAGTGCAGTTCCCGTTGCACTCTTAATGTTATCACTCTTTCTTTTAATTTCATCGAAGGCCGTTTTGAATTTTCTATACGCTGAGTCAGTCCTTCTAGCTATCATTTCTTTTTCGATCTCTCCACGTTTTTCATGCAGCCCTCTCGCCTTAGCTTCCCTGCACTTCCTATTGATTTCATTCCTCAGCGACTTGTATTTCTATATTATTGAATTTCCCTGAACCTTTTTGTAATTCCATACATCATCGAGCAGCTGGAATATTTCTTCTGTTACCTACAGTTTCTTCGAAGTAACCTTATTTGTACCTAGGTTTTTCCTTCCAACTTCTGTGATTGCCCTTCTCAGATATGTCCATTGCTCTACAAATGAACTGCCTACTGAACAATTCCTTATCGTAGTGTCTACAGCCTCAGAGAACTTAAAGCGTACCTCTTTATTGCTTAGTACTTACGTAACCCACTTCTTCGCACAATGATTCTTCTTGATTATTCTCTTAAACTTCAAACTACTCGTCATCACTATTACATTGTGATCTGATTCTATACCTGCTCCTGTGTATGCCATACAATCCATTATCTGATTTCGGAATCTCTGCCTGACCATAATGTGATCTAACTGGAATCTTTCGGTATCTTTCAGCGTTTTCCAAGTATGTCTCCTCGTCTTGTGTTTCTTGACATAGTATTCGCTGTTACTATCTGAAATTTATTGCAGAACTCAGTTAGTCTTTCTCTTCTGTCATTCCTAATGCCAAGCCAATTTTCTCTGGTAACCCTTTCTTCCGCTCCCTTCTGTACAACCGCATTCCAGTCCTCCGTGACTATTAGATTTTCATCTTCCATTACATACTGAATTACCCGATCAATATAGTTATATAATTTCCCTATCTCGGAGGAGCTACTTGACAGAGAAGTACAGTTTTCAATCTCAAGAAACTCGGCAATGAACTTGAGAGCTGTGTGCTCACCACATGGCCATTCATACCGCATTCTATAAAGTTGGCAGAAGATGACACGGCGGTTGTTCGGTCCTTACCGACCAATCTGTAGTCAGAAAGCAGAATTTCACCTTTTCTACAGATTTCAAAGTAGTGGATAGTAAGATGAAACAACAAATAAGTTCTATTAGAAGCGGATAGCTCACGCCGAACCCTGCCATAATGTATCTGTGGTAATGTCCTGAAAAACATTAGATAGTGTTCTTTTATGTATTTCATCTACATCTACATGATTACTGTGCAATTCACAATCAATTGCAGAGGGTTTTTCTAACTTCCTTCAAGCTATTTCTCTACCTCTCCAATCTCGAATACCGCTGGGGAAAAACGAACACAAATCTTTCTGTGTGAACTCCGACTTCTCTTACTTTATTATGATGATCTTTTCTCCTTACTAGCTGGCCCCAATAAAATATTTTCACACTCTGAAGAGGTAGGTGGAGACTGAAATGTCATGAGAAGTTCCTGCCGCAGCGAAAACCAGCTATGTTTTAATGACTGTAGCGCCAATTCATGTATCATATCCGTGGCATGTTCTCCCTTATTTCGCAATATTACAGGAGGACCTGTCCTTCTTTGAAGTTGTTCGATGTCCTCCGTCAATCCTATCGGATGTGGATCTCACACTGCACAGCATTACTTCAGTATAGGGAGGACAAATGTAGTGTAAGCAGCCTATTTAGTAGACCTGCGTTCTGTCAGTAAATCGCAGACTTTGGTTAGCTTTCCGACAACATTATCTGTGTGATAATTTCAATTCAAATTATTGGTGACTGCAATCAGTAAGAATTTAGCTGAGTTTAAAGTCTCTAGATTTGTGTGATTTATCGTGTAACCGGATTCCTTTTAGAACTTATGTGGATGACTTCACATTTTTCGTTGTGTAAAGTCATTTGCCACTTTTCGCACCAAACAGATATCTTGTCTAAATCATTTTGCAATTAGTTTTGATCAACTGATGACAGGACGGTAAATAGCAGCATCATCTGGAAACGATCTAAGAGGGCTGCTCAAATTGTCTCTTAAATCGTTGATGTAGATTAGAAACAGCGAAAGGTCTATAACATATCCTTGTTGACTTTCCCTCAGTTATTACGCACTGTGACCTTTCAGACAGGGAATCACGAATCCAGTCACACAACCGAGGAGGTGCTCCATAGGAATGCAATTTCATTAGAAGTCTCTTATGAGAAAAGGTGTAAAAGCATTCTGGAAATTTAAAAATGTGGAATCAATTTGACATCACCTGTCCGTAGCACTCATTACTGCCTGAGAATAAAGAGCCAGATGAGTTTCATAAAACGATATTTTCTGGATCTGTGTTGGCTGTTTGTCAAGAAATCGTTTTCTTCAAGGTATTTCACAATGTTGGAGCACAGAATATGTTCCAAATTCCTACTGCAAATCGACGTTATTGATATGGCTCTGTTCAGAGCTATTGTATCAGCATACTCGTAAAGGAACCTGAGTGGTATAGAAACTGGATCGGAGGCCTTGCCTTTCTTAAATATTTTAAGCTGCTTCACTACACAGAGGACATCTACTTCTAGTTACTAGCGTTAGCAAATGTCTTTGATTCCAATTCTGCAATATTTACGTCTTCTTTTGTAAAGAAATATCAGAAAACCGTGTTTACTAACCCTGCTTTAGCGGCGGTGTCATCAGTATAATTATCATTGTTATCGTGCAGTGGAAGTGTTGATTCCGTCTTGCCAGTATAACTTTGGATTTTCCGGCAGATCTCGAGACAGAGTTTCGTCGTGGAAACTTTTAAAGGTATATCGCATTGCAGTCAGTGCTATATTTCGAGGTTCAGTAAAATTTGGCCAATCTTGGGAATTTTTCGTCCTTTTAAACTTGACACGCTTTTTCTGTTACTTCTGCAAGAGCGTTGTTACCTGTTTTGTGTACAATGACAGATCAGTACCACCTCTTATTAATTTGTTATACGAAGTGTGTAAGAAGAAACTATCTGACTTTTTTTTTAATTTACACCTGATGCATTTGAATCTAGAGCGTTTGTATGAGCCGACCTTGAACGTTCGTCCTCACGTGTGAGTATTTTCTCTCTTGTCGATAGCTTCAGTTGCTGGCAAATAGCAGTGGAGTAAGGTAGTGTGTAGTGCTTGCGTCGGTTTCTCATTGCAAGGGAAATGACGGAACGAATGGTGCAGCGGTAATGCAGCAAATTTTGCCAGAAATTGGGCGACAGCCAGATGGAAACCATTCGGGAAATTGTGACTGCTTTCGGTGGGGGTACTATGGGCATCACACAGATTGAGGAGTGGTACAACCGGTTTAAAGATCTGTGAAGAGCGAGCCACACTCTGACCAGGTCCTTGCCAAAGTGAAAGCTGTTGTAACGCGAGACTGTCGTGTGATTATCAGAGAAATTCGGAAAGAGGTAGATATCAGCACTTTTTGGGCACGTTTCATTGTGACTGAAGATTTTGCCACGAAGAGAGTGTCGGTGAAATTGGTTCCGAAGCTGAAGACGTCAGAGAAAGAGCAACTTCTTGTTGAAGTCTCACACGACATGCTGGACTCTGCAAACAGTGACCTCGACTTCGTAAACACATCATCATCCTCACCATCATCTGTCCCATGGGGCAATGTATGTTCCCAAATGGCGATTCCATATTCCAAGATGACAGTGTCCCCGTTCACACAGCTCGCATCGTCTAGGACTAGTTTTGTCCGTACGACGATGAACTGTCGGTATCCCCTGGTCAGAAAGTCACCAGATCTCAGTATCATTGTGGCTTGTGGTCTACTTTGGGGAGATAGGAGGTTGACCATTATCATTACCCGAATGCGCCACTATGTTGCTGCAAGAAAGGTATAAGATTCCATCGAAAACTATACAAGACCTGTATTTATCCATTACAATACGGTTGGAAGGTGTTTTAAATACCATTGAGTTTCCTATACGGTATCAACCACGGTAATGTGTTGCGTTTTATTTGTTTACATATTTTTGTTCACTCTCTGTACCACTTAACAACTCCATCCGAAAAGGCCTTGGAAGGCCCAACGGTACCGATCGGCCGCCGTGTCATCCTCAGCCCACAGGAGTCACTGGATGTCGATAAGGAGAGACATGTGGTGAGCACACCGCTCTCCCGGCCGTATGTCAGTTTACGAGACCGGAGCTGCTACTTCTCAATCAATTACCTCATCAGTTATCCTCACAAGGGCTGTGTGCACCCCGCTTGTCAACAACGGTCGGCAGACCGGATGGTCACCCATCCAAGTGCTAGCCCAGCCCGACAGCGCTTAACTTCGGTGATCTGACGGGAACCGGTGTTACCACTGCGGCAAGGCCATTGGCCCACCACTTAAGAAGAAATGCTGATATTGCATTCGTAAGGGATATCGCAATTCTCCGTACCTTTCTAACTGTATGGAAGTTTTACGTATCTCATGGTTGGGATTCGCAGTCATATAATATTTCTTAAAAGACATCATAGTCGCCGGCGACTCTATGAAATAGATTCCCACAAGATCCGACGATTACGACACTTATTACATCGTAAAATGTTGTTAAATATGTGCTAAATTGCCAATGTTAACATCGTTCTAATAAACTATCACAAATAAAAGCTCAGGTGCACTGACAACATGTGGAGCTAAGTCTGTTGGCGAAAAAATACATTTACTAAATGTACTGCCTGTGCACGTGGCAAACATAGTGCACACCAAGGATACAACTTATAAGCTTTACATCGTAAAGTCTTTTTTTCTGTCGACATCATACAGCTTTCTAAATAATGCTACGACTGCCCCTTACAATCATGGGGAAGTTGTTTCATCATTTATTAGAAATGTCACCAGTGGGAGGAAAGATATTAGTTCACTGTGTGAAGAGCTGACGGTCTGATAAACTGACAAGCGTACTCCTTTTTACTCTGTCACATACAGACAGACACACACACACACACACACACACACACACACACACACACACACACACACACATATGCGCAGCGCGTGTGCGTTTACACAAACGCACTTGGTTTTTCTATTGTCACAGAAATGTAACTGGTATATAAGTGGATCCTCTTTTATCCTGTTAACAAGCACATAGCATTTCTAGATGCGAATCCTGCAATATCACAATAAATTCTAGGACAAATTCGTATCGACTTCTCCAACCTCTCCAGACCGACATGTCTTCCGGTCACAAAATCACACCGTATTCAGTTACGCTTTAGTGGATCGGATAGAACCTTCCTTCTCCAGTTATGGTACCGTAAAATGTCGGGAAACAGTTACCAGCCACAGGGACGAGGAGAGATATGTTTCAGTCAGCGCCATTCCACCGCAGACGGTGATCCCTCAGGTGGTGGAAGTGATGCCCATAGCTGGCTCCATAAATTTTCATGTTGACGATGGCTGCCACAATAACCGACAGCGCTTTCTCCGGCGCAGGTATCGGAAAACCATCAGGCGCGACCTCGGCTCGCAGCGAAGCACGCAGCCGTAACCTGTTGACTGTTGACGGCACAGCGCGTCGCGTCGCATCGCGTCAGACCGCGCCAGGCTGCCGCCTTCCGTAACCGCCGGGGCTGTGGGACTTCATCTGGGCTACAGCGTGCTGTCCCTTGCGTGAACGAAGCCAAAACGAGCACAAGGAGAACAATGTCCGAGTCGTTCAAAGAATTCGGAAATAAAATACTATCTACCGATGGGAGAAATGATTTATGATATGTTTTGGTCCTACCTTGACTCAGTAAATCGATGGAAGCCTTCTGTCAGTCGCTCAGTGTTCATATTGGCACCTAAACAGTGGATGACAGAGAGAAATGCTAAATTCCATTCTCCAAAGTAGTTTCACCGAGAAAGATCTTTCGATCCTAGAAAAAAAAATAATAAAGAAAGAAAGGAAGATGACAGATATCTTGGTATGTGGCCAACGGACACGAAACCGGGTTAAATCGGTCAACAGGAAACAGGTGACTGGCCAGATAGAATACCTAAACAGTTCTCGCCGACTGGCCAGATGGGATACCTACACAGTTCTGCGTGAGTATGGGAAAGAACTACCAGAGGTCTATCGTTCGACCGTGGAGGAACGAAGCGTCCCAAGCGACCGAAAAAATAGGTTCTATGCGGTGAAAAGTCCAAATTTTGGATGGTCGTTGTCCATGCAAACATCTGTATGCTTATACTGCTGTCACTGGTCTGTTTTAGAATTCTAAAATACACTGAAGAGCCTAAGAAACTGGTACACCTGCCTAACATCGTGTAAGGCCTCCGCGAGCACGCAGAAGTGCCGCAACACGACGTGTCATGGACTCGACTAATGTCTGAAGTAGTGGCACCATGAATCCTGCAGGGCTGTCCATAAATCCGTAAGAGTACGAGGAGATGGAGATCTTTTCTGAACAGCACATTGGAAGGCATCCTAGATACGCTCAATAATGTTCACGTCTGGGGAGTCTGGTGGCCAGCGAAAGTGTTTAAACTCAGAAGAGTGTTCGTGGAGACAATTCTGGACGTGTGGGGCGTCGCATTGTCCGGCTGGAATTGCCCAAGCCCGTTGGAATGCACAACAGGAATGAATGGATGCAGGTGAACAGACAGGATGCTTACGTAAGTGTCACCTGTCAGAGTCGTATCTAGATGTATCAAGGGTCCCATATCACTCCAACTGCACACGCCCCACACCATTACAGAACCTCCACCAACTTGAACAGTCCCTTGCTGACATGCAGGGTCAATGGATTCATGAGTTTGTCTCTATACCCGTATACGGCCATCAGCTCGATACAATTTTAAAACTATATTCATCCGACGAGGCAACATGTGTCTAGTCATCAGTTCTAAAAAATTATTTCGAAATCCAGGAGGGTCGTTGTTCAGTGCAAGGACTGGTAGTTAATTTTCAACTTAAACAATGGAAAGTATTTCAATAAATAATCGGAAACACCCATTATTGTTTGATTGGATGACTACAGAACAACCACTGAAAACTGTCACATCTGATAATCTGGGAGTATTGGTAGGTTACAGAACCATGTAATACTAATTCTAGGAAAGGTAGATGCCAGACTCGAAGAATCCGCCCACTGCATAGTTTATCTATCAAGAAGGAGGGTTGTCCCACCTTTGTCGCACCGAGAGTGTTGTTCCGAAGTAAGGTGCGTTTAAACCTGTGCACCTTCTACTACTACTACTACTACTACTACTACTACATCTACATCTACATCCATACTGCGCAAGCCACCTGACGGTGTGTGGCGCCTAGTTCCAGTCCGACTGTGTTTCCTCCACAGGCAAGTAAAGGCACGCGTGTGGGTTGCATGCCTGTTCCCCAACATGTGCGTGCGAGTGATTCTATTCACACCTATGTTCACACCGGGCGCCTCTACTTCCGTGTGGGGCAAGCTACTGCCGCACACAGCGACCAGCCGCCAGGCGTACAAGTGTAAACGATCCTTAAGATCGCTTTCGGAGAATTCGGGTAGATGTTGGTTATTATTGTTCTTCTTATTATCATTATTGTATTGCAGCGATAGACCGCTATTATCCCCATTTCTGGTTCAAAAACGTTGATTCTGCATGGACGAAGAAACGAGACGAGGTTTGCCATAGAGGCAGACTAGGGAGAAAAATCTTATGTAAAATGGTTGAATAGGCTGATAATTTGTGTGCACTGAGGACTGAAATTACAGTAACGGATTTCGTGTACTTAGCTATGGACTGAGATGGAAGCAGAGCGGTTTGTGAACATTCTCTTACTGAATGGTTTGCTGACATTGCTTCAAGACATAGCGCTACTGTTTGATTCTAAACGGAATTTGTGTACGATCTGCAATCATTACAAACTCCTCAATGAACGGCTAGTGAAGTAATAATATTTCCCGTATCAGCACTTGTTAGAAAATTTATTACATTGAATATAACGCAAAGAATTCCAAATAGCAGTGTTACGCAGAGAATCCAATATATATGAAACGAATATCACTTCTCTGCAAGACAAGTACATTTGTAAGAATTGAAAAGTGTGAACGGCTGTTATTTTGGAAGAATTTATGATACGTCTAAAAAAGGAAAGATTTTCATTAGGTATAAATGCGCTAGATAAGCTAGCCCGGCTACAAATGACGTAGGACTTGTAGGTATCGTCAGCTGCCACTTATATGTCGCACATTTGTCAAGGTCGTTCTACATCATGCAATTTCAATATCTATTGTCCAGTTGGTCGTAGGCAAAATAATTTCGGCGCCGGAGAAGTTCAAGTTTCTTGCACTTTTTAACAGTTAAGCGAATTGTCAAAGGTAAAAGAAGAGGCAGTCAACTCGAAGGTTGTTTTGAACAGCAGAGTCCTTTTCTAAGAGTGTTTCTACCGGTGGTGTACGTTGTTGGCTTTCTCCTCCCTTTGCACTAGGACTAGCTATTTAGCCGGCCGATGTGGCCGAGCGGTTCTAGGCGCTTCAGTCTGGAACCGCACGACCGCTACGGTCGCAGGTTCGAAAACTGCCTCGGGCATGGATGTGTGTGATGTCCTTAGGTTAGCTAGGTTTAAGTAGTTCTAAGTTCTAGGGGACTGGTGACCTCAGATGTTAAGTCCCATAGTGCTCAGAGTCATTTGAACCATTTTTGACTAGCTATTTAAATAGGTAATAAATCACGTAAATGGTTATAGAAATTTCGGTTTGGGTGGAAATGAAGCTTAGCATGGTAAAAGAAATTTTTATGAAAATAATTTTTGAATTGTGAGTCTTTTAACTTGCAATAACTGTTTCTACGATTCTCCGGTTACTTAATCACGATGAGCAAATGGCTGATACGTAAATGTCGACTACCCACTTACATGAAAATTTTATCTGAGTTACATAGAACATTTTTTCTATACATTATTTATGAAATACTTAATGATTATGTTAGATTTCAGTTTCTTCGTTATTTACTACTTCTAGAAGTTATTATTTCCATCAGTTCTCCGCTACTAATGGCATTAAAAGAGAAGCGATGATTTGTTTATTGTTTCCAGAAAGAATCGTTGTCGCCACACAGGAGCGTGAGCCAGCGTAGAACGAACCAACAGACTGATATAAATGAGTCATTGTTGGTATCAGTCAACTCATGCAAACGCCTGGTTTTTACGATTTTCAGGAATATGAAATAGAAAGTTGCAGTCGTAGGTATAGCAGGCGGTAGACATAGATTCATTAATAGGATAATGGGAAAATGCAATCTTTCTACAAAGGATATTGCTAAAAAAAAAACATTAGCGCGACCCAACCTAGAATATTGCACAAGTGTGAGCCTCTACCAAAAAGGACTAACAGGAGATATAGTATGTTTACAAGAAGGAATACGGATGTGTTGGACCCATGGAAGAGCATTGCGAAGATCGTGCAAAACGTGAACTCGCATATGCTTACAAAGTTTTCTAGAACGTACTACAACCGCTGTCTATCGCCTTCAGAGTTATTGCAAAGTCAAAGCTAATTGCAGCACGTACAGTACCATTCAAACAATCATTCTTCTGTGCTCAGTAATCGAATGTAATGGGTAGAATCCTAATGAATGACACAACGGGACGTATCCTCTGCCGTGCACTTCACAGTGGTATCCTCAGTAACTTAAACGTAGATCAGTACTCCGTGCCAGACTGCGAATCGAAGTAGCATCTATGTATTTCGCATAGGGCTGTGTTCTCACACTTTATCTGTTCGAACAGTTGGGGAAATCTCGGGCTCTATCCGCTCTTTCGATATGCCCGCGACCTAGTAAGTGCTGGTGGTATTATGTTCACGACCAGTCTTAGGTACTATGTCCACGACCTGTCTTAGTGTTTTTAACGCACTATGGATTTTAAAAGTAAAAATTAGTGTGAAACATGGACTAAAATATCTTCTAGTGGGAAGGTCATATGTAACAACAGCTACTAATAAATAAATAAGAGTTTACAATCATTATTTTACTCAATTCTAGGGTTTTCATTCGTCCCGCTATCTAGTATTACCTGACGGTAGTATCTCCAACACTTGTCTTACCTACCCGAGCGGTCTAAGGCGCTCCAATCATGGACTGAGCGGCTGGTCCCGGCGGAGGTTCGAGTCCTCCCTCGGGCATGGGTATGTGTGTTTGTCCTTAGGATAATTTAGGTTAAGTAGTGTGTAAGCTTAGGGACTGATGACCTTAGCAGTTAAGTCCCATAAGATGTCACACGCATTTGAACTTGTCTTATCGTTGTAATTCTCATGACAGCAAACGTTTGGAAATTTGTGGTAAGTTTCTATGGGACCAATCTGCTGAGGTCGCCGGTCTCTAGGCTTACATACTACTTAATCTGACTTAAACTAACTTACGCTAAGGACAACACATACACTGCCCGAGGGAGGACTCGAACTTCTGACGGGGAAGCCGCGCAAACCGTGCAAGGTGCCTAAGACTGCATAGCTACTCCGTGTGGCACGATAGCACATCATATTGCCACGATTACTTCGTTTGTTAGGTATTTAATTCTTGATTAATTTTCTTCCCTGTTTTATCTCAGTGTTGCATCTTGTTTTCTAGCTGATATTAAATGTTTATACATGCTACAATAATGATATTTACGCTGAGACTGAAATGCTATTTTTGAACCCACTTGGTAAATTATTGGACTCTCACAAAAAAATAAAATCTTGTGCTGAGTTTGGTCACGTACTTTTTTCAGAGGACAACATTTTATCCTTTGCTGTTATCCTTGCTTAAAAGTCAGCATAAATGTTTACGAATGCCTTAATACCAGTTCTGTATGAGAACTCTTACCGCAGATTTATTCAGATACGACTGGAGTCTGTGCGATGGTAAAATTTAATGTTATTTTCTTCTGAGTCTTACAGAATTGTCAGATTGTAAGCAGAGTCATAGCTTGTTATTGTTGCTGGTCCGTAGTTTGTCTTGTATGCCTTGCTCTTGCGCAGAGCGAGTCGAAAGTCACGTGACTGATCGATCAGCCTCGATAATGTATCGAACACTGCGACGTATCTGGAGATCTCGAATCCCGTTCAAAAGCTGGTATCGTTTGCCCAACCTTAATTTCACGGGCAACCCAGGGAGAGGTTCTGGCAGAATGAATCTATGAATCCAGATCATGAGTTATGTCTAAATAGCTCATTGGGTAAGACGACTGCCAGTTTAATGTATCTCACATCATAAAAATAAACCTAATGTAAACATTGCACTATGTATTCTTCCGCCTTTGCTGGAATCTCATTGGATTTCCGTTTCACGTGGGACTGTAGCCAAGCTGTCTCGAAAACTGTCAAGTGCGACAATGAAGGTACGTTTTGTGCTGTGCGTTACGCGCACTTTGACTTAGCGATAATACGGGACTACAGATTTACCGGCGCATTTAACTTGGATAGCACTGACCAGTCAGCTGGTACAGCTAACCTGCAGGATATGGCCAGCTGCAGTTCACATGTAAGAAGAGACGAGCAGAAGAGCAGTACAACTTCGAATATAATTTAATTTTTAAGCAGAATGAAATAGTACACTGCTAATCTACCACAATACGCTCCTTAGACGACAAGACGAAAACCGTACTAAAAAATGTTCACATGTGTGTGAAATCTTATGGGACTTAACTGCTAAGATCATCAGTCCCTAAATCATCAGTCCCTAAGCTTACACACTACTTAACCTAAATTATCTTAAGGTCAAACACACACACCCACGCCCGAGGGAGGACTGGAACCTCCGCCGGGACAAGCTGCACAGTCCATGAGCGCAGCGCCTGAGACCGCTCGGCTAATCCCGCACTGCAGCTAACGTACTATTCTAATTAAAAGCAAGGATGATGAAAATTCCTAACTTAACCACAGGGTAATTTTTCTGCATAGGCTCTGTGTAACGTATGAGAGTACTGAAGGATTTCACCGTAAAGTTAAATATTGAAGCCACTGAAGGTATTACTTACAGGCAGTCGTCTGGTAATCTCTTAGCTCCTTCCTTATCCGAATCCGAGATATACATTTCAGTTCTGGAAGTGTCACCTGCTACTTTGATAACGAGCCTATCAACTACGGAATCCACAAAGCCAACCAGGTGCAGCATTTTGTCATCTTCTTTTGAAGAGCCGCTCTATATCCCGCCAGCGTTCGCCAGTGACGTGTGTGAAAGCTGCTTGCGTTAGTTCCAGTGCGCCTGGCAGCTTAGCAGTCTTGTTACTTCTCTGGCCAAATCCCGCAGCTTGGCTCCAGATCAGTTCTGCTGGGATTTCTATGATGTTCTCGATGCTGTGAAAATGATTGTTTCTCGTGTTTCTACGATACTTATCTACCTCTGTGGTATAAAACGATGGACATAGTCAAAATAAAGAGGATTTGGTTTTTCATTTTCGGCTTAAAATTTAAATTGTTATGTTTTCTTAATTTAAACAACTTGTATGGGCAGTCTTTCATAAAACATCGATAATTAAGAATTTGTATTTGAAATGCAAACAAAAATTTCGTGTCCAGTCTGTAATTGGAAACAAAAAGACGTGCATTATTTACAAAGAATTACGAGATGTAGGTATTTCATATTGAAAGGGGAAAAATGGTTATGGGGAGATCTGAACCAACACAGAAATAATCTCATTTTGTTCTTATTCCATTATGATGCCAACTGCGCTACACATTCGATGTGCGTATGTTTACCAACTGCATTGGATACAAGAGTGGGAAAATTTCAAAGCCGATTATATCAGTAAATTTTACAAAGACATTAGGAACTACCTATTTCTCAGCACTTTTTAACCATGTTCCACGCGCGTGGTTCACTGAAGAACAGAAAGCCGCCTCAACCATTTTAATACTGAGCGTTAACAGCGCGACAATCACAGCACAACGCTGCAGAGGCTGCGACTATACGATTTTTGAAATAAAAACTATGGAGCTAAAGCGTGCTTAAGAAAAACGTTGATTGCTGTTAATACATTTGAATATCTTAAAGCTTCATTTAACGTAACGTAGTAATAAGATATCTAATACATAAGTAGGACCTACTTCTAAGAGCGTAACGACACCAGTGTATATGTGCTACGGCTTCTGACCAATCATCGCGTTTGTGTTTGTTTACATAAGGTTTATTCTTATGATGAACAGATTAGCAAGTGTTGCACTCTCTTGTCGACGTAAGACTTCGGCCACCTACTCCTATAACGTCTGACGATATTTCCTAAGTAAGGACAGACCTATTAAACAGGAAATCATGCCTAAGATAGTGGCATACTTCTCGTAAGTGAGATGTCACCAAGGAGTCACACTGTTACAACTCCAAAAGAACAGATACCACGCGGAATCCGCAGTTGTGGAACATATAAGGTAAACTGAAGGTGGAGAGAGGAGGAAGGAAAGGAAAGAGAAGGAACTGCTGATGTCAGCCGCATCGGAACTTTATGCGCAGTCGGCGGCGCCGAATGAAAATATGTGCCGGACTGGAATTCGAACCAGGGATCTCCCGCTTATTTGGCAGTTGCGTTAAGCACTCCGCCACCTGGACACAGTGTTTATTGCAACTGCGAGCACTATCTCGGGACGCCCCTCCTGGCGTCACCAGTCCGCATTCCCCGTCCATATCCAGCATGCTCGCTATTTGGAGATTCCCACAGAAGGTCGAAAATGATTGTGCATGTCAGAAAGAACAGACACTACGTACTCGTACAATTTAGATGCTGCAATAGGCTATGAATCCACCACCTTCAGTGTGAATGCAAAACCGCGTTTGACCTTCTGCGGCAATCTGAAAGTAGCGTGCATGAAGGACATGGATCGGGACTGCGGTCTGGTGACGCCAGGACGGAATGTTGGTCGGCCAAGAGGCATACCCAGGTAGTTCGCGTAATTTCAGTAAACACTGTGTCCAGGTGCTGCAGTGGTTAAGGCAACTGCTTAATAAGCAGGAAATCACAGCTTCCGTTTCGGTCCAGCACACTTTTTCACTCGGCGTCACTTACTCCGCATTAAGTTCCTACGCAGCTGACATTATGATTTCCTTCTCTTCCCTTTCCTTTCCCCCTCCATCTTCAATTTACCGTTGCAACTCACTTGGAAAGAAGAGTTTGTCTACGACGTGGCGAATGTGTTGAAATTTCGTGCTATATAAAATGAATTTGCTGAAAGTTTTGTGTTTCTCTTTTTTCTGGTCTCAACAAGCGCTCGTATTCACTAGCGGCGACAGCACAGCGCTAGCTGAACCACTACGGGGAAAGAGTATTATAGAATTTCAGTCCTTTATACGAACAGCGCCGTCGCCAACTCTCTCTGCTGCGGATTATTGCATTCATACTTCCCACTGACATTCCAGCCATTATCGAGCCACAGTCCTATGCTGTGCGACCCCGAAAAAATTTTCAGTTCAGCGCATTTTCGAATATTACGACGAAAATTCGCTGAAATTGAATAACAGATTCTGGTCATTAGTTCAGAGGATTAGAATTTTAATTAACTTAAAAATAATATTTTCAAGAGTGCAACAGATTTTAATTTCAGATCAAACATTTAATTTACCGCGATGTCTTGCTAGCAAATATTTAAATAACCTCTACGACGGCAATTCCCCCCCCCCCCCCTCCCCGCCCCACAAGATTTAATGAAATACACATAGCAGGAGGGAGTGAAACGCAATCAGTTTGATGGATAATTATGGCGACTCAGGGAGAGCAAAAGAGAGACGAAATGAATTGAACCGCTCTCTGCTCCATCGCGGGGGCGGGAGGGGGAAGGCAGCCATCGAGGTCGATAGAGGTTTGGGGGTGTGGAGTCACCAGAGGGCAACCCTTTGACACTAATTCGCAATGCGAATACCGCTACTATTCATATCCATATTTTCGACGTCCTAATTATTTCCTGCTCCCTGTGTCCACATCACAAAATTACTGTCCGTCTCAGTCGGTCCTCATGCAGTAATTAGATTTGTAGCGTAGGAGACCTGTCACAATAATGGCTTGCACTACCGGTAATAAGCCGTATGCACTAACTTTAAAGAAAACTGCCAACGTACAGGTGAAATGAAATGTCGTGTGGCTAGGGCCTCCCGCCTGGTAGACCTGTCGCCTGGTGCAGGTCTTTTGAGTTGACGCCACTTCGGCTAATTGCATGTCGATGGGGATGATATGATGATGAAGACAACAGCCAGTCGTGAGCGGAGAAAATCTTCAATCCAACCGGGATTCGAACCTGGGTCCCCTTTCACGACTTTCCGTCTCTCTGACCACCCAGCTATAGAGGTGGACAACGTATAGGTAAGAGAAGACTTTTGAATACGATTTTCTCATGCTTTTGAACACAAATATGGGAATCCGCAGACTTCTCATGTAGTGAGTTAATTGAGCCTGTCAACCAATATTGTGCGCAAATTCAGACAAAAATAATTATTGTATCTACGAAGGCTTTCGTGGCGTGTCAGCGCAGAAAGATTACGCTTTTCTTGTCACACAAGATAGCGGTGAGATCACAGAGTTAAGCAAACGCTATTCTCCCTTTCGTCTTGTGCGATACGATGCGCGAAGACTGGTCCCGGCGGAGGTTCGAGTCCTCCCTCGGGCGTGGGTGTGTGTGTTTGTCCTTAGGATAATTTAGGTTGAGTAGTGTGTAAGCTTAGGGACTGATGACCTTAGCAGGTAAGTCCCATAAGATTTCACACACATTTCAACATTTTGATGCGCCAAGGAACCCGTGAAGATTTTGTTGCAAAAGTGTCTGTACCTTAACGACCGTAGTATGTATACGAGTATGCATAATGAACATGGACATACATTTACGGGGCCAGTAATAAACCGCTTAAGAAAATTGGATGTACAGTCTAAGGCAAATAATAACGACGCAACACTAAGCAATTCAGAAAATTGGCCACAAACGTACATTTTTACAGATATGTACGGAAAATGCAAAACTGTAAACTTTGGTGGCCGATGGGTGAATGTGTAACGCTGCAGCGCTATTTCATCACGCAACTGACAAGGTCAGTAAACAGGACACACGTCAATACCAGGGCATAAAGTTTTCGCGAATTGCATTCCTTGTACTCAGTAGTACAGTAACTATGCCCCGCAGACAGGAGCGTGGACAATATACGCAGATGCCAATGTCTGAGAGCAGACGTGTAATTGCCTCGCGATGTAGCCGCGCGGTTTGAGGCGCCATGCTACGGATTGCGCGGTGACTCGTGCTGACTCGTGCCTAAGGTTCGAGTCCTCCCTCGGGCGTGGATGTGTATGTTGTTCTTAGGATAAGTTAGTTTAGGTAGTGTGTAAGCCCAGGGACTGATGGCCTCAGCAGTTTGGTCCCTTAGGAATTCACACACACACACACACACACACACACACACACACACACACACACATACACACATATATACGACATGTATTTGGGCTCAAAGAAGCCGGTTGGAGTAGTCGGCTAATCGCTCAACATTTAAATAGGATCAGTGTGACTACTCTACAATGTTGGCAGGAGTCGGTGATCCGCTGCCGAACACGGGGTAAAAAACTGAGGCCGATGACCAGCGAGGAAGTGTCTGCAGATGCCCTGGACCGCGATGAAATAACGACATGCCTGTCACAGTCTGGCAAGACAGTGGTACGCCAAGATATTCTACGACCCATTTTGTTGCCCTTCCTGAGATGCCACCTTGGGCCTACATTTCACCAAGAACGGCGAAAGTACCTATTGCTTGTCTTTGTGCTTACCAGACCCCAGTTTGGCCAGCAACATCGCCGCATCTCTTCTGAATTGAGAACGTTTGAAGACCGGCCCGTGGTTTCTAGCTATTCTGTGAAATTTCATGAGCTCTTCAAAAAATTATTGAATAATTAACAGGGCATGCACTAAATAAAAACAGATTTAGTTAATAATAAAAGACTAACAGTACAAACCTCTAAATAAGAAGTCAACTTTCTGAATTTTAAATAAAATCCTACGGCCATCTATCACAATAATAATAAACAATAAATTTTCAGCCGTGTAATATTTTATGTTGCCCGTCCTAGACATAGTTAAAATGGCCAACATTTCCGGAAGTATTTGTTTTCAAGCACACTTTTCTGCTTCTTTCTTCTTGTTTTCTGCAGCACTGCAAACTTGTAAGAATTCATGACAATTTTTTTGTTTTGTTTTAAAGACGCTTTGTTAACGCGACACTGTTATAAGCTAATACATGTTTTTAACACTACAGTTCGTTAATATTTATGGTATTGGAATCGTTGGCATGTAACGGGCTCACTTCCATTGATAAAAGTGGCCATGTGTCTTAAGAAATATAATTATTATTTTTATATGTATAGTTTTATATGAAATATTAGTAATCTATGTAAACATCGAAATAAGAACATGTTTTGACATTGAGCCTCTCCGTCATCTATGTCTTTGTTAACAAGGTCGGTCCCTTTGATTCTCAGACGAGTGCAGGAACGGCAGCTCTCCCACACATTCCCAGTTAGAATCCCCTCTGCCCCACTCCCAGTGTACCGCGGCATTTGTTTGAAAACAACTAAGTTTGCTATACAAAAAACTCGCATGCACATAAGTGTGGACTTGTTGATGGCAGGATTCAATTAAATCCACAGAACTTGTCCAATATATAAGACTTTAAGGTCATGTCAGTGTTATTATACTTTGAAACATTGTTATTGTGACAGTTGAATTCCATCATGTCACCGTGCCGTTTAAACACCCACCGAGCAACTCCGGCGCAACCAGAGGGCGCCACCGGACCAGTATAATGGCGGGCCGCAACTGGGGGACGACCTGGGGCTCGCTTTGGGCGACTCCGGTTTTCTAATCGCGGTTTATAGCCACCACACAATCGGTGCGTGAGTTTAGCGCTAGGTACCCCGTCCTGGTGAGAAACTGGACTCATGACAGGAATTAGTCATCAGCTTATTACCTTCGGTCGGTACCGGCTGGGTTCCGCTTGTGTGAAACCAGGAGCAATTGTATCAAATGGGCGGTTTTGGTTGGCTAAGAACATGTGTGACAGCGTAACTGGGTAAAGTACGTCCTAAAACTTCGTTAAAAGTAATG
The DNA here is from genome assembly GCF_021461385.2 of Schistocerca piceifrons. Taxonomy (NCBI): domain Eukaryota; kingdom Metazoa; phylum Arthropoda; class Insecta; order Orthoptera; family Acrididae; genus Schistocerca; species Schistocerca piceifrons. The sequence continues at coordinate 439,687,423 of NC_060138.1, forward strand.
TAAATTGAAGGTGGAGATTGGCGAAAGAAAAGAAAAGGGAAGAAACTGATGATATGAGCTGCATGGGGGAGTTTTGTGGAACTGATGGTGACGAGTGAAAATGTGTGCGGGACTGGAAGTCGAACGCAAAATCTTCTGCTTACCAGGCAGTTGTTTTAAACAGTGCGCCATCGGGACACACTGCTTATCGCAGATACACGGACTATACCGGCTAGCTCCAATCTAATAGTTCACGTTGCCGTCTGAATGGCAGTTGTGGTTTTCACCAAGGGCAACTGTGACAATTGGTAGGCGTCTTTATTTCTAATGTTTCGGCTGTTGCATGTTTTGAGTGGCTCCATTTACACTAAACAGTGCGCCTTCCAACCCCAGCTGACTAGTGTTTGAAGCTGAATTTTTGGGAGGACGAAACTAGAGATTCGAAATCATAATGGTCTGCGTGTTTGGAGTAACGAATATTGTCCAGTGTACTAGCAATGTTCTGGGACGAATGCTTGTTATGTTTCTGCTTTAAAGGAAACGTAAATGGAATAACAGACACAAGATATTCAGGGTGCTTTATTTCTGACTTTGGCAGCTGGATACTGTGAGAGTTAAACTTTGTAAATTACTGTAGAAGTGATACTGTCCTGTATTTATTTTATTGGCCTTATATTGGCGTTACTAATCAATTGTGAATAGAGATGGTACCTCTCATCCCAGTACCACCGCCTCTAACTGTCATCACGATAATATGATCTTTCATCGAAGATTAAATCATTATAAAAAGTATTCGTTACTCATTCGACACCTCTCATATGCATATACGGACCGTGCTCCATCACACTACTTTGCTGCTTCCTTGGTTCCACACAACCACACATCTCTCTTTTCAAGCTATGCTGTCTTTCCGCGCCAGTACCTGCAATCGTCTTATCTCCTAGCTGTACAGCAGCTGAAAAAGAACTACCGGCAGAACAAAAATCACACTGCCTCCACCAAGATTGAGCGTAAGCCATGAGATTACACTGTGTTCACATGTTTTGTCTTGGGTATCATATTTCCTAAATCTTTATCGCATTTGGAACACAACGTTATTAACAACAGTGTACAAATAGCAGCTGGTACACAAATTGCAACAATTGTTACGCACTTCTGGTTAGGGACGGATTAAGTCACAAGGGGCTCACAGTACTAATGACTTACGAGGCCCTCTTCACCTACATGTACTAATAATATTTTACTTTGTAGCACATGAAATGCATGGAATTAAATGTGGCAGAGGATTCAGAGGGCGTAAACTCATAACAAAAAGTAAACAACTGAGAGTACGTAAGCAAGATTGAACAATTAGAGGAGTCAGCGCTCAGTTTATGAAAATGCCACTTATGACCTTTAAATAACTTTGGCTCTGGATGCAGCGAACGTTACAGAAAGAGAACACGGATTAATGTACCAAAATTAACAACACCTTCAAACCTAACACAATACAACAAGGAATCAATAAATCAACTCTCCAAATTTATCCAACATTACAACACATGGGACATTAACTAAGTTATCACAAATAGTAACAGGCAATATAAAAAGAACAAGCATCCCTATCTTGTGACTAGATAGGGAATACAAGAGAGCCGTAATAAATAGTAAAATACTAACCATTCGCACACTATGCTGGATACAGAAGATAACACTGAAAACCAAAAACAATGGCAGATAAAACTTCAGACTAAGCACAGGCTTTCTAACCGAATAAGTCATGCACATCAGCGGCCTCATTGTTTTTCACGAACTAATGACCTGAGTAGGCCAGCCGTGACGCAGCTGTCTGCACTAAAAGACAGCACTGGCCACACTAGACATACTCTCCTCTAGCTGTTCTAGCCGAAAACACCACGCAGCGAGCAACTTTTGATTACTGATTGCACTGTATTCCTTGGACCTGCGAATCCAAGGACCCTCGAGTATTCCAGCGTGAACAATGCTCTGTGATGACAGAAAGCCACGGCAAGCCTCGACTGTCAGGCTACCAGGCTGCATCGCTGCTCAGCTCCATCCTTCCTTCTTTGTCCCTCCAACTGGATACTGTTCAACTCCTCCTTGACTGGTCGCTCCGAGCTCTGCTGCACTGAGAATCGATGTAGCTGCCAATACCAGTGGCCGCCTAAACCTCCAACTACCCAGGGACGCACTGTCACAGGCAGCTACCTCGGTCCCCCACGCCAGGAATAAACACGTCCAGATGGCGCACCACGCTTGTCCTCATGTTGTTGTTGCCACTACAGATCCAGTTACTAGATTTCCCTCCGCTGTTCTCCTTAGTAACGACTCACCTCACTGTTACACTGTGTCTGTGACTTAGTAGACACACATGTCCTCAGCACTGGCAGGAACACAAGAACCGCAGTGGCACCACCCGTTAGGTTGGTTCAAATGGCTTTGAGCACTATGCGACTTAATATCTGAGGTCATCAGTCCCCTAGAACTTAGAACTACCTAAACCTAACTAACCTAAGGACATCACACAAATCCATGCCCGAGGCAGGATTCAAACCTGCGACCGTAGCAGTCGCGCACCCGCTAGACTGGGCAGGAATTCAGTTGTGCCTTCACCAGTAAGGCATCTTATGCGCATTGGGTTCTGAACCGTCGTCTAGGTACAAAATCAACCAAGGCACTGTGGCTACCTCCACATTTGACAATTATTGTCATCACTGACATAGCAGAGAAAAATGTTACTGTTTGCGAAAAATAAGTCACTACATCATAAAACTGCTCGCTCACGGGGTCCCATGTTCGATTACCGGCCGGGTTGGGGATTTTCTCTGCCTGGGGACTGGGTATTTGTGTTGTTTTCATCATTTCATCATCATCCTCATCATTAGTAGCTAGAGTGGACTGTGAAAAAATTGCACAGTGAAAAATTGGGAATTCGTATGGATGCTGATGACCGTGCAGTTGAGCGTCCCACTAACCAAACAACCAACCAATCATAAAACTTAAATAATTTTTTGTATTACTCTCTAGTTAGGGCATACACTGATGCTGACCATGAGCTATTTCTCTTATTTTAACAGAGTGGGTAGAATAGTGCAGACAGTGTTCCAGTATCAGGAAGCGGAAGTAACCGTTACCCTCCTTTACAACAACCGAATTGAGCAGACTGTCTCGAAATTAATTACGTTGTTACAGTTCGCTTTAAAACTACCACCAGTCGTACCATAATCTTCCGAAATTTAGACAGAATAGAACAAAATTTTACATGCCACAAAAATACTGACACACCATGCTGGGAAGGCCTCGTATACTTTTTGTTTCGTCTTTGAAGCTAGAAGCCTATTACTGTTAACATACTCTGTGCCTGAACTCAAAATTCGTGAAAGGAGCGAAAAATATGATCGCAAAAACAGAACTAATTGGGCCAGAAAATACTGAATTCAAATGATTACGTGCCAAACTAAGGGAATATAGTGGTTATCCGACTACTCTGCTGACCATCCAACATCAATGGGTGTGATCGTACGTTAGCAAACATTTCTTAGGCGAGTTTTGTTTCAACGTAATGTAAACAACCTCTTTAGCAATCTCAATCATTTTGAGCTCCACAGCTGATTCTTGTTAATATTAAAACCAAACCACCACAGCCGTACTGAAAGCCATTTATTAAGTTCAAAATTGGCTCTGAGCACTATGGGACTTAACATCTTAGGTCATCAGTCCCCTAGAACTTAGAACTACTGAAACCTAACTAACCTAAGGACATCACACACATCCATGCCCGAGGCAGGATTCGAGCCTGCGACCGTAGCGGTCGCGCGGTTCCAGACTGAAGCGCCTAGAACCGCTCGGCCATTCCGGTCGGCATTTATTAAGTCATGACCAGTTTAGTTCAACAGAACGTCATCAAGTTATCATGTGAACAGTCTTCATAAGAAATCCTCGCAGTCTATTTATTTGTCTTACCTTTAGACTTTTTAAGTGATGATATTTGCACAATTCTGATGAAAATTGTTGACATGTAACCTGATGTTGCTCTTCTGAACAAAACCGATCGCGACGTAACAATACGTATCTATACACATGTGGTGGTTCTCATTAATATTAAACAGTGTCTGTCGACAATACTGTGGCACGAGTTCGTATAATGGGCAAAGTGGAACAAAACACTTAAATAAAAACTGTTATATCAGTGGGTGATACGTACAATGTGGTTTAATAATATAGAACTATGTTGAATTTATTAATTTTAAACGGTAAAGAAACACACATAGATCAAAAATGTTGCATCATTATGGGTATATTATGATAAGGGGGTAACCCTATCTGAACGCATGAAAAATAAGTGATATTCTTGAGTTTTTCAAGTAAAATAAAAAGTAATGCCAAAACTGATGTGTAGTTTTATTCCGTACACTTGTGTGTTCAAGAAATCATTTTTGTGTTCACATGGGACGCTCCTTGTAACCGCTGCACCAGGTGGAAGGATCCTTCGCAGCCAGGATATTGGTCGTCGGCTGGAATTCCCGAAGCACTCCTATTACACCCGTAACAAAATAATTTGTGTAACTGATTTTCAGCATAGTTTTTATCAGCGTAGAGAGGATAATTGAACAACGTTAAATTCCAAAAAAATGGTGATGGGGTGAAACAAGCGTTATTTTCTTCAGATACAAAACTGAAACAAAAGCCCGCAACTTTTGAAAATTCTTTTGAACTTTTGAAGATTCCCAAAACGCTTATGTACGCTGACAGAGAATACAATTTAGAATGCTACCATCAAATTTCGGTCAAAACCGTATCGTTCTCAGTTTTTGTTTTCATCTGAAAAATGCTGTATCGAGTAAAACGCTTTTAAAGTTTTGGATTATACTTTCTGTAATTAAGTTAATCATGCCTGCAGTCAGCGATCGTTGGACCATACAGCAATCATTCCACATCCAAAATAAGGTCCTCCTCCATCTTCTTCATGGTAATGTTGGCCGTTCAGGGCTGTCAGGCAGCTTCTGTCATCCGCTTCTCTGTTCGCTCGATATGATTTTATGTCGCTTTTGCATGTGTCTTAGCAGGCTGGTCCGCCCTCGAGCACTTTCATATTTCCGTAATGCCTGTCAGGCCGTCGTTGAATTTACACGTCGACTATTTTTCCCCGCTGCAAATGGTTTTCGGAGACACTTTTTCACAAATCGCCTTGTAATCCAGTAACGGAGTTTCTTGCAAAATTGGGATGAACACTGCAACAGACTTCCCAGACAACATTTTAAGCCAAAAAAATCGACTTTTTGAAATTTTGAAAGCAAGGTGTCCTCTTAAACGGCAGAGATGGGCAAACCTGTTCGACTTTGACAACTAGTTCGTTGGTGACCAGCCCTTTTTTAGACCCGTTCGATTTTGCTCGTTCACCGTTCCTCTTGTTATCTAATTATGTAATATTGTATAAGAGTAGCTTTCAAAAGAGTCCTGATGGAAAACTGGATGCTGTTATCATTATCAACTGTGTTCCATAGACCTGTGTGGCATATGACGAAATAATTTTGAGATTTCACGACTAATGGTTCTGGGTGCATTTGGTACTATATAGTCAGTATCCATTACACGTTCTGTCTTTCTTCAAACTGATACCGATTGCTGCATCTGTGTGTGTCTTCATGTGGATATGGTTTGTATAGATTAGTTTTTTATGTGCCGAGGGAGGTGGTGGGTGGAGGGAGCTGGTTACCCCCATGTCCTGTAACTCATGACCAGACTTTAGTATACTGGATAAAATTATTGCAGACAATTTTTTAAGTGGAAAGTCATAAAATGTTCCAACAAAATCTCTAGCTGTTCTGACATGTTCTCCATTCGAATAAGGTGTATATATGACATAAAAATTGACGTTTTAAAAATATGAAACATTTACAAGGCGTCTGTAAAACAAAAAACATTTGCAACTCATCGGTACAGTCACCACAAGCTCATTGCACGGAACTGTAAGTATTCATATTTAATTAAAATTTGATATAAAAATGTGAAACATCAAAAACAAAATAAAATGCCTGTTTATTTCCCGATATTGAGTAATATGTATACAAATTTTTAATTGAACAGTAAACTGCTTTCCATGTATCAAATTTCAAATGATCGTTCCATTTATTAATAAATATTAAATGTAAATAATAGTAAAATGTTTTCACCACCCAGGTTCCAAGCAACAAATTTACAGTTACTAGTCTTGCACGTTATATTTGTTTAAAGAACATTCTTCCTATAACAGTTCCAATTCTATACAAGAAACTATTCGTAGTTCAATGAAACAAAAGAAATTTATTTGTGCTAAATCACAGGGAAGCACATTCCAAATCATGTTGTCGTCTCTTGAGTACCTATGCATAAAGCGTTTTGCCTCTTACAGATGCATTATACTTTTTTACAGCTACCAGCGACTGTGTTGATTACTTGGATACGTTTCATACTTAACAGAGCTAGAAAATATTCTAATCTCCAATGACTACATTTTCGAGATTTTTTAAGCCATATGTTCACTGCTTTAGGTAATTTATACCCACGCACTGAGCGTCAAAATCTGTAAGTTAAAAAAAAGAAGAGCCTAACTGTGTAAGACCCCTAGCAAATGTTTCAGTTTTTAAAATTACAGCTTTATTATTAATTACGTATAGAAGAGTGCGTTGTGTTGTACTTAGAGGAAAATATATCTAGGAATATATGGTCCTGTTTGGTTGATACTTCAATCTAGTGATTGATTTTCAGAATCTTGTGAAGGAATTCACACTGTTAAGAGTTTCTGTCATTTTCTATCGTTTTTGGTTTTGTGAGACACAAAGTTGTGTTTTACGCAATGCTTGTAAATGTTTCGAGCTCTACATATTTAACTGATATATAATATATTAAAGCTATTTACAATATATTGTTAATTCTTTAGGTACAGATTTTTATGCAAGTAAAATACCATGTACGAGTATTTTTGAGATTACTTACATAATGTGTGAACAGTTAAGCCATACTTTGTCACTCGTGCATCAACTTGTACCTTGAAACAGAAGAAGGTCTTTTATCATGGAACATGTAATACTAGCAAATGAAGAGAATTTCTTTAGTGTTTTAACAATTTTGCCTGTCTCTAAAATTGAAATTTCTATTTTCAATAGCTTCTGTTACAAAATTTATTTTTAATTGGTTTATGATAACACTTCTGCTTAATTTGATTTCATTTATTGATTATTGGTGCGTAGTGGAGCAACATGTAGCACATAGACTATTAAATACAGTATTTACAAGAGTTTGTCGACTGCAACACTTTTAAATTACAATGTAACGTTTTTTATGTCTAATTCCACTGGGAACCGTGTGCACCATACCATAATATTGTCAATATATTTTGGATAAATTGTAGCATCGATCGTAGAGCCTGTAATCCAGATCGATTTCCTTTATTTTACAGATCGATTTGGTCACTGTGTGACGAACTTCAGTGCAGACTTTTCGAACCTTGTAGGCCTATATCATAATAACACAACATTTTTTATGATGTGTAACAAGGACTGTGATGATTACTTCAAACAGTTATCTTCACTTTTTCTGCATACAATATGTTGGATCGGCAACTGCTAAGGTCATAAGATAGATTTTCCTGTAATTTCAAAACTATTGTATGCTGTAAAAGTGAAGATATCTTTTAGAAGTAATCACCACAGTATATGTTCACCTCATAGAAATAGCTGTGTTATTATGATATGGACTACAAGGATCGAATAGTTTGCAGTGAAGATGGTCACGCAGTGACCAAAAACTAACTATAAAATAAAGGATTTCATTCTTTACGACCGATGCAGCCATTTATCCAAAATATATACAAATCGAATGTTTGTTTCTAGGTTTATTATTAAGTTGCAGCCTGGAATTTTTTGTCGTAATTTTGTGTAACTCCAGAAAAATAATGCCATACATGAAAAGTGAGTGCCATTGTTTAAAAAAATAGAATGAGATAATGTATTAAACTTCTATTACAGGGCTAGCTAGAAGCGAAAAACTCAGAAGTTTTCCGTAGTACAACACTGTCCGCTAGTTGTAGTTGTTGGAATTGGGTACGTGTAACGAGAGAAACTGAACAGCAATGAGTGGACGTAATGAAGGAAAGATGCTACAGGTGGACAAAGAATGGTGAAACTGAAATGAAAACTGGTCAAAGAGCGAGACAAGCCGAACGAGCCCAAGGTGAGAACGAGGAATGGAGGAGTTAAATGAGGAGCTATTGTACACCCGAATAAACAATGAGACTGACTGAACGAGACCGAGACAGGAACGAGACTTACCTGAAGGATTGGGGAACGACTGCTCTTTAGAAGTCGTTCCTCAGTCCTTGTGCTAAGTTCAGGGAACCGTTCCTGTGAAATCATTCCTTTGTGAATGATCCGTCTTTCTTTAACAGTGTTAGTTTTCGGTTGACGATATTTAACGATAAATTTACTCTCACAAAAATTTTACAGTGCGGGTAGGGGCCTTGGAAAGTGCAGCATCCGTAGTGTGTGCCTCATGGATAAACTGCTTCGGTTTCAGATTTATGTCGAACAACAAAGCTTTGACCTTGAAATATTCTTTACGATTATCTGTCCGAAAATAACAGCTGTTTAGATAAAATTATGCATTATTCAGAGCTCAAATCTGTAACATACTTATTCCCACCGGCTGCTTGAAACAAGATGGTGTGGTAACGAAATCATTCTCGGCTAATGCGCCAAATCTGGCAGGCCTCTGACACGACGAGGATGCGGCGCCGTCCATTTTCATTACTCATCCGCGACAGTTCCTTTTCCATCTTGGAGAAACACAGAAGAGAGATTCCTCGGCTCCGGCGGGCCCCGGGGGTCGGGGATCCGCACTATTTCCTGGCGCGCTCGCATCCCTGACGCGGACAGAGTTTCGCCATTAATTCGTCCGCCGAGCAGGCACTCAGTCATCGGCGAGGAGGGCTGCCACGGCCTGGCGTGGCGTGCCAGAATCAATAAGAGCCGCGGATGAGTGACGAGGCCGCCTCTGGCCGCCGGCGACCCTCGCTGTCCGCCGAATTAGACGCGCTGCGGGCTGCGGGCCTGCAGGGGCTGGCCGCCCCCGAGGCGCCGCGCCGCGCCGCGCCGAGGAACGAATCAGGCGCACGTCCGGCCGGGGCTTCCCCGCCCTCAGCCCCCTTCCCCTGCTGCCATCTATCAATGGCAGTGCCAACTACCGGCCGCCGGCTGCTTGTCTGCCGTGATGGATGGCCGCCCACCGCGGCGGCACGCACGCTCCACACGCCCATCATGCGCTGCTGCGATCGCCGCTCGCGGCATTCCGGAAGGCAGCGAGCAAGCGACATTCCCGCCAAAGAACTGACGCCGGCTGATCCTGGTGGTTGTGACGGGAAATTTTACACAGAGGGTGGTTCAGAAGTAATGAATCTTAGGTTTTGTCGTGGTCTGCGGCTGCAACCGTCAGTGTTAACACGAGCCAAACAGAGAGGCGCTACCAAAAGCTGGAACTGTGTCTGATGAACATACAGCAGGAACGTAAACGCTTTTTCTGTGGGTCCTGTCGGTAACAATTCCATCCCAGAAACAGCCCGTCTGCCTTGCGCGGTGGTACCTCTGAAGGCAGGTGACACCTTAAACGACAGGCATCTGTTGGGCACGTCGAGATTCCCTGTAACACAACTGTAACAGGTCCGCCGTAACCACGTTGTTGCTAGTTTCCACTCGTGCGAACTCATAACCCAACAGTCTTAGGCTGAGTAAAGGCATTCAAGCGGCGTCTCACAGTCCAGCAAAGGAGAAGTAAGAACAAGAACGGATCGCAGTATAGGCGACAATTATATTTTCATTTATACCAAATCAGACAAGGAAGGCTGTCTCGCGACTAGACACGAAAGGGGACGAGCATGCTCAAAAACAATGAAGGAAAAACCGCCGCACCAAAAAGTAATTATGTAGAATAATGAAATTTTCGGACTCTGGGTAACATATTTAACTGATTAACAGTGCACCACCCCCTCCCCCCCCCCCCCCCAATGAACCATGGACCTTGCCGTTGGTGGGGAGGCTTGCGTGCTCAGCGAAACAGATAGCCGTACCGTACGTGCAACCAAAACAGAGGGGTATCTGTTGAGAGGCCAGACAAACGTGTGGTTCCTGAAGAGGGGCAGCAGCCTTTTCAGTAGTTGCAGGGGCAACTGATCTGGCCTTGTAACACTAACCAAAACGGCCTTGCTGTGCTGGTACTGCGAACGGCTGAAAGCAAGTGGGAACTACAGCCGTAAATTTTTTCGAGGGCATGCAGCTTTACGGTATGGTTAAATGATGATGGCGTCCTCTTAGGTAAAAAATCCGGAGGTAAAATAGTCCCCCATTCGGATCTCCGGGTGGGGACTAATCAGGAGGACGTTGTTATCACGAGAAAGAAAACTGGCGTTCTACGGGTCGGAGCGTGGAATCTCTGATCCCTTAATCTGGCAGGTAGCTTAGAAAATTTAAAAAGGGAAATGGATAGGTTAAAGTTAGATATAGTGGGAATTAGTGAAGTTCGGTGGCAGGAGGAACAAGACTATTAGACAGGTGAATACAGAGATATAAATACAAAATTAAATAGGAATAATGCAGGAGTAGATTTAATAATGAGTAAAAAAATAGGAATGCGGGTAACCTACTATAAACAGCGTAGTGAACGCATTATTGTGGTCAAGATAGATACAAAGCCCACGCCTACCACAGTAGTACATGTTTATATGCCATCGAGCTCCGCAAATGACGAAGAGATTGATGAAATGTATGACAAAAGAAATTATTCAGATAGTGAAGGGAGACGAAAATTTAATGGTCATGGGTGACTAGAATTCGATAGTAGGAAAAGGAACAGAAGGAAACGTAGTAGGTGAATGGTGTTAAAGAATGAAAGAGGAAGCTGCCTGGTATAATTTTGCACAGAGCATAACGTAATCAAAGCTAACACTTGGTTCATGAATCATGAAAGAAGGTTGTATACATGGAAGAAGCCTGGAGATACTGGAAGGTGTCAGATAAATTATATAATGGTAAGACAGTGATTTAGGAGCCAGATTTTAAATTGTAAGGCATTTCCAGGGCCAGATGTGGACTCTGACCAGAATCTATTGGTTATGAACAGTAGATTAAACCTGAAGAAACAGCAAAAAGGTGGGAATTTAAGGAGATAGGACCTGGATGAATTGGAAGAACCAGAGGTTGTTGGGAGTATCATGGAGAGCATTAGGGAACGATTGACAAGAAAGGGGGAAAGAAATACAGTAGAAGATGAATAGGTAGCTTTGAGAGATGAAATAGTGAAAGCAGCAGAGGATCAAGTAGGTAAAAAGACGAAGGCTAATAGAAATCCTTGGGTAACAGAAGAGATATTGAATTTAATAGGTGAAAGGAGAAAATACAAAAATGCCGTAAATGAAGCACGCAAAAAGAAATACAAGCTTCTGAAATATGATATCGACGGAAAGTGCAAAATGGCTCAGCAGGAATGGCTAGAGGACAAATGTAAGGATGTACAGGCGCAAATCACTAGGGGTAAGATAGATACTGCCTGTAGGAAAATTAAAGAGACCCTTGGAGAATAGAGAACCACTTTCATGAATATCAAGAACTCAGATGGAAAAACAGTTCTAAGCAAAGAAAGGGAAGCAGAAAGGTGGAAGGGGTATATAGAGGGTCTAAACAAAGGCGATGTTCTTGAGGACAATATTATGGAAGTGGAAGAGGAGGTAGATGAAGATGAAATGGGAGATACGATACTGCGTGAAGAGTCTGACAGAGCACTGAAAGACCTAAGTCGAAACAAGGCCCCAGGAGTAGACAACATTCCATTACAACTACTGATAGCCTTGGGAGAGCCAGCCATGACAAAACTCTACCATCTGGTAAGCAAGTTGTATGAGACAGGCGAAATACCCTCAAATTTGTAAGAGGTATGCGCTACCTGCGATATAGAATCGCTGACCAGAGAGCAGTGTTGACTGCAGTTCGAACTGTGTAACTGTAGCAGTTAGTTGTTGCTAGTCGCTTGTCTGAGGTTGTCTGCACTTGTCTGCAGTCTGCTCTGGTCGGGAATCTGGAGATGGAGTGTTATTGTATAAGGTAAAGAAGCAGCGTCGCGCATATCTAGTAATGTATCTGAACTGTCATCCAAATGTTTTAAAAATGTCCTAATAGTAATCTTGGTAATATAAAGTAATTTTGTTTTTAAAAAAGCATTCATTTCAAAAAATAATCTGTTGCTTCCTATCACAAATCACAAATGTATAAGCCAGCATTGCACGGAGCTGTGCCGAAAAATTTTTTAGGTAAGAGCAGATATATTCGCCGTTTATATTGAGGTAAGAATTTTTGCTTTTTATTCAGAATGATCTTACAGGGCCACGGCGCTGCACTGCTGTCGTCCAAATTTTACCAGGTTACTGAATTTATTTTTTTATTATGAGGTTTAAGAATTTTTCTGTTTCGAGCTTATATTAAATGAGAAAAGAATTTTGTGGGTACATTAAATGTGAATGCATTTGTGCACGGAGATTATAAATGAGAACCAGTTTTGTTGTGTGGTTACACTAAAATTAGAATCATTAACCAAATAATATTTATTTATACTTTAATTTTCTGTGGGGAGGTTACACTTGGCGACAACCGGCCAAGATCGTATTTCTTGGTGAATCTCTGAGAAGTAGTCATATATCTGCTCTTATTTACTTAAATGTAGTTTGCATCTGGCGCAACGCATTTACTAATTTGTCACTCTTTCTTTCACTGATCATCGGCAATTTATTGCTCTTTGTTGTAATTGTGTTGTTCCATTTTTGCTTTGTCCTTGTTTCATATCGTGCTTAATTTTGATTTGTGAAAAATGCCGCGAAAAACTGTTAACAGTTCATCGCGATGTGCAATGAGTGAAATAGCGGACTCGAATAATTTGACCGATAATACTTGCGACACCCAGTGTAATAGTGATAATCCACTAATTACAGATAATCAGTGCGTACCGATCACTAATATTGATTTTGATCCTAATGATGAACAAACAAATTCAATTGTGTCCTCTGTTAATTTAACGACAATTGATGACGCGGCACGTTCCATTACAATGAACACTGCCCAGTTTGGCACACCCGGTTTGCAAAATTTACGTAACGAACAGACAAATTTTTCTAATGAAAATGGACAATGTAATCAGAATACGACAGATTTATTTGATTCAGGTGTAGTGACTAACAGTGCACATCCAATTGGCGAACCTTTTCAAGAATCAGAAAATGACCGAATGGTTACACAAAACGTGACAATTGCAGGTACGCCATTAAATAGCACAGAGAATACAGTAGGCAATATTGGCATGGATCAAGTTATGGCATTATTGCTACAACTTCATGAATCAAACAAACAAAATAATGAAAATCTCAAACAACAACTTAGTGAAAATTTCAAACAACAACTTAATGAAAATTCCATACAACAAAATGAAAGACAAGACAACAACTTCAAACAAGTTAATGAAAATCTTAAACAATCGAATGAAAAATCCGACAATCTTAATGAAAAACATGACAACCTTAATGAGTCGAACAAACAACTTAATGAAAAACTTGACAACAATTCCAAACAGCGTAGTGAACAGATTACAGCCGTTGCCGTGCAATGTCATGATACTAAAGAACAATTTCGTGAGGAAATTAAGGCTTGTGCTAGGAGCAGTAGTGAAGAAATTAGATCTGTTGCTCAAGAATTAGGGAATACACATGCAGCCACTACTAAATTACTTAGAGACGAAATTAGTGCAGTCGCTAAACAATGGTCTGAAAACGCAACACAGTTACGCGACGAGTTTAAATTAATGTCAGCAGAACACTAGATGCAAAAGTAGACGCGAAATTTGACCAACAGAACAGCCAAATTGACGAACGCTTTAATCACCACCTACAAAACAATGAAACGCGTTACCGTAAATTTATACAGGAAGAGAATAAAGTAAAGCGACAAGTCATGGAAACAATTACTGCACAGAGTCAGGAAGATAAACGTAAATTGTTTACGAAAGCAAAAACATACGTAGACAACAATATTGCTACAGTATCAGACGAAATTAATACTATCAAACGGTTGAACACCGAATTACATGATGAAATCTCTGATCTTAAAACAAAAACAGACACACACACAGTAGACTTTCAGACAGTGACCGACAGACTTGAACAATTAGAACTAATTCAGGATCCCGATGCCATCAAAGCAGACGTTAAAAACTCGAACGAAACCACACGTAAAATACAAAAACAAATTAACGCTTGTGATAATAAAAACGATGATCAGGTAAAAGCACTGACTGAAAAATATGATGAATTGGCCAGTCGTGTTGATCTTATCGAAAGTAATAATGACACCAAATCAGACGATACGTCACCTGTTTCGTTTAATCAAACACCCGAATTCCAAAATTTACAGCAGACAATCAGTGAGATAGGTTCGTCCAATAATACATTACGTAGAAAATTGTCAACTTTACAGCAAGAAGTGACAGAGATGAAAAATGTTTCAGCCTCTAACACGGCACAGCATACGCCACTTTCCGAATATTTGTCAGACTCACACAGCCAGTATAATTTAGGTAATTTACAGAGAGTACGTGAGTTAGAATCCGAAGAGACACAGACAAACAGATTGTCATATAATCCTGAACCTGTTCAGACATTCCGAGACGATAATTTTGATAATAAGCAATTTTTATCCGTAAAAAATCTAAGGTATTTAATAATGAGAGAACACAGAGTCACGCTTTGGACTGGATACGACAATTTGTTTTTGTATTTTCATCAGCTTGGCCTCTAGTGCAGAAACCAGAATTGGATTGGATACAACAACTTGCTTCTGAATTTTCACCGGCATTGCCTGTAACACAGAAACCAAAATTTATTTGCAGTGCGTAAAAGACCTCAGGGTATTCATTACGCTTCGATGAATATGTGCCATAGCATGCACAGGGCCCCGAGCCGTAGTAGTGCTGTTTCATCTTTAGTTTTCTGCACTGCTGCCTTCTCTTCTACTATCCTTTATATCTATCAAAACAGCTCTTCAACTATAGATCTATCTAGAATTAAGAAACGTGTAAAGAAAACCCGATATGACAAGTTTTACCGAAAATGACAATTTTCCTTAGACACTCCCGAAATGGCAAGAAATACCAGTATAGTTGTAATAAGTGACAAAATTTTAATTATCAGTATCGTCAAAATTATCAGCAACAGGAACCACGTTTTGGTAACAATAGACGCTTTTCACCGCAACAGCATCAAAGCCAGCCTGTTAGCATACCTAACCAACAATGTAATGTACAACGTCAACCAAGCTTTAATGTTTCGCCGCCTACACGTATAGCGTCAGCTCCAACAAATAGTAACGCACAGCAACAAGGAAATCAGTACGTACAGAAAACACACTATTTCAGCTCATATCGCAATGCACCCTATAGAAATGACTGTTATGATAGACGAAAAAGTAATGAGCAGAATCGTCAGCGTACGTTTAATAACAGTCGATCTTATCAGCAGCAAAATCATCCGCAACAACAAATTATCATGAATGAACCAGACAGTAGATATCATCCCGAACGTAATACGTCAGGACGAAATAACAGAACAGTACAAATAGTGGAAATGCCACAGCATCCTCCCGAAAATAATAGCACGTCAGATAGAATTTGACCAGATACAGTACAGGTTGCATCTTACAGTAACGCAAGCAATACTTTTGACACAGAGAATCTTGTTCACGAAAATGTTATTACTTTTGACGACATCTGAGACATACTTTTACATGAAAAACCAATAGTCTGAATTAGTCAATCTAAAACAAGCTTTGTTGAATGCCCCACTTTTATCACATCCAGATATTACTAGAAATTTTTCCATTGCTACCGACATTTCTAACACCGCTTTAGGTGTACACATTTTTCAGGAAATTGAAGAAGATGGCACTAGAGTAATTAAAAACATCGCCTTTGCGAGTCGCATTCTGTCACCTGCTGAACGCAATTATTCTGTTACAGAACTTGAAACATTATGTGTTGTTTGGGCATTTACGAGATTTCGGCATTTTCTTTATGGAAGACACACGACCGTTTACACAGATCATAGAGCTATACAGTTTTTACTTTCCGCTAAATTTACACACGACAGATTAAGCAGATGGAAACTTTATTTACAGGAATTTGATTTTACAGTTGTTCACATTGCCGGCACACAAAATATTGTAGCGGATGCACTATCCCGTTCTCTCAGCAACAATCAGCAAGACATCGCAACCAACTTATGCAAAGCAAATTTCAGCGTCATGTACATTCAACAAGTTGCATTTGAAAATTTCATTTCGTCGTCATTACAAGACATAGCACAAGAGCAGAGTAAAGACAACGAATGGAAAGAAATTAAACACCTTTGGCAAGATAGGAATCATGTTACTATTAGAAACCATTACATTGTACGGAATAATATTCTGTTTCGCCGCTCTCACCCTGACAGCAACAATTGGTTATTATGTATTCCTGACGAGCTTGTTAACAAATTAATTTCGTATACTCATTTAAGTTACGCACATTACGGAGCCAGAAAATGTTTTCTTATACTGAGACAGAACTGTTATTTTACCAACATGGGGAAACGTATTCGACGAGTTTTAGCGTCGTGTAAAATCTGCCAGAAAGCTAAGTCAGGTACGACTTCACTTATTCCTCCATTATATCCCATTGTACCTGTTAAATTGAGACACATGGCTGCTGTAGATATTTTTGGTCCGATTCCCAGAACTAATAGAGGTTTTTGCTACATCTTTGTCGCTGTCGAACTCACTTCAAAATTTGTTACTTCACTCCGTTACGCAAAGCTACTGCTAAAACTGTTTCGAAAGCATTTGTGAAACATTTTCTATTCCATGTATGGCATGTTTTGAAAGAAATTTCCGACAATGGATCACAGTTTCGATCTGCTATATGGACACGTATGTTACGGGCTAGAAACATTTCTCCGATCTATATATCCAGGTACCATGCTTCTTCGAACCCTTGTGAACGACTAATGAAAGAAATTGGTAAACTGTCTTGAATATACTGCCATAAAAAAATATTGATTGGGACACACACATACTCTCATTCCAAGATGTAATTAATTCCATACCAAATGAATGTACTATGCTATCTCCGACTGTTATACTGAAAAATGTTGAACCACCTAACAAAATTAAAGAATTAGTAACCTTTCCTACATCTCGTCGACTACGACACCATGAAATAATTGACATTGCGCTGAACAACATCAAACGTGCCGCAGAGCGCCGGAGAACACAGCAAAAACAGGTTTGTACACGCCGTGACTTTCACATTGGACAGAAGATATTAGTACGTACACACTATTTATCCAACAGAGGAAAGAATAGGTGTAGTAAATTTGAGCTTCTACACGCAGGTCCATATCGAATTCGCAGAATTCCTCACCCCAATGTAGTACACGTCGAAACTTTGAGAACCAGAAAAAGTAAAGGCAATCACCATGTCTCCAATATTAAACCCTTTATTAAATGAATATACTTTATGATTTATCACACTGTAATGCCATTTCCTGGTTTTTTATATGACCAATGATGCAATTACATTTATGTGACTACTTACTGATGATTATCATATTTTGTCTTGGCAAGTGCCCGGCAAGGTAAGGTTAGCAAGTCGCTTTTCCTTTCGTTACGCATCAGACCGTGCACATTTTCCATTCTTCATGTATGTATGATTGTTTTCTTGTTTTGTTTGTATGCACTATGAAATCTTTAAGATATAACAAACACCAGTTGACTTTGACATTTTGCCTTATGATATCTCAACATCATGACTATTTTACATTTTTTGCTGCTACATTATGATACTCTGTGTACATTTTTGCACCTGCACACTGTCTATGTTTTTGACATATTACGTTTTCTGTCATGCTATGCTGTATGCTCAATTATATCATTAGAAACCAGTTTTTATTTAATGGGTATACGATTTAAATGCAAGACATTAATCATTGTTCATCATTTTCAGAAAGCAATAACGTGTAAAAGAAATAAATTAAACAAACCACAGTGGATTACTATGAAATGGGAATTTCACCTTCGGAATGAACGAAAGAAGATGCAATACCTCGTCACGAAGAGGAAATGGATCAGAATTAACAAGCATTAACAAGAATATACTATACACATCGTATGATAGCGGTCTTAACTAAGTTTTTCTTTCAGAATACGAGGCGATTGATGCTGGCTGTCAGACAGAACTACACATCTTAGTTTTAGTGATGAAATATGCTAGAAATAAGGAACTCTATACTATGAATAGTTGTATGAAGTAAATGGTAATATGAATAATGAATAATGAAGTGTCTTTTTGCAGATGATAATGAATGGTGATGAATAGTGATGAAGAATATGGTAATATGAATAATGAAGTTTTTCTTTACAGGTGATGATAATAATGAAGTTTTTGTTTACAGGCGTTGATAGTGATAAACTTTATATGGCCACTAAACGCACCATTTTTAAGTTTTTCTTTGCAGATGAGAATAATGATGAAGTTTATATATTTACTGTTAGTTAAGAAATGCTATGTAGTTATTTAAGTATTTGTTGCAGTTCGTTTTGACAGTATGTCTTATGTCGCATGGTATGATGACTGAAGGTTTTGGAAAGGACAGCTAGAGACCATATATATTTAATACACATTTCATTACCTGTTAATTCGAAGTTCACTACTTTTCAGCATAATATGCGTTTCTTCTTTCAGCTTAATAATCCATTTTGTATTTTTTCCAGCAGAAGATATTCATGAAATTAATGTGCTATAAACAGTTGGTCATTAAACCTGTTCTAGTACTTGCATTTTTTTACCCATTTGTGTGTGTCATTCGTGAATGTGATGACATATACTCTACTTGTTTCATAACCTTGCTACAGCTGACTCATGACGAATGACGTTACCTATCCTCATTTGCAGCAATGAGTCAAGAGTAAATATTGTTATGCCCCAGCAATTAATTATCGAGCCCAACGCAATGCATTGCTAGTATAAAAAAAATGTATTAACAGTCCCAAATAATGCTACCAGTTTAAGAGAGTTCTGAGTAATACTGAATGATGTTTTTCTAATCACAGACCTTGAGTAATAGTTACAGTGTATTACATTTTAAATATGTCGTATGTCACTTGAATGCCCATTTGAATGATGACTTCTGATGATTTGTAACTGGCCAATGAGTGCCAATAATTATTTTAAATATGTCCTATGTCACTTGATTGATGAAAAATGTTTTGTAATATTCAGTACTTGCTATATGTTTAGTAACTGGCCAATGAATGCCACTGTTTCTTATATTTGTATTATGTTACTTACATGCTATATATATATGAATACTAGTAGCTTGATGCTACACTCTTTAACTCCTGTTTTGAAGGATGATTTCTGATGTTTTGTAACTGGCCAATGAGTGCCTATGATTACTATAACTAGCTGAATTATGTAAATAGTATGCCATTAGTTAACTCTTGTTTTGAATGATCACTTTTGAATAATGCATAAAAATGGTTTGTAACTCGGCAATGAGTTCCAATGTTCACTATAATCAGATAACTTATGGACATTATTCTGTAATACTTCATATATAGTACAGAGATGTTCAGTAACTAGGCGATGAGTGCCACCAATTACTCAAATCAGTTGATAGACTAGTGTAATTCTCAACGATGACTGGCATAAGACTTAATGTCCTTCACCTTCTGACCTAATTACCAGGAATTACTGCAATATCCGTTTGCCCTGTCCATCCTCATGATCATGGAGCGTAATATTTGGTTTTTGCACTAACTCTACGTTGGTGTACCTTACAAGAACGTGGTGTTGACACGACATGCTGTCCACCACCTTGAGCGATGGAGATGTTATTATCGTTCCACTATTTGGTGTACCTAATGTACTACCAAAATTATAACATTGAATATTAATACGACATTTCAGTGTCTTGGCTACACTGATTAATACTTCAGGGAAGTGAACTTCAGATTCTCTCACTTGGTGTTGTGCTTCTGTAGAAAGATATGGACTTTCAGTGCAGCTACGTGCAAGCTACTGTGCTACAACCATAATGCAATCCTTCCCTTTCCTATCCTAGTTCTTGTAAAATAGTAAAAAAAATACTACAGTGTGTATGCACTTTACGTCATTTGTTAATATGATTTGTACTCATTGCGTATACATTTTGTGATTTCTTGATATGTTCTGTACTACAGTGCGTGTGCACTTTATGTCATTTGTTAATATGTTTTGTACTCATTGCATATACATTTTGTCATTGCCTGATATGTTCTGTACTACAGTGCGTGTGCACTTTATGTCATTTGTTAATATGATTTGTACTCATTGCGTATACATTTTGTGATTTATTGATATATTCTGTATTCGGTGCATGTGCACTATATTTTATTTCATGTTCTGCACTTATATATATGTATATATTCTGTGACTGTAAACTTAGTTAATTAAGAAAAATTTGTTGCTCATGGCAAGTCTAATTGACTCACCACCGCTGCCAAATTTTTGCCCCCCCCCCCCCCCCCCCCCCAGTGGAGGGTTATGTAAGAGGTATGCGCAGCCTGCGATATAGAATCGCTGACCAGAGAGCAGTGTTGACTGCAGTTCGAACTGTGTAACTGTAGCAGTTAGTTGTAGCTAGTCGCTTGTCTGAGGTTGTCTGCGCTTGTCTGCAGTCTGCTCTGGTCGGGAATCTGGAGATGGAGTATTATTGTATAAGGTAAAGAAGCAGCGTTGCGCATATCTAGTAATGTATCTGAACTGTCATCCAAATGTTTTAAAAATGTCCTAATAATAATTTTGGTAATATAAAGTAATTTTTTTAAAAAAAAGCATTCGTTTCAAAAAATAATCTGTTGCTTCCTATCACAAATCACAAATGTATAAGCCAGCATTGCACGGAGCTGTGCCGAAAAATTTTTTAGGTAAGAGCAGATATATTCGCCGTTTATATTGAGGTAAGAATTTTTGCTTTTTATTCAGAATGATCTTACAGGGCCACGGCGCTGCACTGCTGTCGTCCAAATTTTACCAGGTTACTGAATTTATTTTTTTATTATGAGGTTTAAGAATTTTTCTGTTTCGAGCTTATATTAAATGAGAAAAGAATTTTGTGGGTACATTAAATGTGAATGCATTTGTGCACGGAAATTATAAATGGGAACCAGTTTTGTTGTGAGGTTACATTAAAATTAGAATCATGTACCAAATAATATTTATTTATACTTTTTATTTTCTGTGGGTAGGTTACAAACTTCAAGAAGAATGTAATAATTCCAATCCCAAAGAAAGCAGGTGTTGACAGATGTGAAAATTACCGAACTATCAGTTTAATAAGCCACGGCTGCAAATACTAACAAGAATTCTTTACAAACGAATGGAAAAACTTTTAGAAGCCGACCTCGGGGAATATCAGTCTGGATTCCGTAGAAATGTTGGACCACGTGAGGCAATACTGACCCTACGACTTATCTTAGAAAATAGATTAAGGACAGGCAAACCTACGTTTCTAGCATTTGTAGACTTAGAGAAAGCTTTTGACAATATTGACTGGAATACTCTCATTCAAATTCTGAAGGTGGCAGGGGTAAAATACAGGGAGCGAAAAGCTATTTACAATTTGTACAGATGGCAGTTGTAAGAGTCGACGGGCGTGAAAAGGAAGCTGTGTCTGGGAAGAGGGTGAGACAGGGTTGCAGCCTCTCCCCGATGTTATTCAATCTGTATGTTGAGCAAGCAGTAAAGGAAACAAAAGAAAAATTCGGAGTAGGTATTAAAATCCATGGAGAAGAAATAAAAACTTTGAAGTTCGCCGATGACATTGTAATTCTGTCAGAGACAGCAAAGGACCTGCAAGAGCAGCTGAAGGGAATGGACAGTGTCTTGAAAGGAGGATATAATATGAACATCAACAAAAGCAAAACGAGGACAATGGAATGTAGTCGAATTAAATCAGGCGAAGCTGAAGGAATTAGATTAGAAAATGAGATGCTTAAAGTAGTAAATGAGTTTTGCTATTTGGGGAGCAAAATAACTCATGATGGTTTAAGTGTAGAGGATGTAAAACGTAGACTGGCATTGACAAGGAAAGCGTTTATAAGAAGAGAAATTTGTTAACATCGAGTATAATTTAAGTGTCGGGAAGTCGTTTCTGAAAGTATTTGTATGGAATGTAGCCATGTATGGAAGTGAAACGTGGACGATAAATAGTTTAGACAAGAAGAGAATAGAAGCTTTCGAAATGTGGCGCTATAGAAGAATGCTGAAGATTAGATGGGTAGATCACCTAACTATTGAGGAAGTATTGAATTGAATTGCGGAGAAGAGAGATTTGTGGCACAAATTGTGAGGCATCAAGAGATCACCAATTTAGTATTGGAGGGCAGCGTGGAGAGTAAAACTCGTAGATGGAGGCCAAGAGATGAATACACTAAACAGATTCAGAAGGATGTAGGTTGCAGTAGGTACTGGGAGAAGAAGAAGCTTGCACAGGATAGAGTAACATGGAGAGCTGCATCAAACCAGTCTCTGAACTGAAGACCACAACAACAACAGTTTAGGATCACAGGTTAACGTAAGCGCGAGACTCGCCACTGCAGGAGCGAAGTGCTGGTACATTGACAAACGATGTAATCGCCAGAATGTTGAATGCAAGCATGCAAACGTGGATGCATTGTTGTAAAGTTGCCAGATGTCAATTTAAGCTATGGAGTTAGATTTTTTTGCGTGAGACGTTTAATGTTGGTTGTGGATGATGCTGGAGTTGTCGTCCGATGATGTCCCCTATACTGTATATTCTGTTGAGGCAGATCAGGTGATCGCGCAGGCTAATGCAACATGTCAACACTCTTTAGTGCATGTTGGGCTATAGCAGCAGTATGTGGGCGAGCGTTACCCTGTTGGAAAACACTAACTGGATTGCTGTTCATCAACGGCAATAGAACAAGTGGAGTTACCAGACTGAAGTACAAATTTGCACTCGGAGAGCGTAGAATAACCAAGATAATGTTTCTGCTGTTATACGAATTCGCAGACCTTATCCCACCTGTAGGTCCAATGTATCTAGCAGGCAGACAAGCTGGCTAGAGACCCTGCAACTGACCTCCTCCTAACCAACACACGGCCATCAATGGCACCGAGGGAGAACCAGCTTTCATCAGAAAACTCTACACTCTGCCCTCCAGTGAGCTCTCACTTGACACCACCGAAGTCGCAAATGGCGTGGTTCGCGGTCAGTGGAATGGACGCTACAGGACGTCGGTCTCGGATCTGTCCTTCAAGTAACCGATGTAACCGTTGGTTGTGTCACACTGGTGCCACCTGCTGCTCCTATTGCCGCTGCAGATGCAGTATGATGCGCCAGAGCCACGCGCTGAACACGATGGTCTTCCCTCTCGGCAGTGCCAAACTGCCGTGTGGAGCCTGGTAGTCTTGCGACCGTACATTCCCGTGACCACCACTGCCAGCAGTCATGTATAGTGGCTACATTCCTGCCAAGCCTTTCTGCCATATCGCAGAAGCAACATCCAGCTTCCCTTAAACCTATTACTCGACCTGGTTCAAACGCAGTGAGAGCATGATAATGGCGTCTTTGTCGCCTCAAAGGCATTCTTGACTAACACCAACTCATGACGTCCAATCTCACAGGTAACTAACGCTCACTACGGTCGCAACATGTGTCTAAAGGAAATCCGATTTGCATCCTCATAGTGGCGCTACTAGCGCCACTCTTATGCGAATGGTGCGTAATTTGAGAGGAATAATCTTTCAGTTGTAGAAACACGCCTACCAACTTTCATTTGTGTATCTCAACTCCTTCTTGGTGTTACAATTTTTTTCCGTCAGGGTAGTAACGTCATTCACTTAAGAAAAGATCACTCGGGACTCGCGTGTAACCATCAGGGGAATGTGGAGAATTCGGAGAATTTATTTATTTACTTATTTTTGACAGTAACCTCGGCGTTATTTATAGATTTGTCGAACCTGTGACGGTCTGCATCCGACCAGTATGAAAAATTTTGCATTGTCACGTCTGGCCTCTCCGCAGTTAACACTGATTGTACTATCCCTATCGCAGGACTTGAATTTTGCGGTGCAGTCTCTCTGCATCACCTTCGAAGGGAGCGCTGGACACTGTGGCCACGGCGGGCAAAGTAGGTATTGGGGTGCCGGGAGCTATAAGGTTCCGAGACGTACGTTTCCTATACGGCCAGTCATCCCAGGAGGTCTTAACAGTCTGCTGTGCCGCTCCTCGGAGTTTTAATAATTTTCGTGGATTTTAGTCATCCTGATGTTAGGCAAGAGTTCACTTTTGTATGTATTATAAAGAGGGATATTACTTATGTCTGTTTAACGAAACTGTGCTGAAAGTGTCATATCTTGACTCCATAATTCTACTTTTGTTATTTAAAGCTCAGTAGTGCTATTAGAGGCTAACAGATTTTGTGCAAAGGAGTCAATGCGAGCAAAGTGGCCGCCTCGGCGGTCGCTTCTTTGCGTAGGGGGAAAACGTGAAAGCAGCGGCCGAAAGAAGGGCTACGAGGCAATACTTAAATGATCACAAGAGTCACCTAGAAGCTGCAAACAAAAGAAGAGAAAAAAGGAAAGGAAAAAGGAGAGCTCTTTTTGATGACAATGATGAAGACGCAGAGGACGTGCTGCGGAGATTAATTTTGAAATTGAAGGCCAGAAGAGCTATAGATTAAGCAAAAATTGTTCTCACTCTTGGCTCGCAAACTCTGCACCGGTACACGAGTTGACAGACACCGTTTGACTTTTATTTGTAAAAAGTATAGTTCGAATAGTGTTTCCCGATAAAACATATTCTTTGTTAAAACAGATTTTTATCATTTATTTTTGAGTTTACAACTAAGTGGCCACATTGCCCACTCATGCGGCCGTCTTGTCACTTTGTGAAAACTACATTGTTTAAAGTACTTAATTTTATCCTAAGGTGATTCAACTTTTGTACATTAGACTTGAATAGTTGTAGATTAAAATCGTTGATACCTATCCATTTCCATCTTTTGCTGTTCATCTTAAAAATAGGAATACCTCAGTTTGGCCACTTTTTCCGGCTCTCCCCTAGTTCTTGTATGCTTCCTAATTCCGCCGTCGACAGTTTGACCTAGGAATTTGCGCATTTGACAGCCATGTCAGGCAACAAAGGATACTCTGAGGAGCATATACGTAGGGCTACGGAGTTTGGATCATCTCTCAAGCACCGAGCGAGGTGGCGCAGTGGTTAGCACACTGGACTCGCATTCGGGAGGACGACGGTTCAATCCCGTCTCCGGCCATCCTGATTTAGGTTTTCCGTGATTTCCCTAAATCGCTTCAGGCAAATGCCGGGATGGTTCCTTTGAAAGGGCACGGCCGATTTCCTTCCTCATCCTTCCCTCACCCGAGCTTGCGCTCCGTCTCTAATGACCTCGTTGTCGACGGGACGTTAAACACTATTCTCCTCCTCCATCTCTCAAGCTGCATCAAGAGGAGCTGTTATTCTTTACACTGTGGCTACATCGTGAAAGAGTGGAACAACTTTAAAAAGTTTTAGCATTAACACTGTGTTCTGTCCAACTTCCGCAATTAGGGCACTGCACGCCTCTGTCAAAGGTCATTTGGGACTTTTGAAGTCTGGCATATACAAAATTCCACGTCGGTGTTAGGAGGCTGACGCCGGCCGTTCGATTCGTGCCGTTCAGGACAGGTGTGCGGAACAGTGAAATGGAAGGAAGACAAGGATTTCTGGTCAGATGAGTATAGGGTAATGTCAACAGCAGCAGAAAATGGGATAGGATTCCTTATTAATAGGAAGGATGGGAAGAGGGTGGGTTACTGTGAACAGTTCAGTGATGGGTTGCGCAGAGCACATCACGATCGACAGCTGAACAACGATATCAACAACAGGTATACATACCGACGTCGCAAGCTGAAGGTAAAGAGAGAGATAGTCTATGAGGATACTGAACGCATAATTAAGAACGTAAAGGAAGATGAAAATCTAATAATCAGGGGGGACTCGAATGCGGTTGCAAAGTAAGAAGTAGAAGAAAGATTTACGGGTGAATATGAGAATAGAAGACGAGAACGACTAGTTGAGCTCTGTAATAAATTTCAGTTCGTAATGAACTCAAAAGAGGTGAAGGTAAACTTGTAAAAGGCCGGGTGATACGGGAAGTTTCATTTAGATTACATCATGGTCAGATAGAAAATCGGAAATCAGATACTGGATTGCAAGGCGTGCCCAGGAGCAGATATAGACTCAGATCACAATTTAATAGTGATGAACAGTAGGCAAAACCTTAAGAGACTAGTCAGGAAATAATGCGAAAAGAAGTGAAATACAGAAGGACTAAGGAATGAAGAGTTTGTGAGTGTGCGTGTGTTTTTCCTTTATGAGTGCTCAACGGTAAGGTTACCGACACATTTTAAAAGGAATTAATGAGGATGAAATCTCTAAAATTGTCGTACACAGTGAGAATGAAAGCTAAAAACGACACTCATGCACTCACTTTCACCTCACTCACATGCACTCATGCAATCACTCCATCGCAAACGCCTTAAAACTACGAAGAAAAGCGCTACAGCTGCTTCGCCAAGGAGTAAAACAAAAGTTAAACGGCAGAGGAGCTAAAACAACGTCAGAGGAATATGCGACCGGCTAACAATTTACAAAACCGTGGATGAGCCAGTCACCCTTGTTGATACAACCAAAGTTGTGCCAGTTAAGAACATCTAAAATCTGAGGAAACTGGTAAGAGAAAGAAATAAAAACTTAAAATTCTGACAACATTCGTTTGAACGTAGCTTGAAGTAGAGAGCGTATCTGTTGCCAAGTCTGTCACTGTCGTCTGGTCGGACAATAAAACACCGTGGTCTGTACGCCACGTCCACCACATATTGGCGGATCTTCTCGCCGAAGCAAGAAGCCATGCGTTGTAGAGCTGTGGCCCTTGCGATGACTCTTAGGGAGAACCTCGTCCCGTCTGCGTGCTGGAAAGACATACACCACAGACGCGTTGTGAGCCTTACGAGACGGAGCTTGTTGTCTGTCACTTCAGGCATCTCATATTTTCAGGACTGTACCTCAATAGCGAGACGACAGCATGCAGAGGGATGGCGCACAACTAATCGAAAAACACGACACGCCTCCTTGGCTCCGATATACACCCTTTCGTTCCCTGCAGTACCCACTTATGTTGGTCTGTCACACAGCTGAAGGACATCTTCTTCCCCAGCGGTGGCAGCGGGATCGTTGTAGGAACTTATATCCTACCCCCAGTTTCGCACCAAAATTTATTATTCGCATATGCTTCTTTTGCATGAAACTCTTTGCGGTGCCATTCTTTTTTGTGAAATGTAAAGAAAATTACTAAAATATGATAATGTGTCCTTTCTCAAATACTGGATTTTATTAATTAATACACCGCTTTATACACCAATGTTTATAAACACCTAACAGAACTCAAATACTGCCACTCGTCTCTGGCCTCGCTACCGAGTACACCCGACTTCCACTCACGGACTCTCACACTCGACTCCCACTCACCCACTCGAACAGTGTTGACTGCACTGCAATCTTTGCTTTAGTTTATGATCGCTGCATAGAGCATATGATCGACACTAAGTAAGGGTATAGCAATGTAAGGGTACTGTACTCTAAGAAACTGGACACCCAGGGAGTCGGAACAGGCGAGGAATTGAGCAAGCGTGACACATCTCATCAGCTCCAGCGCCCTCAAGATCGCGGACGGTTCGGCATCGAATACCATGAACTCCGGAGGCAATCGAATCTTGAAGACACGATACTGGAAAACAACACAGGAACCAACAGAGCCCCCTGTTTGGGTCCTGACTCATGGCGCTCAATGCAAAGGTCGCTTTCATTCAGCATGAAGATCTTTGCGAGAATTTCGAGAGGTCGACTACAGAAACTAGCCGCGAGAGATCGGGGTTGCGGTGCGAACGAGGAGACGTATGGGGACGGCGGTGGCGAGAAGAGTTTTGGAGGTGCGCGGTGAGACCGGACGGGGTGTGGCGACCGGCCCCTCGCCAGTTGCTGCTTTCTCGGTTGTAATTAATAAAGTATTATGTATTCATACTGTATTATTACTAGACACTTTAGTGTCAAGTGAGTCAGATACAACAATTAAAGTGACGCCGATGATGCAGTTCACGATTAGATCATTGTGGCATATTGTGTAACTAACCCTCTCTTGGGCAGTATTATTTTTCTTTTAGTGTGTGTTGTTACATCGAGTCTTCGCGAGGTCTTTTCCGGATTTGTCTTTAATGCAAGCTACACAGATGCAGCGAAAAGGGATTGAACAATTATTATAAGCACTTCAAGGATCTGTGGCAGCACCACAACCGCCACCTCTTCCTGTTCAATCGGAAGCAACAGAATATTCAAGTGCCTAAATACAGATGATTTTGAGGCAAAACGAGGACTGGGTTGATTATATTGGGTAGTGGACGGTGTATTTCAACGCCTATGCCATAACAAGTAACAAAGTTATTTACCCTTTTCTCTCCACCGCAGGCTCAGATGTACCAAGTTGGTCGTAAAACTGTTTCCAGATCGCCAGCCTCATGAGCTCCCCTCCGGCAAGTTAGTTGATAAAGTCTCAAATATTTGAAATTGCAGGCGCATGTAGTGGCTGCACGGTGTACGTTTTACAGAATCAAACAGCAGCCAGGCCAGTCCTACGAACAATGGGTAACAGAAATAACTTCGTGGCCTTACTAGACAGTGTCGCTTTCGGTGTTCATGTGGCTTAAGTTACAGAGACTTTACTATGAGAGAGGCGGTTACTCCGAACGTGTCTCCCGTATTCATGCTGTCATACTATATACTAAAGCATCCAAATCCAGACCTTAGTATAGTATTGTCAATTATCGAATTTCGTCGATCTGCTGTAGGTGGTAGCGTCGGATAATGTCGGGGGAGTTTGGATAGTTTTGTGCAGACAATAGTATTCAGCATTTGGCTGTCCATTATTTTGCACAAATCATTTCTAGTTTCAGAACAAATGACCATTATCAAGCGAAGCCCAAAACGAATAAATTAAATCATTGGATATTATACCATAATTTTAACAAAAGTATTTTGCTCATCGGTGTGCCGTCACAGTACAAATGGGCGTCCTCCACACGGAAACTGGCGATGCAATAGTCATGGTCCCTCAGTCCCTCCAGCAGGTGTTGCACCAAGGACATTGGAGCATTGTTCGCACAAAGAAGTGTGCAAGGCGGCGTTGTACATGGCCAAAAGTGAATGCACAATTGTGCAATGTGTGCATGGTATCAATCCGTTCCCCCACTGTAGTAATTTTAGTGATTACGTCCTGACGGACCTTGGCAGTGCCTGCACATAGATTTTGCTGGACCAATCTTGAAAATACACAGGCTAATGGTTGTCGATGCGTACAGAAAGTTTTCCTTCATCGTTCAATGAAATCTACCACATCAGTCAGCACATTATCAGCTCTTACGTCGATCTGCTGTAGGGGGTAGCGTTGGATAATGTCGAGGGAGTTTGGATAGTTTTGTGCAGACAATAGTATTCACCATGTCCTTACAGCTTCTTTCATCTGCTGTCGAATTGTGAAGCCTAATGCTTCGTAAGGACATTCAAATCACAGCTGGATAAGTTATGATTTATGTATGTGGGGATATTCAGCCGCCAAATAATTGTTATTGAGGATGAGGCATTTGGCTGTCCTTTATTTTGCACAATTCATTTCAACTTTCAGAACAAATGGCCATTATAAAGCGAAGCCCAAAACGAATAAATCAAACCATTGGATATTATACCATAATTTTAACAAAAGTATTTTGCTATTTTGAGCCCACTTGTAATTTTTTTATAATGATAACTGTGTGCAATTATTTTTGTCAAGTCCATATCGACTGCTAGTAACACAGTGACAGATGTAATTAAGCCAAACATTCAAGGATATAGTCAAAGACAACGCCATGCCAGAGACAGAAACTATAGTACAGGCGAGCAATATCAGTATAAATTTACTAAGAGGTACTTCATAATCTTTGGTTCCACGTAAACACTGTACATTAGTGAGCTAGATCGTGAAACTACTCAAATGCAAACGTAATCCATCAAGAAATGTCACACTGGAGACCTATGTAATCTAAAATACATTGTATCTGCCGAAAATAAATCGGGTTAAACTATAGAAAACCATTTATTGACAGCACTACATCAGGTAAAGTCACAATGGCGAAATTTTGTGTGTTACAAAACATTACAATTGCCGAAAAATTAGTCGGTTATGACAAATTACTGGGCTATCATGTTGCTACGTTAACAGATAACATGTGCAAGCAAGTTCACAAAACGGTAAATCGAAAAATTTCATGTGCAGTGTGAATAACAGAAAGCCAATGTCACGCAGTATTCTACACCAAAATATACTGTAACAGTAACACGGGTTCCTCTTGAACATAGGGGTTAAAACTTTGTCACACTTTTAATTCCACTTACCCAAACAGTAGCAGGAGAAACAGTGCTAATACTTTTTTTCTTTTTTTTAATCAAAATTACATGCCAAATCTGGGATCTGCCGTCCAAGACCAAATAAAACCACACAGAACATAGGAAACCAGGGATGTGCTGAGTAGGGAATGTATCTGAGGGCTCATGCCTAACCATCAGAAAAACTGCACCTGAAGCAAAAAATAAAGAATTACCATAGGACCTACGCTACTCAGTCAGTTGCGAGACAGATGTCTATCACATAGACAATCCTAATAATACCTAACTTCACAAATTTCTTGGGACAAAATACCATAACCAGTATCTGTTATGTTTCAGAAATAAATTGTTAAATATTATTGATAGGAATTCATCAAAATGTTGCATTTAACATCTAAATATTTGTTACCGGGAAATATTCCATTTGCAAAAAATAAGTTAACCGACATATATTAGAAACCACATTGTATACTCGAAAAAGTTAAAACACAGATTTTGCTCAAAGAATGTAAAAGTAGGCTGTAGATTCTTCTGTATTATCGTAATACGGGTCTCTAGTGTACCACACTATTTCCGATATAGTCTGATAATATTGTTTGTGAGAAGTCCATTCTATTTGAAGTTTTTATAATTACAGACAGGTTGGATTTTCTATTGTAGTTAAGGAGACGTTTGGACATCGGGTCTTCTCTTATTGTACCACACTACTGAACATAAGTTTTAATCTTATATATGATCCTCACATTAGCCTTGTTTCACTAGCTGCAGTTTTGCCCTGTTAATGGTAGGGTGTGCTCTTGTCGAAATACTGGCGGTTTCGACGACGTCGAGCCGCAGCATTGCCGTGAGTACTTGTAATTTGTGCGCCATTTGTTTCGCTGGCCGCTCATCGCTGCGTGGATTGTACGTGGATTCTGGCTTATATTGTGAGTCAGACTTCACATAATTCCATGGCTGCTCCAAGTAAGAGACGGAAGGATCACGCCACCATGACTGTATTGTTAACTGGTATGACGTACCCCCGTTTTCTTCACTTTTGTTGACGCCACTTGTTGGGTGTCGGTAGCTGGGTGTGGTTGGACGGACCGATGGCGTAGCCAGAGAAACGGGCTACATGTACTCAATGCTTTTTAACTCTTAATTGGATCTTTCCGCAGCCGACGACAGGATGGCCAGGGAATTTCGCTGCGTTAGGTATTGTTGACGCCCAGGTTCGCTGACGGAGCGCAGCGCCGGCGGGCCGTAGCCTCCGTGACACAACCTCCTTCGCCAGCGGCGCTCCTTTGTGCTCTGCGCCCCGCCGATGCCCTTACATGCTACGGCGGTAAGCTCAACTCCCCGCCTCCCTTCGTTGTCGGAAGCAGCGGACCTATAACGTAGCAGGCAGCTGACCCACTGCCCTCATACTGACGTGGCAGGCAGCTGCCCCACTGCCCTCATACTGGTCGGTGCGCTGCTACTCTGGGCCAGCGTTAGTCCGCTCTAGCGGCGACTCCAAGGCTGCTTCAGGGTGGACTATTACATCATAGATGCAAACTGAGGTCCTCGAAGAACATCCCATACGGTGGCCAGGCGACACAGCCTCCTTGGTGGTAGCGCGGTGGTGCTGATAGAAGTGATTTTAGCACAAACGGTTTAGATGTATATACTCTTTGAAGATGCGCTTGTTTGTGCCTTGCTACGGCTTTTGGAAAGTTCGTTAAGCACGGCGGACGCTGACTTGGAAGAGCTTCTGACACCTTGCTGCTTCAGAACTGTGGCGTTATTTCCACACAGTACCACTTTGTCCCGCTTTGCAACATTGTAGCGGCTTTGTTACATTTCTCAAAGCACAACAGCCGAGTTCACTCCCGGCTGGCTCCGGTGCAGTACGCTTTCTAACTTCGCACATTATACGGTCAGTAGTCTACCTTACCCTCTCCCATAGGAAGATAAGGTCCCTCGGGTCCCCTTGTAACTATCTTGCGTTTGTACAGTGTAAAGCAACAAATTTTCTGGCAGTTAACCCGGTTGGCTTTAATCTAATTTTAGTTTGGTATTAGTCTTACCACTAGTATTTTCTTATGCACGACTAATCCTAATCTCGCCTCCTTTGGCTCATCTGAACTTCTGCATATCCTGCATTTAAGATTTCCTACTTTAGCTCCTAGGCTCTGGGATTTGAACAGAAGCTGGTTCTGTCAGCCATTCCATTTTCCACTTCTTGTAAACGGAAACAAAAACTATGCATAACAGAGTAAGTGTCTCTGTGCCGCTTGGTACGACATTAGTCAACGTCAGTTCCATTTGTACTGGTCATCTTTGTATTGCCCTACGTGCTGCATCAGTGCTTCCACAGAGATTCGCCCATCCTGCTCGTTAATGAGACTATCTATGTGTAACCTCCCCCTCACTTATCGACCTTAATGACAGTGAAAAATTAAACCGCGTGTACCTTATGGAAATTTGGGAAAAGCAATCGTCACCGAAGTTAATCTGTCGGTAAAGAAGGAGGAAAGGGTTACATCTAAATGAAAGGAAAAATGCAAATGAAATTGGTGGAAATTAATTTTGAGAAAAGGGTAAAGTTAATAAAGAAAGTAAATGTGCGGCCGTTACGTTAACAATTAACTAGAGGTAATTAGATATTTGAGATTTGGGGCAAATTACGGTCGCCAGTCCTATGGACAATTACTATAGTAACTGAAAAAGAAAGGTTATTGCACATATAATTAGCACTAGAAGCGTGGCAACTGAAGGTTGACACGTGTAGTGTGAAAACTGAATGTTTGTCAGAAGTAATAAATTTCGCTACACTCTGACTTAATTTAGCAAAAGAATTAATAAAACCAGAAAATTGAAAGTTAATTTAGTGACTGAAATTAATAGTGAACTTTGTTTCTGCAGCACTACGAAATTCAATAAAATAAGGTTAGTCTTGGGCTACCTCAACAATCATTTCAAAGGCTACTTGAATCTACGCAATTTAGAAATAAGAGATTTAACTTCGAACTTGAATTAAATGATTCTGGACAATTAACAATAGTAACATTTAGTACATACCAAGCTGAGCTGCAGTCACAGGTAAGCTAAAATATGCTAACAAAACTCGCACTCTTAATTTGTGCTTGTGTAATCTAAATATTGTAGCCAGCTATGAATACCTTAACTGAACTTTGAAATTAAAGCAGTGAAATCGAATAATATTACTTTAATTCTGGCGTTTGAATTTCAACGACACTCGGGTTCATTCCGGAAAAGGAAGGGACCCTGCTAGGTAATGCAATTGGGACAATGAGCAACAAAGGTTCATGCAACGTTGCTGTAATTTAGTGAGAAAAATTTAACAGTTTGAAAAGCTGAGGTCTGCCATACAGTTCTAAAACTTTACGTGCTACCAGTCTTCCCTGTTGGTTGATAGAAGGTTTGAAGTCGTCGATCGAGGAGGTGGCGACAGTCAATCTTTGTCGGCCGTCGCTGTTGCAGAAGCTGGATGTTGGCGCGCCTTCTTCTCGACACGGTCTCCAGCCGAAACGGGCTCTTGATGTGTGCCAGCTAACGCTTCCCATCCGCGACACCGTGTCGGAAACTAACATAGCAAGTCGAGTGCAATTACATGCTGCCAAACCCCGAAAGCGAGGCAACTCGCGGGAGCGTCACACAACACACCTGTTCCACTGCGCTCCTCCAGCGAAACTCCCTCTGCTCTGCCCGCGCTCCACGCGGCAGAGTTAACACTACCAAAGATCCTAAACACTTTGGTTCTCCACACGACCTATCGATGTATTCGTTCAATAGCATAGTTTTCCCTAGGCAAGACCCAGCGTAAAAACACAAATACTATTTACAAAACAAACCAATTATACATCGACATAAATGCATGTATATACAAATAGTAAAACAATTACAATATACAAAGACACAGAAACGTCATATCTTCAGGTAACAAAATAGGGAAAAAAATTTATAGTAGATGGAAATAGGAGGATATGCATTTCCGGCATTACATATGGAATTAATTAACACTGAACCCAAAGTCTGATTTACGATAGTCAAATCTGCACCTGGTGGCACTTCTATAGACTCCTCTGGCAAATACAATTAACACTGAGAAATGTTCAGTCGTGTCATTTCAGAAGTTGTGGCACGTCTTCAGAAAATAGGTCCCACTATTTCATTTCACGTTCCATTTATCAACAAACAACTCCTCTGAATTTCGTAGCAACTGGTTACTGTTATTACTTTATCATAGGTGGTGGAGTACTAATAATCCGCATCATCCTCCTGGTATTACAACGCAGGCAAAATTACTGCTTTTGTACAATCTTTTCCTACTCTCTATCTGAACAATAATTTCATTGTGCATGATTTCCGGCCTTCCGTCACTACCCTATTTGGACACACTGTGATCTTCCCCTTGCACCATGTCTACAACTTTGCTTCCTTCTTTTCCGCTTGTTCGCTTTCATGTTCCGAAATCAACAACTGCTGTCTTTTTACCCAGACAAACGTCTTCAACATTTCTCCCTTGACTGGATATACACCGGCTGCGTAGCCTTAGTACCGTGCCGGCTTTCCTGCTACCGGAAAGGAGATCGACATATATACCCTTGCTCCATCAATTCTCACTTCTACTGTTGCTATGTCGAAATAGAAAAGTAAGGTTTCGTGACTACTTTCCCTGATCAGATTGAATTGGTTCAAATGGCTCTGAGCACTATGCGACTTAACTTCTGAGGTCATCAGTCGCCTAGAACTTAGAACTAATTAAACCTAACTAACCTAAGGACATCACACACATCCATGGCCGAGGCAGGATTCGAACCTGCGACCGTAGCGGTCACGCGGTTCCAGACTGAAGTGCCTTTAACCGCACGGCCACAGCGGCCGGCTCAGATTGAATTCCGGTGGACGGAGGGGGGGGGGGGGGGGGTAATCCAGGTATTCGTCTGGTGACAACGAGAAGTTCCATACCAGTTGCCCTCTCAATGCATGCTGCATGGCTTCCCGTAATTCCGATACTAGTCCTCGCGCCTTCCATACAGTGTTTCCCA
The DNA here is from genome assembly GCF_021461385.2 of Schistocerca piceifrons. Lineage (NCBI taxonomy): Eukaryota > Metazoa > Arthropoda > Insecta > Orthoptera > Acrididae > Schistocerca > Schistocerca piceifrons. The sequence continues at coordinate 439,723,069 of NC_060138.1, forward strand.
ACGACTGCAACCACATTGTCATTATTATATCCTTATCCAACCTCACTTCACTGGTTTTCAACACTTTTCAATTCTGACTTATCGAGTCTTCCGCAGCTTTTATGTAGTTCACTATTTTCCCACTCGGCTCGCGAAACAACCAAGTATTATTCAATACATCTCTCTCTAAATTAGCTATCTATATTGTGTGTCACTCTCTCACTGTTTTGTTCCGCTTAACCCTGTGTCTCATAATGTCCATCGCACCTTTCACACTTCTGTTACGTTCCTCGTTAAATGTCCTGAACACAATTTTCAGTAGTCTACCTCCTGCATCGGTCTAACCTCTTTGCTTCTCGTACGTGGTATAACTCCCATAACCTGCATAATTTCATCCTGCAGTTTCTCGTAAGCGCTACGTATTTTCATGCACTCCCTGGAAAGAGGATGATGATCTTTGGTATGTGGGGCGCTCAACTGCGCGGACATCAGCGCCCATACAAAGTCCCAATTTTTTTTCACAGTCCAATGTTTAACTCAATCCAAGCAACTGCCACGATTGATTATGATGATGATGATGTTGAAATGACGAGTACAGTCAAACACCCAGTCCTCGGACAGAGAAAATCTCAAACTCGGTCGGGAATCGAGCCCGGGACCCCGTGATCCAGAGGCAGCAACACTATCCACTAGACCACGAGCTGCGGACTCCCTGGAAAGTTCCTTGAACACTTCATAGCTCCTTACACTCTTCCAGAAACGTCTAACGCTTCCCCCAAACTTCTCACCTCATTCCTCATTTCCCAGGCGTTGAATACTACTTGCATTACCCAGTGGTGATTGCTTAGTATTAAGCCCTCTTGTTCAGCACACAGCGCTGCCCTTTCCTCATTCCGTGTGCTGGTTCCTTAATTTCTTATTCCGACGATGACCAGTAGCACACCCATGGTCTGCATCTTCTCCATCTTGCCTCCTGATATACTCAACATCGGGACAGGGATTCCCCACCCTCAAACCCCTTCCTGCCCCGCAGCAGTTAATCTCGCCTGAACTACAAACAATACATTATACGTATACTCAACAAAAATACTGAAAAAATACCATCTGTCTTGACGCATATGGGCCACCTCGCCTCGGATCGTCCCCATCTTCCTCCTCGCTCCTCTGCAACGTCCCTTTCCCTTTCATCTTTCGTCCCAGTTCCACAACTCCTCCAGACTCACGCAAAAAGGTTTCAGACGACGAAGATGTAAAATAGCGATCTCTTAAAGTGATTTTATCTTGACATTTACTGGTGACGTAGTTACTACAGCCTGTTATGGTCCCTGATATCTCGTAATGAATTTTTTCTTCTTCCGCTTCGGAGTACAGGAGGTCGACAACAAGACCTACTGGCCCAAACTATACTGCGACATTCTTGTTGTGTCCCTCATTGCTTCCACTTGCTTCTCCAGTGTGAGCTCTACGCTCTGTATTCCATGCATATCTTATTATTTAAAAGACTCCTCCGTGCCTTTTTTTAGGTCGAATGATGGTCGTATCTAACGCCCATACACTACGTTATACGGGGCAACCTAATATACGTGTGGTGCTATGAGTTATATGCTGTGACGACAAATTTTAAACAGACGTCTAAGTTGCTTTGGTGTGCGCCAACATATCATTCTAACATCTTCAATATAGTTCTATAGACCCCCTCCGTTCTTCCATTAGTTTGGGGATGTAGCTTTCAATTTCTGTACACAAAGGAGCCGACACCATTATTTCAACAAATCCGACATAAAGCTGTTCCTCCGATCGGTCATTATTGTCTCAGGTACTCCAAACTTTAGTATCCAATTGTTAATTAGCGCTTGTGCTACCACTACTGGCTCTTGGTTCGGCGCAGCGACCTTTTACATGTACCTGTAAATATGACCTATAATTGTGAGCATGTTCCCTGCAGGTGTTTTCTCCTAACACATCGATCCCAAGCAACTGACACGATCCTAACGCTTGACGCAATCTGTGTAATGATACTCTCTTTCGACACAAATCCGCATTCTGTGCACACTACATGCAGTTCTGTGTCTACTGATCAACGTCCGCCGTTCTTTTCCTCCACCAGTACCTCTTCTGTCGGTAGATGTTCCTCCCCCCTTCCCCCGTCCCATGATCCGCTAACACATGATCATGTGCCTCCTTCAATATATTACCTCACAGTTCTGATGGCATCACTGCTAGTGGCCCCAATTTGATTTCTCTGCACAACAATCCATCACGTACATTCGACAACACAAAAAGTGCGCCATCCCTGTGTAGGCAGCAACTGACTGTATGCAACCGGCATAGCATATGAGTGTCGCAAGTCCTCTAAACCCTCTACAGTATAGTCATTTGACTATATACAAGAGTCACCACAACAGACCACTAGAGAGCACTGCTCACTATGGCAGTCAGTCCAGATGTAAGCCAATACCATCTTTAAAAACACACGTTATTAGAGACGAAACAGTCTGTAACGCTTGTGAATCAAACTTCATAACAATAAGTGAGACTGCTAAAGTCCTATCACAATGATTAACCGACTTGACAAATTGTTGTTCGTGATCCGATTTTGAACCCACTGTTAACCAAGTGAAGCTTGTGTATGTGATCGAGACCCGACTAGCCATAAATAGACGTGAAATATGGAAGTGTTCGCCAGTATCGTGTTACAAGGCCCTTTGTCCATACCTGGAAATAAAGGACGATACGCTTACCGGGTACCCTATGAAGCTTGTATTGACTCTGAGAAGTAACCACGAAAGGTACGTAATAAAATGCAACGCGCAAGTGTGAAACGGCATGAAGTAAAGCTGTGGTGATATGCGGACGGTAGAACCTAACAGCTATATGAACTGTTCACTAAACAAAATCGGATGTCAGATATTAAATACGATCACAAATAGCGTGATATTGGAACCTGAAACGATGATACAACTGATTTTAGATTGGCAAGGAATGAAACCTAGCACTTTTCGCTATTATTACGGCTAGTAATAGACATGAAATACTTATTGTGTCTTCACCAGTAGCCAGATGTGCGCATGTTCGGCTAGAGGTAACGCAACGGTCTGTGCTGCCTGGGACTCCAACCCCGCGCATATCGTCATTGTTGACCCCACATGAATAGCTGTCAAATCAAATTCTCCTTCCTTAGTAGTCAGGAATGCACGGTTCGTAGAGACCTGGAGGAGTTTGGCATCGTAAGACATAAAGAAATTATGGGGCAGTATCATCTCGAAGAATTCAAATCCAGATAAAAATTGGAATTTGAGCTCGTATCACAGTCCATTGCCAGCATTTTCAAAATCTCAAAATCACCTAAAATACGAAATAAAGGTCTTATGACATACATGACGACTGGTTCGTGAACTAAAATAACATCACCTGCACAAGGAAGCTTACAAGAGACATAGATTCTGCAAGCAGCGACTTCAGTCTCTGACAGCTTAAAGCAATCTAACTCTGTTTCAGTCAATAACGAATGGACACGTTTAATGTTGATTTGGAACCACAACACAGTCCTGCGTTCCTTACCTGGCGGTACTGGAGGGTTAAAGGTGTGTTTGTGGCTGTTAAAAATTTTTACCACCGGCGGGAATAGAACCCAGTCCAACTGACCGCCGAATTTCACATATGTTAGCATCATGTTTTGTGATAACGGGGTGCAGGGCACACGTTGCGAGATGTGTTGATTTCCACTTGTGAATAAAGCTATTCGAAGTCTAGAAGTTGCATTACGAACGCAAAACAATTATATCAAACCTGTTACCTTCCTTTCCTTTTTAGGCCGTATTCCGTCTGTCTGCTACAAGCATCGGTCTCATAGAAGGTCAGAGAGCTTCGACCATTTTCTGACCAGCAAGTAACAGAAAAATCTTACGGAAACACGTCTGTGAAAGGGCTCGTAGTTGACTGCCATGGTAAGATGAATTTCTCGCCATCAGAAAGCTGTTACTTAATACAGACCAGCGACCGCCAAAGAGATGGCGACACATCGGGCATAGAGCATATGATCAGTGGACTTGACTGTACTAGAATTAGCAAATATAATGCTATGTCCTCCCCCAAGAACCATGGACCTTGCCGTTCGTGGGGAGGCTTGCGTGCCTCAGCGATACAGATAGCCCTACCGTAGATGCAACCACAACGGAGGGGTATCTGTTGAGAGGCCAGACAAACGTGTGGTTCCTGAAGAGGGGCAGCAGCCTTTTCAGTAGTTGCAGGGGCAACAGTCCGGATGATTGACTGATCTGGCCTTATAACACTAGCCAAAACGGCCTTGCTGTACTGGTACTGCGAACGGCTGAAAGCAAGGGGAAACTACATCCGTAATTTTTCCCGAGGGCATGCAGCTTTACTGTATGGTTTAATGATGATGGTGTCCTCTTGGGTAAAATATTTCGGAGGTAAAATAGTCCCCCATTCGGATCTCCGGGCGGGGACTATTCAGGAGGACGTCGTTATCAGGAGAAAGAAAACTGGCGTTCTACGGATCGGAGCGTGGAATGTCAGATCCCTTAATCGATCAGGTAGGTTGTTGTTGTTGTTGTTGTTGTCTTCAGTCCTGAGACTAGTTTGATGCAGCTCTTCATGCTACTCTATCCTGTGCAAGCTTCTTCATCTCCCTACTGCAACCTACATCCTTCTGAATCTCCTTAGTGTATTCATCTCTTGGTCTCCCTCTCCGATTTTTATCATCCACGCTGCCCTCCAATACTAAATTGGTGATCCCTTGATGCCTCAGAACATGTCCTACCAACAGATCCCTTCTCCTAGTCAAGTTGTGCCATAAACGTCTCTTCTCCCCAATCCTATTCAATACCTCATCATATGATCTATACAATAACAATGCTATGTAGCGTTGTGTATGACATAATACTATGTTTCAGCATGCTCTGTGGCGACTTTGTATCGCATATTGCTATAAGCGTATTTAACAGTGCTCCTATTTTGTTCGTTCTTAGCATAGCTCATACCATGACGAACTGAATATTTCTCATTGTAGATGTTATATGAAGCGTCGTTTATTCATCGGATAACGCAGTCTAAAACGGAGTAATGTCTAACATTTGTTGCAGTGTGTTGTGGATAATAGAAGGATGAAACCAGTGGAGGTTATTCAAAACACCTGTACCCTGTATGGAATGAGTGCTATCGGGAAAGTCCATTTGTATCGTTTCAAGTATAATCATTTTGAGGAAGGCAAACGATTATTGATGATGGATCCGATAACTGGCAAATGTAACCACCAACTAACCTTCGTGCAACGTTTGCCTTCAGCAGTTATACTGAATTTAAAAGAAATGAAGAAGGTGTATGGTATAACGTATTGCTGAAAACAAAATTAGACGCGAAGCAGAATCTCGAACTGGGAAGGACGGTGAGTCCGCAGCTCGTGGTCGTGCGGTAGCGTTCTCGCTTCCCGCGCCGGGGTTCCCGGGTTCGATTCCCGGCGGGGTCAGGGATTTTCTCTGCCTCATGATTACTGGGTGTTGTGTGATGTCCTTAGGTTAATTAGGTTTAAGTAGTTCAAAGTTCTAGGGGACTGATGACCATAGATGTTAAGTCCCATCGTGCTCAGAGCCAAGGACGGTGAAAGAAGTTGTATATGCCCCTTCAAATGATTTATCCTGTTATTTGCAATAGCGGGTTTAAGGAGATCAGTGGAAACCTAAATCAGTGCGGTCTGATGCCGATTTGAAATACTGTTTGGTAAACTCATAAGGAGAAAATAATGGGTACGCCATAACAAGAATTGTCTCAAACGATGACGTGTATACGTCCACAAAATGTGTTGTTATTGACATACATCTGATGGCACATATGAGGTGTTTTGTGTTACAAACTGCTTCACAGGTATGCGTCCTTTGCAGCTGACATTTGTTGCCAATAAATGAAATGCCTTGCAGCCGCAGAGTAACAGATGTGACCTGGAAGACAGCACCAACGTGCTTGGTTGGCAAGCACGTGTACCGCATGTCTTCTAATATGGCACCCGCACCTGTTTACCTTTCTCATTCCTTATCGATGAACCACCAAGAAAGTTAATTTTTGTTTTGTTTTGTTTGTTTTGATTTGGTGATTGCGCTCTAAATGTGCTTTAACTCAGAATCAGCAAGTCACTGCATGCATGGGATTGAGAAACTACATACTTTAACGAGGTGGAATATATTGTTGACAATTTCTCCGATATGTGTGTCCAACGACAACGTGGAAGGTTGTTAATAGGCACTACACTAATAAAATTGGTGTCTAGACATAATACCGTACAACGAATGGCTATCTTAATGAAATGTGAAGCCTTTTGTCCCACTCAATAAGCTTTATCGGACTACAATGTAAGTATGGCGTTTGGCCTCACCTTTAATGTATTCTTCGTTGTGGAAAACATTCCTTCTCTTTCTATCTGTGCTAAGATAAAATGAACTGGGGTATACATCTAAGACTGGAATACTTTTCAATCTTTTCACTGTTTTATTTACTCCTCTGCATTCCTAGATTCTTCCCTTCTTCCTGCTACCCCTCCCTTGAAAGCTGCATCCACACCTATATGGATACTCTGCAATTCGCAAGTAGGTGCTTGGCAGGCGGTCCTTTGAACCTCTGTCACATTATTTCTCCAGCGTTCCACCCTCAAAAAGCGGGTGGAAATAGCAAATAACTAAACCTTACCGTGCAATCACTGAAGACTCTTATCATATACTCTACGTATGTCGTAGTAATCAAAATATTGTGGCACTTTGCGCAGGAGTTTGGCCATTGGAAGTTAGTGGATATCCTTCTCCGCAATATAAAACGCCTACATTTCAATGATTTCGATCCTAACTATTTTGCCATATTGTTTCCCCTATTCCGTGGTAATACAGAACTTTTTCGATGTCCTCCGTCAGTCCTACCTCGTAGGGGCCTATATCGCGCAGGAATGCTCCCGAAGAGTACGGACAAATGTGTTTTAGGCGGTCACTTCATTGATTTGTTGCGTCTTCTACATATTCTACCACAATGAAATGTGGTCTTTGAGTTCCTTCCCCAAATGTTTTCCATATGACAGTTCCAGTTTGTTAGTGTTCGTACCTCCTAAATACTTAGTTGAATCGAAAACCTTTAAATCTGACTGATTTATCATGTAAGCGAACTTTAACGAAATTTTTTTGGTGTTCTTGTGGGGAACCCCACGCATTTTACTATTTAGAATCAGTTGTTACGTTTTGCACCATGAATATGTATTTTCAACATAATTTTGCAGTTAGCGATGCTCTTCTGGGGAGTTTAATTAGACGACAGCATTCCCTGCTACAAATCTAAGAGAAATGTTCTGCTTGTTTGCTAAATAGTTTATATATTTTAGAAATAGGAGAAGGTCTGCATCATCTTACTTGCAGAAACAAACATTCAGAACTTCCGTTTTACTAGGTGATGTCTCATCAGTTACTACGAACTGTGACCTTTCAGACAGGAAATCACGGATCCAATCGCACAACTGAGACGATAATCCACAGGGAAGCAATGTGGTTGGAAGCCGCTTATGAGGACATATAAAAAGCCTTTTTGGAACTCTATATATACGGAATAAGTTTGGAAGTCTCTGTACACATTACATCTACCAACTGAAGTGCCAGCTGTGTCCCAGAAGAATCATGCTTTCCAAATCCTTGTTGGTTTCATGTCAAAAGGTTCTGTTTATTTTCCTTTGTATGCATTGCGCTGGTTTGTACAACTTTCCATTTTCCACCCCCACAATAAATACTAGAACACTCCTTACGACGTCTTACGAAAAATAATTAAGCATCTGCATCGTTGATGCACCAGATACTCTCCTAAATTGTTAGGCCACTAAAGAAAAACATTTGCGGTAGGAAAATAATCGTCCTGGTGCGTCTACGACACTGTCATGACAACATAGTGGAACATGTCTGGTGACGTTATGATAGTTCTATTACTTCCTGGAATGACAGAGAATTATCCTGCGAGATTCATCTGATACATTCGTGGTATATTGGTCAAAGATTCTGAAGGAATTCCATTCTGGTTCGTCATCGACTTATTAAATATATATTTACAGTTAGGGGAGACTACTTTCACCCAGAAACTATTACTAATCTCCTGGTCTACATTGCGAATTACCTGTATCAGCCATCACAGGAGCAATGAGTAGGCGATGACCGCTGCACTTGGTTGCTTGCTCCTTGAACATGTCGACGCACTGTAAAGAGTAAGGGGCAGTAGTCCCATTTCGAAACTGAAGCGAGAGTAACAATTTACCTCCTCTACCACAACAGCGATAACGAACACAGAGCGATATCTTCAGAAATTTTTGCATCATAAGACGCCTTGTTACGTTCAGCAACGAGTATGTCTAGAGCTAAGAAACATAAAATGTTTCAGAACTTCTGCTGAAAATACACAAATCTGTTAATGACACCGTATTTCTGAATACTCTTTTAACTGAGTGTCATTCAGCAACATGACAAAAGACTTCACCTTTAATTAAGATTGGCATTCGTTGTATGGTACTGTGATGAGACACCAGTTGTATTAGTGTAGTACATATTAACAGCTTTTCCAATTGAGATATTGAACAAGTTAGACACAAATATCAAAGAAACTGTCAACAATATATTCTACCTCATTATCGAAAACAGTCTGTTGATGCATACGTAGTTTTTCAATCCCATGCATGTAGCGACTTGCTGATTCTGAGTTAACGCACATTTAAAGCGCAAACACCGAAACAAAACAAACAAAAGAAAACAATAACTACCTTTCACGGTGGTTGATCAACAAGGGGCGGGACATATAGGGGTCATCGTTTGAGATAACATTTGGTGTGGCTTAGCCACTATTTTCTCCACTTGAAGTTACCATACAGTACTTCAAATTGTCACAGGCCACCCTGTTTTAGCTTTGTGGTGAGCTCCTTAAATCTAGAATCAATGCTTCCCATTAGAGATACTGCTTAGCGTCTAATCTCGCTTTGGACAAGACGTTGTACCGTAAAACACCTTCCTTTCTTTTAACCTCATTATGACTACTAAAGGAAAATGTCGCACACAGGTTAATTAGTTGTCATATTTGCCAATTACTAGATACGCTTTCATTGAACATAGCTTTTTTGGGTCATCAGTGTTCTGACTGGTTTTATGCGGCCCGCCACGAATTCCTCTCCTGTGCTAACCTCTTCATCTCAGAGTAGCACTTGCAACCTGCGTCCTCTATTATATGCTGGCTCATCTCTGTCTTTCTCTACAGTTTTTGCCTTCTACAGCTCCCTCTAGTACCTCCTCATTCCTTACCTTACCAGTCCACCTGATTTTCAACATTCGTCTATAGCACCACACCTCGAATGCTTCGATTCTCTTCTGTTCCGGTTTTCCCACAGTCCACATCTCACTACCATACAATGCTGTACTCCAGGCGTACATTCTCAGAAATTAAGGCCTATGTTTGATACTAGGCCGACATTTGATATTAGTAGACTTCACTTGGCCAGGAATGTCCTTTTTCCATTGCTAGTCTGATTCTGAAGTCCTCCTTGCTCCGTCCGTCACTCGTTATTTTACAGCCTAGGTAGCAGAATTCCGTAACTTCATCTACTTCATGACCATCGATCCTGATATTAAGTTTCTCGCTGTTCCCATTTCTATTACTTCTCATTACCTTCGTCTTTCTTCAATTTACTCTCAATCGATACTACGTACTCTTTAGGCTGTTGCCGGCCGGAGTGGCCGTGCGGTTCTAGGCGCTGCAGTCTGGAGCCGAGCGACCGCTACGTTCGCAGGTTCGAATCCTGCCTCGGGCTTGGATGTGTGTGATGTCCTTAGGTTAGTTAGGTTAAATTAGTTCTAAGTTCTAGGCGACTGATGACCTCAGAAGTTAAGTCGCATAGTGCTCAGAGCCATTTGAACCATTAGACTGTTCATTCCATTCAGCAGCTCATGTAATTCTTCTTCACTTTCACTCAGGATAGCAATGTCATCAGCGAATAGTATCATTGATAGCCTTTCACCTAGAATTTTAATTCCACTCCCAAACCTTTCTTTTATTTTCATCATTGCTTTCTCGATATGCAGATTGAATAGTAGGGGCGAAAGACTATATCATTGTCTTGCACCCTTAATAAAACGAGCACTTCGTCCACTCTTTATTATCCCCTCTTGGCTGTTGTACATATTTTATATGACATGTCTCTCCCTATGGCTTATCCCTATTTTTCTCAGAATTTCGAACATCTTGCACCATTTTACATTGTCGAAAACATTTTCTGGGTCTACAAATACACTGAACGTGTCTTGATTTTTCTTTAGTCTTGCCTCCATTATTAACCGCAACGTCAGAATTGCCTCTCCGTGCCTTTACCTTTGTTAAAGGCAAACCTATCGTCATCTAGCGCATCCTCAATTTTCTTTACCATTCTTCTGTATATAATTCTTGTCAGCAACTTGGATGCATGAGCTGTTAAGCTGATTGTGCGGTAATTCTCGCACTTGTCAGCTCTTACCGTCTTCGGAATTGTGTGGTTGATGGTTATCCGAAAGTCAGATGGTGTGTCGCCAGACTCATACATTCTACAAGCGATCGTGAATATTCGTTTTGTTGCTACTTCCCCCAACGATTTTAGAAATTCTGGTGGAATGTTATCTATCCCTTGTGGCTTATTTGATCTTAAGTCCTCCAAAGCTCTTTTAAATTCTGGTTCAAATACCGGGTCAAGTTCAGTGTATTCTTTCCATTTATTCGCTCTCTCCTCAGCATTTAACAGTGGAATTCCCGTTGCACTCTTAATGTTATCACCCTTTCTTTTAATGTCAGCGATGGCTGATTCGACTTTCCTGTATGCTGAGTCAGTCCTACCGACAATTATTTCTGTTTCGATGTCTTCACATTTCTTATGCAGCCATTTTGTCTTAGCTTCTCTGCACTTCCTATTTATTTAATTTCTCAGCCACTTGTATTTTGTTATTCCTGAGTCTCCCGGAACATTTTTGTATTTCCTCCTTTCATCCATCAGTTGAAATATTTCTTCTGTTGCCCATGGTTTCCTCGCAGTTAGCCTCTTTGTACCTATATTTTCTTTCCCAATTTCTGTGATGGATGTCCATTTCTCTTCAACTGTACTGCCTGCTGAGCTATTCCCTATTGCTCTTTCTATAGCCTAAGAGAACTTCAAGCGTATCTCGGCATTCCTTAGTATTTCCGTATCCCACTTGTTTGAGTATTCATTCTTCCTAACTAATATCTTAAACTTCAGCCTACTCTTCATCACTACTATATTGTGGTCTGAGTCTATATCTGCTCCTGGGTACGCCTTACAATCCAGTATCTGATTTCGGAATCTCTGTCTGACCATGATGTAATTTAACTGAAATCTTCCAGTGTCACCCGGCCTTTTCCAAGTACAGCACCTCCTCTTGTGATTCTTGAACAGAGTATTCGCTATTACTAGCTGCAACCTGTTACAGAATTCAATTAGTATTTCTCCTCTCTCATTCCTTGTCCCAAGCCCATATGCTCCTGTAACCGTTTCTTTTACGCCTTCCCCTAAAACTGCATTCCAGTCCCCCATGACTATTGGGTTTTCATCCCCTGTACATACTGTATTACCCTTTCAATATCCTCATACACTTTCTCTATCTCTTCATCCTCAGCTTGCGACGTCGGCATGTATACCTGAACTATCGTTGTCGGTGTTGGTTTGCTGCCAATTCTGTTAGGAACAACCCTATCGCTGAAGTGTTCACAGTAACACTCTCTGTCCTACCTTCCTATTCATAACGAATGCTACTCCCGTTATACCATTTTCTGCTGCTGATGATATTACCCTATACTCATCTGATCAGAAATCCTTGTCTTCTTTCCACTTCACTTCACTTACCCCTACTATATCTAGACTGAGCCTTTGGATTTCCCTTTTCACGTTTTATAGTTCTGCTACCACGTTCAAGCTTCTGACATTCCCCGCCCCAACTCGTAGAATGTTATTATTTCATTGATTATTCAATCCCTTTCTCATAGTAACCTACCCATAAGCAGTCCCCTCCCGGAGATCCGAATGAGGGACTATTCCAGAACCTTTTGCTAAAGGAGAAATCATCGTGGCACTTCTTCAATTACACGTTACGTGTCTTTAATGCAGTGCTTTCCATTGCCTTCTGCATCCTAATGCCGTTGATCTTTGTTGATTCTTGAGTCTTCCCCCTTCACGGTTAGTTTCCCACCCCTAGGACAATTGAGTGTCCTGAACCTTTGTCCGCACTTCCGCCCTCCTTGACAAGGCCGTTGACAGAATGAGTGTGACTTCTTATGTCAGAAGTCTTCGGCCGCCAATGCTGATTATTTATCAAAAGCTGAGGAGCGGCGGGATTCGAACCTGGACCAAAGACGTTTTCATTATGAGTCAAAGACGCTACCCCAAAACCATGTGTCCAACGTCATTGTACAAAATTGCAAACGCCGTACATCAAGATCTATTTGTCTTCCTGAATGTGATGATTAAATTATCTCAAAACGATCGTACGAGAAACGATACAACTTGACTTTCTCAACAGTGCTCACTCCATACAGTGCGTATATGTTTCAAATTCCCTCCACTGCTTTCACGCTGTTATTATACACAAACAGAACACTATGTAACAAATGTTAGATTTTTCTCCATTCTAGATTACGTTTTCTCCTGAATAAACTACGTTCCTTATAACGTCAATAATGAGAAATATTCGACTTGTCATGGCACGAGCTATACTAAAAACAAAATGAGATATTCTTAACTATGCTTATGGCAACATGCCATACAAAATCGCCACGGAGTATGCTGAAACACAGTAATAAATCTTACACAATCTTACATAATATTATACTTCCAGAATGAAATTTTCATTCTCCAGCGGAGTGTGCGCTATTATGAAACTTCCTGGCAGATTAAAACTGTGTGTCAGACCGAGAGTCGAACTCGAGACCTTTGCTTTTCGCGGGCAAGTGCTCTATCAACTGAGCTACCCAAGCGCGACTCACCTCTCGTCCTCACAGCTTGAATTCCGCCAGTACTTTGTCTCCTATCTTCCAAACTGCGCAGAAGCTCTCCTGCATACCTTGCAGAACTAGCAGTCCTGGAACAAAGGATATTGCGGAGACATGGCTTAGCCACAGCCTGGGGGATGTTTCCAGAATGAAATTTTCACTCTGCAGCGGAGTATGAGCTATTATGAAACTTTCTGGCAGATCAAAACTGTGTGCCGGACCGAGACTCGAACTCGGGACCTTTGCTTTTCGCGGACAAGTGCTCTACCAACTGAGCTACCCAAGCGCGACTAACGATTCGTCCTCACAGCTTGAATTCCGCCAGTACCTCGCCTCCTACCTTCCAAACTTCGCAGAAGCTCTCCTGCATACCTTGCAGAACTAGTACTCCTGGAAAAAAGGATACTGCGGAGACATGGTTCTGCAAGGTATGCAGGAGAGTTTCTGCGAAGTTTGGAAGGTACTGGCGGAATTACAGCTATGAGGAGGTGTTGTGAGTCGTACTTGGGTAGCTCAGTTGGTAGAGCTCTTGCCCGCAAAAGGGAAAGGTCCCGAGTTCGAGTCTCAGTCCAGCATACAGTTTTAATTTGCCAGGAAGTTTCATAATATTATACTTATTAATTCGAGCACAGTCACGTCCGCAGGAGATCATAAGCTCTCGCGATCACTTTGGCGGACGCTGGTCTGTATTAAGTACCCGGTCGATGATGGTGGTGAAATTTAACTTACAATGGCAGTCAACCACGAGACCTTTCACAGACATGTTTCTGCAAGATTTTTCTGTTGCTTGCTGATTAGAAAACGAAGGAAAGTCTCTGACTGATGTTTGTAGCAGACAGACGGAATACGGCTTAAAATGGAATGGAAGAGAACAGGTTTGATATGATGGCTTTGCGTTCGTACTGCATGATGTTACTACTAGACTTCGAATAGCGTTATTCACAACATCAGCCCAAGTGGATCAGCACATTTCGTAACGTGTGCTCCGCACCCCATTATCACAAAACATGATGCTAACTCATGTGAAATGCGGTGGTTTGTTGGAGTGAGGGAAGCATTTAATGGCTAAGGTGCGGGTTTCTTCCCACTGGTTGTACAAAATTTTAACAGCCACAAACGTACCCTCTAAATCTCGAGTAACGGTAACTATAGAATGCGCAAGACTGCGCCCTGTTTCCAAATCAACATTAAACATGTCCATTCGTTATTGACGGGATTGGGGATTTGAGCTCAAATTCCAATTTTTATCTGGGATTGAACCTTTCTAGATGACACGGTCCCAAGGTTCGTTGTTACCTCACGTCGCCAAACTTCTCCAGGTCTCTACTAACCGTGCGGTCCTAACTAATAGTGAAAGAGGATTTGATAATTGACATCCCTTTATGTGGAGTCAACAATGACGACATGAGCGGAGTTGGAGTCTCAGGCAGCCCAGATGTTTTCGTTGCATTACCTCAAGCCGAACCTGTGCACATCTCGCTACTGGCGAAGAAGCAATAAATATTTCATGTCTATTCCTAGCTAACAATAGAGAAAGGTTCTAGTTTTGAATCCCTGGAAGTCGAAAATCACTTGTATCGTCTTGTCAGGTTCCAATATCTCGCTATTTGCGAACATATTTATCATCTGACGTCTGGCTGTTCCTTGTTAACAATTCATATAGCTACTGGGTTCTACTCCCCATCTATCACCAGAGCTTTACTTCATGGCGCTTCACACTTGTGCATTGCACTTTATTCTATACCTTTCGTGGTTACTTCTCTTGCTCAATATAACCTTCATGGTGTTCGTGGAGCTGTGTTAAACGTATCATCATTTATTTCTAGGTTCGAATATTCGGTCCCTTAAACTGATACCGGTGAACACTCCAAAATTTCATGTCTCTTTACTCGATGATCGATCAGACACACAAGCTTCATTTGGTTACCAGTGGGTTTAATTTCGGATCACGAGCAACAGATCTTCATGTCATTTAATTGCTGTGCTAAGACTTCTCAATGTGACTTATTGTAATGAAGTTTAATTTACGAGCGTTAGGGACTGTTTCGTCTCAAATAAAGTGTTTTCTTTGATGTTGTCTGATGGTATTTGTTTACTTCAGAACTGACTGCCATAATGATAAAATGTTCTCTAGTGGTCTCTTGTGGTAAACATTGTGTATAGCCCAACGACTGTAACCCTCAGGCTTTCAGCGTTTAGAGGACCTGCGACACAGTTGAATTATGTTGGTTGTATTCAGCAGTGATACACATTTTTTGCTGCGAAGTGTACAGAAAACAATGATTACGAAAGTGTTAACATTTGTCATGTTAACTACTTACCATTCCTTGAATTCATTACCTCCTATTTTCAATACCACCACTTTAATACTTAACCCATCCGCATTTCCATGCATTTTCCCAGGTTTTTTTTTTATCACCTCATAATCAGATTCACGCAACTCATAAACTTTCTTGCATAGAGATAACACTTGAAGCATTTGATTCTATAAATAAGAGTGCTTCTTATGAGCTCACTTAAGAAGCTTCACTTTTGCTCGTTTCATTTTCTGTTGTGGAGTAATTCTTTTTTGCTTAATTCGACTGTCTTGACGCATTGACTGTAGGACGTTTCATTCCGTCAGCTTCTTGACTCAACATACAATCAGTGAATGATTGGACACATTGCATAACAGAATGAACTCCTCCTTGAAATTCGGAAGTACAAAAACGGGATTTGCTTTCAAAAATTCTTTCAGTTTCTCAAACGCATGATGTTATTTTCTACGCACAAGAAATTCTAATCTTTCTTTAATAACCCTGGTAATGGTCTGACAACATCCTGTATTGATTAAAGACACGAAGATAAGACTGCAGTTCCTTCGCTGATTTAGGTATGTAAAATTTACCTTAGGACAGACTGAACCCTATCTTTACTAATTAAGTGGTGAAGCACAAAATTACTTTTCTCCATACCCAGATTCAAATGTGTGGTCCCCAAACGCAAGAAAACCTCCCTTAAGCGCTGTTTGTGCTACTCCATGTCATCTGAAAACGCAATTTTGTGATTCAAGTATATCAAATACTGACGTGGTTTTAAACCTTTAAGAACCTTATCCAACATTATCTGAAATGTTTCTGGTGCGTTTTTCAATCCAAAGACCATTCTCCTGAACTAATAATGTCTCCGTGGTGAAGATATCACTTTTACCAGTCTTCTCGAACCACATCTAGCTGACGGTAACCACTTTCTAAGTAGATTGTCACTGGCTCAGACATTGTTCATAGTTTCCGTAATGTTTGGCAGAGGGTAGGCATCTCTAAGCCTCTTGACATTCATATGTTGCTGATCGCAACGAAATCTGTGTTTTCTTGGGCCATTCGCTGAAGTGTTTGGCATGGCGACAATAACTGGGTATTATTTTCATCGGCAACTACATTATTCTTCAGCTGCTGATTAATGAATCTCCTGAATCGGCGCTAAATACCTACGTATCTTGGTACTGTATATGACTTGCAGCACATCAGTGATTCACTCACCATCGGTATTCGGTACTAATATGTGTCACTGACAACAGCCCCCTTGGAAAAAAATTATTTGAACTCTAGCTCTAACTCCTCCATCAGTTTCTTGCCAGACCCATTCAGATGCTTCACTTTTGTCCATAACGCAGTTTCAGTGCCCTCTGGCGATTGCCCATGGCCGACACTCCTGCAATTGATGAACGAAGTGACCTCGTTGTTAAAAAGAAGTCTACGCTTACGAGTGACTTAATACTGTCTACTATTTCTATTGTACAAGAGGGGGGATTGTTCCTACACGTCGGTCATGGGACCTGAATACGACGTAGTATAACGCTGAAACTGGTAGCAAAAACTAAAATATAAAAAATTAAAAATATAAAATGGAACTATAGATGGCTGAAGGCGTTTTTGATTTGACATTTTATATCGAACAGTCGAGATCCCGCAACCATCCTGTATCAAGAAGGACTTACAGCGACTCCTCATGTCCCACTCTTCCTCATCCAGGATATTCACGCTAGTGATTAACAATCCCTTTCTTAATCTCAAATATTTAGCGCCAAAATTATGTATGTTTACAGGTACCGCTTTCCTCCCATTCTTCTTTTGCACATGTATAATACTTCTTTTCACAAAATAACCTGCCGGGTCCGTGCTTCATTTTCTTCTAAAAAATTCCACCACACACAACATCTCTACGGGTTAAGTTAGACTAAGCATTAATACAAAGAGATTTCCCCGATACCCTTGGATACACAATCTTGTGAATCGAGCCTTCACTCAATTAAACTGGCAGCAATTGTACTGTCACACCTTACTCAAACTCAAACCTTATTCTGTTAAACATGACTGTTTGCTGCTTTAGGGCGATTTTTTACAGATTTCTGGTGCAAGAAATCCAATCCTAGAATCATCTCATTGCACTAGATTACATGCGACAAAATTTCTACACGTTGACTGAACTAAGCCCGCACCCAAACAAAATTCTGTGTCCACTGACCACGACATCACTATCTCCCTCTCGATGTAACAGGCACCATAGTGGGTTCCATTCTATCTGATGCCTGTTGGCAACCTACACTTTCTCCCCTATGTCCAATAAAATCCTGCAATTCTTTCCTAGTACTTCTTCCACCACACAATCCTCGTCGGCATACGCCTCCACTGCACCAAAATTTTATTACGTACGTTCGTAGGTGGACTTCGAGCTTCCTTTGGCTTTTAACGACTGGTTTTCTTCGGCTCACTACTGCTGAAGCTACTGTTAACGATATATTGACCTTTGTTCTTACTTCCATTGATTCGCGGCAGGTGATATTGCTTCCTTACATGTCCCGTCTGCCCATACTCTTAAAACCTAATATTTACTGGAGAAATTCTCCGTTCACCTTGTAATCTGGTCAATACATCAATTATCTCGCATTCCACTACCAAACAACCAGGTGCGTGCAAATCAACCGGAACTTCTGTTCCAGACTGGTTTACATTTATGAGGACACACCCTTAAAAATGTGTCAAGTGCCTTTTTCTCAGCCTCCCACAATGTTATTCCGTTCACTACAGCGTCCAGTCCCAATTCGTACGTACAACCATTGATCTTTCTGATCATATCTGCAAGATCTTCCACAGAGATTCGATGGCTCTCCCTTCAGAACAAACGTAAATCCTGCATAAGGCATTGCTTCTCCCTTAACCGGTATCTTTGCCACTGTTAAAAGCTACACGTCAGTCTAGTCTTCCATTTCTGCCCAATTCTTAAGATCTACATCTACATCTACATTGATACTCCGCAAGCCACCCAACGGTGTGTGGCGGAGGGCACTTAACGTGCCACTGTCATTACCTCCCTTTCCTGTTCCAGTCGCGTATGGTTCGCGGGAAGAACGGCTGTCTGAAAGCCTCCGTGCGCGCTCTAATCTCTCTAATTTTACATTCGTGATCTCCTCGGGAGGTATAAGTAGGGGGAAGCAATATATTCGATACCTCATCCAGAAACGCACCCTCTCGAAACCTGGCGAGCAAGCTACACCGCGATGCAGAGCGCCTCTCTTGCAGAGTCTGCCACTTGAGTTTATTAAACATCTCCGTAACGCTATCACGGTTACCAAATAACCCTGTGACGAAACGCGCCGCTCTTCTTTGGATCTTCTCTATCTCCTCCGTCAGACCGATCTGGTACGGATCCCACACTGATGAGCAATACTCAAGTATTGGTCGAACGAGTGTTTTGTAAGCCACCTCCTTTGTTGATGGACTACATTTTCTAAGCACTCTCCCAATGAATCTCAACCTGGTACCTGCCTTACCAACAATTAATTTTATATGATCATTCCACTTCAAATCGTTCCGCACGCATACTCCCAGATATTTTACAGAAGTAACTGCTACCAGTGTTTGTTCCGCTATCATATAATCATACAATAAAGGATCCCTCTTTCTATGTATTCGCAATACATTACATTTGTCTATGTTAAGGGTCAGTTGCCACTCCCTGCACCAAGTGCCTATCCGCTGCAGATCTTCCTGCATTTCGCTACAATTTTCTAATGCTGCAACTTCTCTGTATACTACAGCATCATCCGCGAAAAGCCGCATGGAACTTCCGACACTATCTACTAAGTCATTTATATATATTGTGAAAAGCAATGGTCCCATAACACTCCCCTGTGGCACGCCAGAGGTTACTTTAACGTCTGTAGATGTCTCTCCATTGATAACAACATGCTGTGTTCTGTTTGCTAAAGACTCTTCAATCCAGCCACACAGCTGGTCTCATATTCCGTAGGCTCTTACTTTGTTTATCAGGCGACAGTGCGGAACTGTATCGAACGCCTTCCGGAAGTCAAGAAAAATAGCATCTACCTGGGAGCCTGTATCTAATATTTTCTGGGTCTCATGAACAAATAAGGCGAGTTGGGTCTCACACGATCGCTGTTTCCGGAATCCATGTTAATTCCTACATAGTAGATTCTGGGTTTCCAGAAATGACATGATACGCGAGCAAAAAACATGTTCTAAAATTCTACAAGAGATCGACGTAAGAGATATAGGTCTATAGTTTTGCGCATCTGCTCGACGACCCTTCTTGAAGACTGGGACTATCTGTGCTCTTTTCCAATCATTTGGAACCCTCCGTTCCTCTAGAGACTTGCGGTACACGGCTGTTAGAAGGGGGCAAGTTCTTTCGCGTACTCTGTGTAGAATCGAATTGGTATCCCGTCAGGTCCAGTGGACTTTCCTCTATTGAGTGATCCCCAACAAACACTTGCATACCCCCACTCTATTTATCAGAGAAAGGAGCTACTAGATAATCGACTGACAATTCTATATCTCGCTGTGGCAACTGCGCTTCTAATTCACCCTGCGACTCCATATTATCTAATGTTAATTGTGCTACCTTTTTCAACAATAAACAAAATGCCTCTGGCTCTGATCTGCGAAGGTGGGGTAAAGTGACCACTCTAAGTCAAACTGAATTTTCATAAAACCATGACTATTAACATAGGCATCTCGCAATGGCACATGGATATCACTGGGTGGATCGACCGTGCAGTAACATACGTACTTTCAGGCACATGTTATACCTCTTTGGTGCCGATCAACGTCGCTGGCGCCTTATGCATCTGTGGCTGCATGCGCAGCGGCGCGGTTCGCTGCTTTAAAAGTACGGAGCAAGTGCTGGACCGTTAGTCACCTCGGCTCACCCTGAAGATGGCTGAATGGTATACAGCTGAAATGTCAGAATAAGATGTGATGTTTATGCTGCAACAAGCCAGAAATTTTATGGAACCATCATTGTGCCGTTTTTCTGAATGCTTACATGGTGACCACTTTTCCTTACCCACTTAAAATGGCCAGTCCTTGACCACCATTCCCAAATCGACTGTTTAGTTTAAAAAATGGGTAGGCTCATGGTTTTTATTTCACCACTGATTATGATTAAGAGAACAATACAAATGACACAGAAACGTCTTGAGATTATGTACAAAACTTCAACAAATTGGAGGTATTAGTTATTCATAATGATATAGAGATATTGGCTAACTATGGGTTAATATTTCGGTCTAATTCATGCACAATGTATGCACTCAGAAACAATGTTAAGTCATGTACAAAATTCGCATGTGAAATTGTCATCGTCTTCATCACATCCAGCGCACAGTTCATGAGCCCATCGTTTACAGCTCCTTCGTTTTCTTTAGATCCAGAAAACACCTCCTTGCAGTAAAAGCAGTCTGTGTCACTGTCTCATTAGTGGAATTTTCTTCTTCTTTTCTTCTTGGATTAGATTAGATTAGATTAGATTAATACTAGTTCCATGGATCATGAATATGATATTTCTTAATGATGTGGAACGAGTCAAATTTTCCAATACATGACAAAATTAAGTTAATTTAACAACATACTTAAGTTAATACAACAACTGTATGTGCTGTGTCTTATCAAAATTCAGTGAGAGTCCGTTTACAAGGAACCACTTAGTAATTTTCTGAAAGACAGTATTGACAATTTCATCAATTAATTCTTGTTTGTCAGGTGTGATTATTATACTTGTATCATCAGCAAAGAGAACTAACTTTGCCTCTTCATGAATACAGAATGGCAAGTCATTAATATATATTAAGAACAACAAAGGACCCAAGACTGACCCTTGTGGAACCCCATTCTTGATAGTTCCCCAGTTTGAGGAATGTGCTGATCTTTGCATATTTGAGAACTGCTTATTTCAACTTTCTGCACTCTTCCAGTTAAGTACGAATTAAACCATTTGTGCACTGTCCCACTCATGCCACAATACTTGAGCTTGTCTAGCAGAATTTCATGATTTACACAATCAAAAGCCTTTGAGAGATCACAAAAAATTCCAATGGGTGGTGTTCGGTTATTCAGATCATTCAAAATTTGATTGGTGAAACCATATATGGCATTTTCTGTTGAAAAACCTTTCTGGAAACCAAACTGACATTTTGTTAGTACTTTATTTTTACAGATATGTGAAGCTACTCTTGAATACATTACTTTCTCAAAAATTTTGGATAAAGCTGTTAGAAGGGAGATTGGACGGTAATTGTTGACATCAGATCTATCCCCCTTTTTATGCAAAGGTATAACAATAGCATATTTCAGTCTATCAGGGAAAATGCCCTGTTCCAGAGAGCTATTACACAGGTGGCTGAGAATCTTACTTATCTGTTGAGAACAAGCTTTTTGTATTTCGCTGGAAATCCCATCAATTCCATGTGAGTTTTTGCTTTTAAGCAAGTTTATTATTTTCCTAATTTCAGAGGGAGAAGTGGGTGAGATTTCAATTGTATCAAATTGCATAGGTATGGCTTTTCTCCATTAACAGCCTAGCATCTTCTAATGAACACCTGGATCCTACTATATCCACAACATTTAGAAAATGATTATTAAAAATGTTTTCAACTTCTGACTTTTTGTTCGTAAAGTTTTCGTTCAATTCGATGGTTATACTGTCTTCCTGTGCTCTTGGTTGACCTGTTTCTCTTTTAATAATATTCCAAATTGTTTTAATTTTATTATCAGAGTTGCTGATTTCAGACATTATACACATACTTCTGGATTTTTTAATAACTTTTCTTAATATAACACAGTAGTTTCTATAATGTTTGATAGTTTCTGGGTCACTACTTTTTCTTGCTGTCAGATACATTTGCCTTTTCTGGTTACAAGATATTTTTATACCCTTAGTAAGCCATGGTTTGTTACAAGGTTTCTTACGATATATTTAACTATTTTCTTGGGGAAGCAGTTTTCAAATGCATTTACAAAAATGTCATGAAATAAATTATATTTTAAATTGGCATCAGGTTCACGGTACACCTCATCCCAGTCTAACTGCTGCAGGCTTTCCCTGAAATTTGCAATTGTAAAATCGTTGACTGAACGTACTACTTTGGAGGACTGTTTAGTATTGCTGAATGGAGCTATGTCATATATTGTAACTAGCTGTGCACCATGATCAGAAAGACCATTCTCAACAGGCTGAGCATTTATCTGGTTAAACTTATCTTGGTCTATAAAGAAGTTATCTATCAGTGAGCTGCTATCCTTTGCCACCCAAGTAGGAAAATCAATAACAGGTGTCAAATTGAAAGAACTGAGTAATACTTCAAGGTCATTTTTCCTATTACCCTCTTTCAGAGAATCTACATTGAAGTCCCCACAAATAATAATTTGCTTCCCCCTGTCTGACAGATAGGACAACAAGGAGTCTAAATTTTTCAGAAATAGATGAAAATTTCCTGATGGGGACCTATATACAGTTACAATCATAAATGTGCCTTTATTTAATTTAAGCTCACAGGCACATGCTTCTATGTGTTTCTCTACACAAAATTTTTTTGTTTCTATACTTTTTGCACAATGATAACTTTTGACATATATGGCAACTCCTCCTTTCTCCATATTTTCTCTCATTACATGTGTAATGTAAAAAGTTTCTTTTTAGCAGAAACTCTCTTAGTGTTTGGTCGCACTTCTAGCTTCTTACCTTTATTTTGCGTTGCCTTACGTTGCAGAAGATTGAGTTTGTCAGTTTTTTTCTTTGAACTTCCTCTTTTCATTAAAAGCTCTTCATCTTTCTCTCTTTTAGTTTCAGCCAACACATTTTTATAAGGGCATGAAGTGATTATGGCTGTCTTTCCGTTTTAGCTCCGGGCTTGTCTTTGATTTACACTTTGTTTCTCAGGCTTATATCCTTATGTGGAATGCAACTATTGAATACTCAGAGAGATGGCCTTCAGCAGTCAGACGCTGAGGGGAAACTTCTCTTGGAGAACTCTTATAATCTATAATCTGAAGGAAACCAGCTTTTGAAGACAGCTCATAAGTTGGTCCCAGAAATGAATCAGCAGGTCTATTTGCAGAAGAAACAGCACTTTCGCTTCAGGAGGGACGAGCACTTGCAGAAGATTCAGCGATTTTGCAATGGGAAAAATCAATATTTGAACAAGGCACAACGTTAGTCTCTCTATCCACAGGAATATCGGAAACCTCTGGAAAGTCTTTATCGGGTCTAGAGCAGGGGTGCAGAACAAATGGTACGCAAGCCACATGTGGTCTGTTACGTCTTTTGCTGTGGCCCACCGGAAAACCTTTGAAGAGTGATCATTCCCTATTTTTATACAATTCTACGGTTTTTTTGGATGAATCTATGATGATGATAAATGTAGGTATCATTTAAAAATTCTTCGACCTTTTAGGAATGGCAGTTTTTGTGACACTTAGTTTAAATTAGGTTTACATTATTAAACTTATTAGTAATGGATATGCTTACGATAACGTAGCAGTTCTGGGTTTGGACCCGGAAGTATTGTCATTAAACAGCCGTCACAGCAAAACTGCAGTGCTAATGCAGTCCAGTAAACACGGTACGCGCAGCTGCCAAGTAGCCCACAGTAGAGTTGGAGAAGCTTCTTGATCGGCTGATATTCCACGTGGACAAAGTCGCAAGTATAAGCTAGTTATTTCATTCACACACAAGTAAACGCTGCATATGAATGTAGCGCTTTGAAGCGGTGTGTGATGTTTTTCCAGAACTTAAAGGTTGTTGAAAAAGGAAAAACTGCCAAGGTACTGTACTGCAGTGACTGTGTCCTGTGGTCACGTCGTCTCACAATACCTGAATTTAATTTCTGATGAATGCTTATATTTGACCGTTAGAATTGTGTCATACGTACGCTCTCTATTTGTTGTAATCTTGTAGAATTAATATTGATGACATAGCTCTGATTAAAGGAGAAAATAATTGTCCTCGGTTAGAAGCTCAAATTCAAATTTCTTGAGACGAACACACCACTTTAAATACAGTTTTTGTCAGTTACCATGAGCACTCTGCTTTTACATGTGCGTGTACGGTAAACGATTTTTAATTATTAAGGTGGTCAGAAAGGATGGGTGACAACAACCACATCCGCGCATTGAGTCTGAACACAGAATATTTAATAAGGAGGGGACAAATAAATTCGTTTTTTATACCGTACAACGGTAAAGTGCTTTTCCTGGTTTGCCACGGATCAGTAGGAAGTTGTAAAAGAACGTAAAAACCAACGCCATTTTGAGTTAAACCATGCCGATTTGGTGAAATCTGATGATAACGAGAGGACAACCAAAGCCTGAAATTTGATAAAACCTTTGTCTAGTCAACAGCAGTTTTTCAAGAATGATAGAGTGTGAAGTGCCTACAAAATAACATCGTTAATTTCTAAATAAATTGCTGCTACTGGAGAAACTTTCACGGAAGGTGATTTCTTAAAAAGTGCATGATGATTACTGTATTAGAACTATATCGAGAAAGACAAATCAAATTTTTGAGAACATAAGCTTGTCTAGGATGGCAGTTCAAAGAAGAGTGCATCGTATCTCTCCCAACTTTCATGACCATTTAAGAAAGAAAGTTGAAGAATTCGAGTACCGCTCATAAGCCATGGATGACGCTACTGACATAAATAATATTGCACAGCTTTTAGCTATCATCTATGTTGTTGACACCAGTTGCAGTATCACAGAAGATCTGGCAGGAACTGGTGAAGGCATCTATAACAAAGTGAAAAAATCTATCATGAAGAAACTGGATTTCAGTTTTGATAATGTAGTTGACATTTGCACTGCTAGAGCATCTTCTACGCGTGGAAAGAAGATTGCTGCAGTATCACTTATGGAAGAATATGCTGGAACAAAAATAAGCAAATTCCACTGTATTGTTCATCAACAGTGTTACGCACCAAAGTTTCATGTCGACTGTGGTTTCTGTTATCAATTACATCCGATCAACGGGGCTTAAGCGCCGAACATTTCGCGGATTCCGTGAAAATACAATGGGCACAAAATTACGAGGTTTGTTGTATCATACAGACGTTCGTTGGCTAGGTCGTGGAAAAGTATTGCTGCATTTTTTGCACTAAGAGAGGAAATAATTTTATGAAAAACTATCTGAAGGACATTCCTGGATTGAAAAATAAAGCCTGGATCAGTGAGTTACGTGTTCTCACTGATAAGACGGCTCATTTAAACGAGCTGATTTCAGAACTACTGTTGATAATTCTTTCAAAAAGAATCTTGCACTCTTCAAAAACCAGTCGTTGAAAGGATATGTGACCCATATCCCTACTTGCAAAAAAATTGCTTCAGATAAACGTGCTATGCTGGGACGGAAACATTCTCGTGTCGTTAATAAATTAGAGGAGGAAATCATGTTCGAGGTGGTTGAAGATCCTTTTTTTCTAATCCCAGAAGAGACACATGTGCATTTACAACTGAACATCATAGAAAGTCAGTGTTCTTCTATTTATAGACCCAAGCACACAGAATGTGGTCTTCTTGAATTATGTAATAGATTGGACAAAAATAAATTTAGTAATCTAAGATCTGCAGCGAAAAAGCTTTCAGAATATTTGGTAGAACTTACATAAGTTAACAACATACTCAGTACTGAACTTAATTAAAAGCAAAATTCGCTCTTTGTTAATTGACGAAAATTTAGAACACGTATTAAAAAGGTCACCGTAGAATTTGAGACAAGATTTTGAAAAAAATTGTAGCTGACATGAGACGCAATGTCTCACATTAGGGTTTTTGTCCCAGCTTATCATCTTTTTATTCTGTCTCCATAAGTAAGTAGTATGTTAATAAAATGGTGATAAATCAATGTTATTAATGGTGTCTTTTAATAAAAATATTTTGTAAATGATGTGTTTATTTCAAGAGTTCAAAAATAAATTTGGTGTAGTTTTGTCAAGTTCAATATTTTTGTTTGCTGCTCACATTGTGTGATCTACATCTAAGCAGTACGTCAGCAATTTCTATGCCACAGCTGAACGAAAATATACAATAATTAATAACTGGAATAATGATTAATACTTATTAATTTTAAAGATTATCTTTGACACAGATGATCAAATAGTCTACTGTGGCTTCCACTTTAGATTCTAGTTTTAATTTGGCCCCAAACGACTTCTGAGTTGTGCAGCCCTGGTCTAGAAGACAAATTCCACACTTTCTCAAGCCATTTATCGCTATCATTGGAATGGCTGCACCACGGAACGTTTCACCCAAAAGTGCACTCATTTGAAACTGTGTAATAGTTCTTCTTGGATTATTGCGAAAAATTTTTCACAAGCTTGTGTGTAAAATGTTTTAAAGAAGACATGAATGCCACGTGCAAATGTTGTACTTGTGGCTAAAAAGGAGGGGACAAGCATACAGCAGTTGTATGATTTTCTCTGACCTTAGCAATGAAATACATCTGTGGGTAGAGTGATCATCTAAGGTTAGTGGAACTACGGAGCACAACTTTTAAGTTAAAGCTTCATTCTTCGCCTAGGGAAGCTTGCTAAAGGAAGAATGAAATTTCCTCCTGTAGGCGTGCATATTACAAAAGTCGACAGCAAACCGCTATCAGCTGAAATAGCGGCTCCGACTTGTGGTTTTTCTTTGAGTGCAAACACATTGCTGTTCTATGGACTGAGCTCTCAGAAGGCCCGTTTCATCTACATTATAATTACTATGAGCAGGAGTAAATAGTTTATCTTGCAGTGCTTTAAGGCTATCTCAAAACTTGTCTACGCTCATCTTGTTAACTTCTTAAGACTAATATTAGTGTGCAGTTCTCTAAAGCACGTCACTCAGTGTTTGCCTGCCGTTTCAGAGTCTTTGTTGAAACGATGTGGTATTTTGCTACGCTCTGCCAGCTGGAATGCTAATCGCAGCAGGCCATTCATAGTAATTCCATAAAATCGCTTTTCCATTTCGAAAATGCAATTAAGGATTTCTTGGTCTTGTTCTTTACTGAACACTGCCCTTAAGCTACCCCTACCCTTTTTACTGCCAACGGCATCTCTGTGTTTCGTTATAGCTATTCGTTTTAGCGTATTATTTGGAATATTGAACGGTTTTGCTGCTGCTGAAAAAGGTATGTTATCATTCTTTATTCCCATGTTTGTTGCTCTGTTTCCTGGATGTATCTTGAAGCGCTTGCAGACTCCTAAGAGGAAACAATAACGGATTTTAGATTTGTGTATAAAATATTTGCAATGTTTTAGTTTCAGTTGTTATACTATGCGTAAAGTACGAAATTATCTAATTCGCACTGGGACAAACAGACTCAAAATAAAGTGTCGGGAACAGTGGCCATCCATCGGGAAAAGTGTTCGCCTTTGCCACTTTTTCGGACGTGTAGCCTGGCCAGACTTTCCGATCGATCGCCATGTCTGTATCAGTGGTTCATACGCGAAACAATAAAACCGAGGCCGGCCGGTGTGGCCGAGCGCTACAGTCTGGAAGCGCGCGACCCCGACGGTCGCAGGTTCGAATCCTGCCTCTGGCATGGATGTGTGTGATGTCCTTAGTTAGGTTTAAGTAGTTCTAAATTCTAGGCGACTGATGACCTCAGCAGTCAAGTCCCATAGTGCTCAGAGCCATTTGAACCATTTGAATACAACCGAAGGAAACGATGGTGACTTATATTTGTAAGCCAAAGGACATTGTGTGAACCGTGTTATCGCAAAAACCTGTTGCCCTATATAAAAGTGAAGCAACGGAAGCAATATGAGTGACCTACCTTACATCAAACGATCGAAAAACCTAAACGTTTTTACTTAAAAAATGACGGAGCAAATGTCCTTTGTCAACACTAATGGTGTCGATTACACCTAGTTTGGCCACTTCTCGGTAGGAAGCAGCGTTGCTGAAGACATCAGATAAGCAGTGGCCACTTTTCGCAACCTGGCTACTTTACCCCTCTTTCTCCTACTTTTTTGCGCCATTGGCTCTACCATATCATTATCCTTACTCGTTTTGAAATGTCAATGAATTATAAATGTAACAATACATTCCAACTTAATTCCTACATATCATCATCAATCGAAATGATTCCTGGCATGTCTAGCCATGTGCTCATAATGCACGCATGTGAAAGATACCACTGCTATTGACTCTGTATATATAGTGTAGAATGACCAAGCTACTTACACGCCATGTATGTGAAAAGTATCAGCGTATCTTGTTTTCCATTAACCTAATGCTTGATACATCCACAGATTCCTTACTCATAACAAAACTAACCTTTCACATAGCTCAGTAGTCACGCTTTGTCCCCATGAGAAGTATATTGTTCACAGTAAACAATCAATTCTCTTCACTCGCAGCACTGTAGTCTGCAGGTTCGGACGTCGTGCTAGAAAAACGATGCCTGCAACTACAGCGCCACTCGTTAGTGCCACTTGTGGCTACACTGAGTGTAGCTGGACGGACGCCTAGTGGCACCAGTTTGCAAATACTCAATGCTCTTTATTGTTGCATCTTGCCGCAGCCGAGAACGGGGTGGCGACGACTTGGCCTAGGAATTTCAGTGCCTTGGGTATTGTTGACGCCTAGGGCTGCTGACGGAGCACAGTATCCACTCTCCTGTCTCGTGCTCGCAGGACCGTGCTAGACCCTCGTATAGGTGGTAGTACACTCCACGCCTCGCCTCCCCACACTGTCGGAAGGTGACGTAGCAGCTCAGTGTCCCCCCTCCCCACTGTCCCCCCTCTCCTTCCGGTGGTCGGTGCACTGCTACTCTGGCCCAGCGTTCGCCCACTGTATCAGCGGCTCCACCATCGAACAGCTTGAGGCAACTGACCCGGTACAGATCGAACTGCGCTCGTAGATCAGCGTCCCATACGGAGGCAAGGCGACACAGCCGTTGTGGTGGTAGAGCTGTGTTTCTGAGAGAAGCAATTTTAGTGGAAATGGCTTGGGTGTATATATACACCCGCGAGCTGTGCGCGTTTGTTCAGTGCCACACATTTGGTATGTACATTAGACACTTCGGCAGCCGCCGTTATAGAAGGGTTTGTGTCGCCTTGCTGCTTTAGTTCTGCTGCGTTAACTATTTCCACACCACACCAGCCTGGCGTGCCTCCAAAAATTCCGACCGCTGAGCAACGTATTGCAATGCACGACATCCACTCTCGCCTATGGGTGGCGTTGTTGAAATCCACTTCTTAACATCGTGCATTTGTGACCAAATACGGTCGATATGCTACATTATATTTTCCAATGCACAACATCCACTCTCGACTATGGGTGGCGTTGCTGAAATCCTCTTTGTAACCTCGTGCATTTGTGACCAAATACGGTCGATGTGCTACATTATATTTTCCAGAGAGAGATTCAGAAATCTGGTTTATTAATTACTTTATACCTCTAGTTACGGCTGCACATTTCATTTCCAGACGATAGCGCTAATCTATGTAGACACATCAGTTGCAGTTGGAGCATGACATTGCTTGATGGTAGTTAAAAACAATAATACTGATGTCGCTGGTCATTTTGTAAATAACTTTAACCGTGACTAAATAAGCGGTGTTGTATGTATTCCTCCATTCCAATCCATACAGCTCTGGTAAACGTGACCCGATACAGTAATGAGCTAGTTTGTATTAAATCTGCAAGCGTGACCTGAAAAAGTGGTTCGCTTTTCGTTTTCACTTCGCGCGGCCGCGTTGCGTGCTCTGGTGTGAGGGCGACATTTGGCGTCATTAGTGGCACGAGTCTCGCCGTGACGGGCCAGTTTTAACGCAAACAAATGACGGTCACCGGGCGGCCGGGCTGCGAGTTGCACTAATGTGACGGCGCAGGGGGTGGGAGCAGTGCTGGAACTCCGGCTGCGTGCGAACCTGAGTGCGGAAACTTCGACACAGCTTTCCACTACTGTTTGCCAAGATAAAACTGACCCTAAAGTTTTTTGTTTTACTTTGAAACATAACGTGTAGACTCAGCTACATACAATACTAAAGTGTATTGTGGCTTGGTTTGAAGGCAGCTTTCCTCTATCATCAGAATTACCTTAACACAAGAATTATCAGCGTTTATAAAATTCGTTGGCGTAATGAACTCTCCACAAAAAAATGTTCTTATTGAGAGTCAACTAGATGATGCCTGATGACGCTCCAGCTCGTTTAACCTCCGAGAATGAGGTGCTCAGCTGATGTCTGCAATTGCAGAGGGGCTAGTTCCTTTCTGTACATGTTAGGCGACTCTCTGTTCGATGTTTATTTATCCGTGGCAGCTTCTTAAATTCACTACAGACTTATAAAATGGCAACACTAGGAAGGAAGGCTTATGAAACGAATTTTATTCTTATTCCTACTTGTATATAGCGTAGTAGCTTACGACGAAATTTTACTTTCATTCCTATACAGTCTAGTAAAGTAATGAGAAGCAGCAGAAATGAGAATACGGAGAAACTTATCGTCAGACACTGTCAATTTGGGTGCGATCTGCATCGTGTGATACCTGTATAAAACTTCACAAGCCTAGACAGCTAAAAACGCATTTTAGTGGAAGATCGGTTTCGACGGAGCAATGCTGTCGTCACTGGATCTTATTCTTTATAATATTTACGACGTATTGATCATCATGTCGCAAGTCGCTTCACACTGCATATGCACTTCCCGCTACCATGAAGATCACATCATATCTGCACATAAAACATAAAAGTATTACGTACAGGCATAAACTATATTGCGCCGGTTATAAGTGTTTATGTCCACCAATAGCTTGCAACACTGCTGGACAACATGTTGTAAAAGTTTTAAAGCATAAAAAATAATGATGACATCACAGCTTTGTCGAAAACGGTCTTCCAATAAAATACTCTTGTTGCGACCCTATGAAATTTTCTTTAGTTATCGAGTATATCATAGAGTAGATGAAGATAAGGAATTGGCTACCTAGACAGAGAAGTAACTCATGATGAACGAGCAAGGAGGACATAAAAAGTAGAATAGCATTGGCAGAAAGGGCATTTCTGGCGAAGAGAAGTCTACTGGAATCAAACATAGGCCTCAATCTGAAAAAGAAACTTCGGGGAACATGCATTTGGAGAAGAGCAGTGTATGATAGTGAAACATGGACTGTGAAAAAACCAGAACAGAAGAGAATCGAAGAATTTCAGATTTGGTGCTACAGAATAATTATGAAAATTAGGTTGACTGATAAGGTACGAAGTGAGGAGGTTCTCCATAGAATCGGCGAGGAAAAGAATATTTGGAAAACACAGACAAGAAGAAGGGGCAGGATGATAGGAACTCACAAAATAACTTCCATGCAACTAGAGGGAGCTGTAGAGGGTAAAAATTGTAGAGGAAGACAGAGATACATACAGCAAATAATTGAGGATGTAGCTTGCTAATGCTACTCTGAGATTAAGAAATTGACACATGATGGCAATTCGTGGTGGGTCATATCAAACCAATTAGAAGACAGGTAACTCAAAAAAAGTGTAGTATAAAGAATGTATGATTGCATTAGTGGGTGATTTGAGCATATACTTCGTGTATAATTTAGCACACCTGTGGCTACAACAACGGCTCTGCCCCACCTGTATGTTGAGTCGAACTTAGCTGGCGGATATGGTTATGTTATTCCATACTGCTTCAACTCTATGCCAATCACAATGACGGCAGTAGTTGCGTACAAGTGACTCAGCATTCCATGGTCAGATGTTATCAGTGGGTGAGAGATGTGTTGAAAGTGCAGACCAGGGCAGCAGTCAGACAGCCTGTTTACTGAGATAGGTCAGGACAGCATTGGCAGCAGTCTAGCGTCAACTTGTTGACAGATAATGTGAGGAGGTCCTCGAGGACAGAATATTTCCACTCGCCATAACACATCAACAAACTGAAGTCTTCTGTTCAAATTAGCAGTCTTGCGAATCAATGTTACTCGTGTCATGTGTACCCCATAATGTCACTCTCGATGCTGGACCCATACAACAATAATAAACCAATTCTGGCATTGTTCGTTCTCGTCGGAATCTCCAGATCTGGATACTTTTTTTTCAGTTATCAGTCTTCTGACTGATTTAATTTGGCCCACTACGAATTCCTTTCCTGGGCCAGCCTCCTCATCCCAGAGTATCACTTACAACCTACGTACTCAATTGTTTGCTGGATGTGTTCCAATCTCTGTCTTCCCCTATAGCTTTTGCCCTGTGCAGCTCCCTCTAGTACCATGGAAGTCATTCCCTGATGCATGTGTTTTCAACATATTCCTTTCCTCTCCGACTATGCACAGAACTTCCTCGTTCATTACCTCACCAGTCCACTTAATTTTCTACTATCATCTTTAGCATTACATCTCAAATGCTTCGATTCTCTTCTGTTCCGGTTTTTCCACAGTCCTTGTTTCACTACCATGCAATGCTGTGCTACACACGTACATTCTCAGAAATTAAGGCCTATGTTTGATACTAGTAAACGTTTCTTCGCCAGGAATGTCCTTCTTGCCACTGCTAGTCTGCTTTTGATGTCCTACTTGCTCCATCCGTCATTATTATTTTGCTACCTAGGTAGTAGAATTCCTTAACTTCATCATTCCTGATGTTAAACTCCTCGCTGTTCCCATTTCTGGTACTTCTCATTACTTTCATCTTTCTTCGATTTACTCTCAGTTCATATTCTGTACTCATTCGACAGTTCACTCCAGTCATCAGATCACTCAGGATAGCAATGTCATCAGCGAATCATATCACAGATTTCCTTTCACCTTGACTTTTAATTCCACTCCTGAACGTGTCCTGTATTTCCATCACTGCTTCTTCGGTGTACTGATTGAACAGTAGGGGCGAAAGACCACATCCCTGTCCTACATCGTTTTTAATCCGAGCACTTCGTTCTTGGTTGTCCACTCTTATTATTCCCTCTTGGTTCTTCTACATATTGTATGTTACCCGTCTATGCCTATAGCTTACGCCTGTTTTTCTCTCAGTTTCAAACATCTTGCACAATTTTACATTCTCGAACTCTTTTTCCATGTCGACAGATCCTCGCTATTACTAGCTGAAACTTAGTACATTATTCAATTAGTCTTTCTTCTCTCTCATTCCTAGTACCAAGCCCATATTTTCCTGTAACCTTTTCTTCTACTCCTTCCTCTACAACTACTTTCAGTCTCCATGACTATTCGATATTCATCTCCCTTTACGCACTGGGTTGCCGTTTCAGTATCCTCATATACTTTCTCTATCTCATCAGCTTCAGCGTGTCTGCCCCCGGCAGCTGAATGGTAAGTGCGACAAACTGTCAATTCTAAGGGCCCTGGTTCGATTCTCGGATGAGTCGGATATTTTCTGCGCTCAGGGACTGGGATCAAATCGAAAGACTTGCACCCGCCGAACGGTCTGCCCGACGGGAGGCCCTAGTCAAACGACATTTTTTTTTTATCTTCAGCTATCAACTTCGGCATGTATACCTGATCTGTTGTTGTCGGTGTTGGTTTGCTGTCGTTTCTGATAATAACAACCCTGTTACTGAACTGTTCACAGTAACACACTCCCAGCCCTACCCTCCTATTCATAACGAATCCTACTCCTGTTTACCATTTTCTGCTGCTGTTGATATTACCGCATACTTACCTCATACTTATTTCCATTTCAGTTCACTGAGCCCTACTATATCTAGACTGAGCCATTGCATTTCCCTTTTCATATTTTCTAGCTTCGCTCCCAGCTTCTGACGTTCCACGCCCAGACTCGTTGAACGTTATCCATACGTTGGTTATTCAATCTGTTTTTCATGGTCACCTCCCCCTTGGCAGTCCCCTTCCGGATATCCGAATGGGGGACTATTCTGGAGTCTTTTGCCAGTGGAGAGATCATCATGACAATTTCTCATTCCACTTGCCTGTGGATACACGTTATGTGTAATTAATGTAGTGTTCCCATTGCCTTCTACATTCTCATGCCGTTGATCACAGCTGATTTTTCTGTTTTTAGGGGCATCCCAAGAACAAGAGAGTGCCCTGAGCGTCTGTCCGCTCCTCCACTCTCTTCGATAAAGTAGATGGCAGATTGAAGGTGACTTCTTATGACGGAAGTCTTCGGCCGCCAATGCTAACTATTAATAAAAATATAAGGGAGGGCGGTTTTCGAAAGCGGGACTGAGGACGTTTTGTTTACTAATGAAAGACGCTACCCTTAGACCAGGGGTGGAAACGTGACACAGCTGAAACAAGTGGTGCAATTAATGCTTCAAATGGCTGTGATCACTATGGGGCTTAACTTCTGAGGTCATCAGTCCCCTAGAATTTAGAACTACTTAAACCTAACTAACCTAAGGACATCACACACATACATGCCCGAAGCAGGATTCGAACCTGCGACCGTAGCGGTCGGGCGGTTCCAGACTGTAGCGCCTAGAACCGCTCGGCCACTGGTGCAACTCCTCAGTCCATTATTGTGGTTAGGTGAACCACTCTCGGCGTGCATCTCTGCTGCCCCGTCGCTCTGTCTGTGTTTCTTGCAGCAGACAACCACATTCTTACGTGTGTGACGTGGCTGCACGATCCTGCGCACCGAATGAACAGTGTGTCTGTCCTCTCAGTCGTATGAGGTCACTGCGATCCTGGCACTGCGATCCTGCAAGGTTTTGAGTATGCCCCACATGAAACCATCGGTACAAAATTCGCATGACCGCGCGTCAAGTCTACGAACGCAGTCATATGAAGACAAAGCTCAGTCTCCATCGGTCACAATACTGCAGCTGTGTAAGTCCAACACCTGTTGATTGAAGTTCACCCGTCTTACAAGTGACATAACACGATCTTGTCACAAAAGCGCAACATTAAAATACAATATCCAAATGAGAAACCCACTACGTATAATTTCTTAGATATAGAGTGTATATGTCATTACTGTACCTTAATCTACGCACTGAAGCCATTACAGTCTGATTCTTTCTTGTCTGCGATGTGTACTGAGTGTTTATGACGCCTCCGATAATCGTGAGTCCTGCCGACTGTGAAGTACGGGCTGTTATAAGATTTCTTAGTGCTAAAGGCCTAAAAGCGATCGATATTCATCGGGAGATCTGTGCAGTTTACAGAGAAGACATTATGAGTGATGGAATGGTAAGGAAGTGGGAGAGAGCAATTAGAGATGGCCGCACAAATGTGCATGATGAACAACGGAGTGGGTGTCCTTCGGCCGTTAATGAAAGTTTGGTGCAGGAAGCGGACAATAAGGTGATTTCCTCCTTGCGAGATGACTTTCGTAATGTTTCTCGTAGTGTGTTGTATGGCATTGTGACCAAGCACTTGAATTACCGAAAATTGTTGGGTACCGAAAATGTTGGGTACCGAAAATGTTGACGGATGTGCACAAAACCAAACATTTAGACAGTGCGTGGACTTTCCTTGAGCGGCACCACAACGACGGTGATGATTTCTTAAGCCAAATTGTTACGGGCGATGAAACATGGGTGGCCTACGTCACACCAGAATCAAAGCAACAGTCCATGGAAGTTGAGCAAGGGCATCGTTTAGCTGCAAGACAATGCCCGTGTGCATATGGCGAATCAGACCAAAGATCTCATCACATCTTTTCGATAGGAAACTGTAGATCATCCTCCGTACAGGACCGATCTTGCGCCCAGTGACTACCATCTGTTACTGCACTTGAAGAAACACCTGGGCGGTCAGCTTCTTCAAGACGATGACGAAGTCAAAGCGGTGGTGATGCAGTGGTTAACAAGTCAGGCGGCAGACTTCTATGAGGAGGGTATTCAAAAATGACTCTGAGCACTATGGGACTTATCTTCTGAGGTCATCAGTCCCCTAGAACTTAGAACTACTTAAACCGAACTAACCTAAGGACATCACACACATCCATGCCCGAGGCAGGATTCGAACCTGCGACCGTATCGGTCGCGCAGTTCCAGCGCCTAGAACCGCTCGGCCACCCCGGCCGGCAGAGGGTATTCAAAAGCTGGTACAATGTTATGGCATGTGCCTCAATATTGACGGAAATAATGTAGAAAATTAGATTAAGGTACAGACTTTCATGTAAAAATAAAATTATTGAGATATCTTAGCACGTTTTTTTTTTTAATTTCAAAACGGTACTTACTTATAAAACACGCCCCGTACTTCACGCCATTATGACGTTTATTGTACGCCATCTTCACGGCATTCCAATATTAAAGACCAGCAGTATAATGAGATTGTCCAAAAGACATCCGAATAGTCACTATATTTTTTAACGTGTCACAGAATTCTTCAAAATACGTTTGATTCCAAATGAACTTGTTTGAAAGCTCATACAATGAGTGGGTGAAGGCAAGTTGCTTATATTTTCAATATTTTTGTGGGATTCCCTTTGATATCACCGTAAACAGTTCGTAACAGCTAAAAGGAAATTCAGGATATGTGTTCCTTCACACCAAATAAACAGTTAGTCACTCGGAATGTATTGTGTCACTCATGTACTGTTCTGTCTATTGGAACTGTAACCTGATATTTTCTACGAAGTTGTCGCTCAAATGCCACAGCTGACTCACATTTAACTACTGGATGTACGTAACCCCCCAGCATTACATCTAATTTGGGCGTGTCGAGACAGCCCCCTTAGTTCGATACATTTCGTAGAAATCAATAACTAAAAAAAAAAAGAGATTATCTCTTAGAACTTGAAATACGGCTTTATTCACTTACCAATTCAGATCGATAATATTATGAACTTACAGTCGGTGGAATCAAATACTGGTTCGCCTTCAAACCTTCACTAAGTCGTGACTCAGTGGTTACCGTTGCTGGCATGTGACGCGCAAGTCACCAGTTCAAACATGGCCATTAAAAATTATTTGTTATTTATGAAATAATTTTTTTATTTAAACAATTTTAATGGCTAGGCCCCTTATATTTTTTCCTTAAAGAATTAAAGCGGTGTAAGTAGTTTCGGTTGCTTTCTACAACCATCCTCAGATCGTCCAAACCGTATAAGAGCGGCGAATATGCAGTAAAAACTGTCATCATTAGCTGCAACAATGTAGTTACCCTTATTCGTATTATGTTATTACTGACTTTATCGTGAGCGATCCAGGCTGAAAATCATAATCTCGCAAGCCGACAGTAATAAGAAAAGCGAATGGCCAGTTGCATTAGTAAAAATTGCATCAAACGCCTTTTATTTGCAATTCTACAGCAGGCGTTATAGTGAGAACAGTATACGCAGTAGTTACAATAGTTGTCAGCTGTTACACAGCCTGGCTTACACAGGAGTGATCCAGCTTGGCGTATAAAATAGTCATATTTGCACAAGTTGAAGAATAAAAGTGAAATGCCAAAAGCCCAGCCAGCCGAAGTATACAAAAAACTCATACATTACATTAAGACCACCGTCTCTTCCCTGACAAATACCAGGCTTTACTGATGTTTTGTTACCTAGTTACTTCATGGTTCTTCGAATATCTCACTTTTTTTTCCGGAACATTAGATGTCTGAATAAATACCGGCATTCCTGAGCACAACATGTTTATATAGGTCGTTGCACTCTCCTTTAAGGAAGTCAGTTCTCTTCTGGTTGCGCTTTAGTGTCAGCAATAATCGTGTTATCAGTTGTAAGTGTTGTAATTAGACCGTGGCTTCGGATTTGCGCCTGAGTGTTATATCGACGTGACAGTACTGTGACATCGAAATCATCTATCGTTTAACAAAGAGTAATATTGCAGCTTCTCGGCTTTCAGGTCTTCTTCTTTCAAGTATTTAGGAATCCTGAAGCACAATAAGCAATAAAACGGAGGTCGAAATGAGTCCCCTCAAAACTCTCCACAAACTCTGAGGATCACTGGCCATTTCTATTTTCACAGCTCTTTGGCTGTTTATGTTCAACGTCAGTACCGTTTGTGAATTGTTACGACAAGAGTGATTCCTAGATAAACATATTGCCCATTGCTGTGTAAAAAAATGCATGCCACACGACGCATGAGTAGCTATCGAAGCTGGTTTGTGGGAGGAGGTGGCCAGTCCCTGGAAGAATGGGGAGACCCAGCGACGTCTCCAAGAAACACTCTTCTTGAAGTTTGCCAAGTCGGTGGTTCCGCCTTTAAGTTCAAGGGCATTGATCACACTCATCACCACTGCTGTCTCCCCCTGCTGCTCCTCCATTGCCTCCACCTTTTAATTCTGTAACTGGAGAGTTACATTGACTACGAATAGAAACTCTTATTTTTGCAAGAAATAGTGTAAGTCGCGGGAATAACTGGCTTGGTTTCTTGTTTTCATGACCGTGTCAGCTTCAGATCTCTTAAGTGCGCCAATATTATTCGCACTAGCCAGTCGGACTTCGTGAATTAAAATGCAGGCACATTCTGAATACTTATTATTGTTCGTAGCGATCTCAGTGAGATAGTGGTAACAGCGGCAAAACAGACTTCGTGCAAGCCGGTTATTTGCCTCCATATAGTCAGACTCACGTGCACTTCCACTGTAACGCCTATCAATAACGTATCAAGGGTATTAGTTGTACAAAATTAAATAGCAAAACACATAGTATAAGCAAAAATAAGTACGATTTTCAATTAAAGAAACTTACTCTTATTCATGCGTCTTAACAGATTGCAGCTACGAGGAGGAAAGGTGGTTCAAAATGGTTCAAGTGTCTCTGAGCACTATGGGACTTAACTTCTGAGGTCATCAGTCCCCTAGAACTACTCAAAACTAACTAACCTAAGGACATCACATACATCCATGCCCGAGGCAGGATTCGAACCAGCAACCGTAGCGGTCACGCGGTTCCAGACTGAAGCGCCTAGAACCGCACGGTCACACCAGCCGGCTGAGGAAAGGTGAACAAAGAAGTAACAAGTGAAGTACGTCAGATAAAAGATGTTTATTGTTTTATACCGAAAACATTTTCTAAACCGATTACTCCAGACGTTACGCATTATGACTGTATGTTTCAAATACAAGTGTTTTTTCTTTTTCATAAATTACACATTTATAGTCAGACCATTACATTTGCTGTAAAACAAAATAGTTCCACTGAATGAAAAAAAGAGAGAAAATTACTACTATGTTGTTATTTCTCACTGACAGGTGGTTAACTTTGGTACGTTGCCCACACTCGTAGAGGTAACATTGCCTGATGGTCTACAAATTTGTAGTGATTTTGTACTGAGCTACTGATGACTGAAGAACTACAACTATAGAATTACTTTGTTGAAATCTCCTTCACAGAAAAGTCAAAATTCTTCATCTGTACTTGCTTGTAATATAGGAATATATTAACTATATCTAAGTGGAAGTTTGTTTATTTGCTTGGGGACAAAACAGTTATGGATTTGCGGAGTTGAAGTTCAAGAAGAGCAAATAAGAGTTTACCGTTTGCTGATGAGGTTTTAATTTTGTAGTACGGCAGGCGATTTGGAAAATCAGTTGCAAGGAATGGACAGCGTCTTGAAGAC
Organism: Schistocerca piceifrons; assembly: GCF_021461385.2. Taxonomy (NCBI): domain Eukaryota; kingdom Metazoa; phylum Arthropoda; class Insecta; order Orthoptera; family Acrididae; genus Schistocerca; species Schistocerca piceifrons. Next base: position 439,762,838 of record NC_060138.1, read on the forward strand.
AGTTCATAAAATGAATGTCAGAAAAAATAAAACGACGTTGAAAACTGAGATGATGCTGCAGAGATTATGTTAGAAAATGAGACATTAACAGTTATTTGAAGAGCAAGATAACTGACGGTGCTTGAAGTGGAGAAGACATGCAATTAAGATTGAGAATAATAAGAAAATCGTTTCTGCGAAACAGAAATTTGTGAACGTTGAATGTAAACTTAAGTGTTAGAAATTCTTGTGTCTGGAGTTTAGCTTCATACGGAAGCTAATCGTCGACGATTATCAGTGTAAACAAGAAGAGGATAGAAGCTTTCGGAATTTAGTGCTAAGGAAGAATGCTGAAGATTCTGTGGATAGAGTGAACAATTAATGGAGAACTTCGCAATTATGACACAACTTGCCTAAGGCATCAAGCAATTGTCAGTTCGGTTACGGGTCGAAATCTGAAGAATAAAAACTGCCAAAGCCAATTTCGATCAGCAATTCCGTTACTTGGAAGTAAATATATATGACTTTTTCAACGTATTGGGCAATGAACAATATGGAAACACAATTAAATCTACTATACTGTCTTCCGCCGTAATTAATTGGGTTCCCAACACTGCAGTGTTAAGGTGATGATTACTCTGACATCTATTTATCATTATGTCTTGCAAAAAATTGTGTGTAACTGATGTGTGCTATGGCATTCAACTTGTAAACCTTATCATGGATTAAGGCTGAATTGTCCAGTCGTAGAAATAAAATTATGCTATTGTATTTGGTGAAAAGATTATCAGTTTAAAATATTTATGACAGCTGTAATACCAGACACAAGGAAAGAAATATCTCGTACAGCGTGAGTGTTTTCTGATCAAAAATCTTTACCTCTCAATGTTTCTCGTAGCAGACAGGATATTTTTACAGAGGTAATTCGTGGTGCCCAGACGCGCTTGCTAGGTTCAGTTAGACAACGACATGAGGCTTTCGCTCCAGCTGTGTTGAGGAATGTGTAATAAAAGCTTTATCTGCGCCACGGCCTGCTACTCCACTGCCGTAATCCACGCCCCTGTCCTATAGGCAACCACGCGCTACACAAGGACGCCGCTTTTGCCTACTGGCGCCGCCGATCGTAAAATCACGCCGTGTTCTCTGCTTGCCTGTGGCATGCTGGTAATTCCGAATTCTTCCTCCGGCCTCCGCTGGAAGCATGCAATTCAGAGCGATTCGAGGGGCGTCCCCCATTTGTACAGTGTCCTGTTCGTTTTTACCGTGGACCAGTATTACAGTTCGACCTCCAGTGTTCCGCAACACGGGCTGCCCTGGCAGTTTTTGTTTAGCACACTCTGCTGCTGCAGTAACAGCAAATTTCGTCTGCACTGACTAGTTTTAATTCGACGCTTGAACAATTACAGAGTCGTGAAGTTATCTCTCACCAGGAATTTAATCAGTGACAGCTTCACTGCAGAGTGACACAGTATTTTAGTTTATTGTTCAGCTGCTATTTGAAGCTTACTGAGATCGCTTGCAAATAGTTGGCAACCCGAGGTACACGCATTATTACTTTCCGTGGGGCTGTTGGAATTTTTTCAGTGCTGTTAAGACGTGGCCAGGGTGATTGCGTAAAACTTTTTTTGTGCTGAAATACAGTGCCACGTATGGACGAATGTCAGAAAAATTTTATTTTTGTTAATGTATCACTCGTTTTCTTATGAAAGCTCCCCCAATACTTATTTACCACAAAACCACAGTTAAGTTAATTGAAGTTAAAAAAAGAACATTTAAATCTGCCGCGAGTCAGACCAAAGAGTGTACATATTCTTGTCGTCTCTGCTCCGAGAATAAGTTATTTACTTTCGCGCTTTAGAGAAAGGGTTTCCACACTATCACTGCTATTTAAAGTCTAAAATTCTCTCTTTTTACTGCATGAAAAGATTAATCACCTTCCTCACTTAAAATGTCTCAGTAATTTCAGTCTCCTTTTTCATACGCAACGATAAGGCCAGTCACTGTTACGTGCATGAAAAATGAACTCTTCTTGTCTTTAGAATAATTCGAAGTCTTTTTATAAATATATTTTGAACTGTAAGAAAAATTCACTCTTACAGGAATCGTACCTCAACTGAACCAACAAGGCAAGTCATCTACAGAACATGTGCAAACAAGAAAAAGCCTACCAATCTTCTAAACTATGTTCTCTGTGCTTCTAGTACAGAATTTACATAAATACATACAGTATACTTGGTGTTAAAATAACTTTACTTTCATTGCTCTTAATATAAACTCTCTAGTTTTTCTTGTGCAAACTCTTCAAGCACCACATTTTTTGTTTGGAGTAATATATCAATATTTCTGTCTTACAAATTTTACTTAAAAACTGAGCACAGTCCACATTTGGTGCTAAATATTTTTTTTGCACACCTAAGGTGGGTGTAGCTGCTAGTGATAGGTTGCGTGCTTAAAGACTTCAGAAAGATTGCTCTTAGTTTAAATTTAATTATGACGTTTTTGTAGATAATTAAAACTGTTTCATTGAATTTGTGATTATGACTTTCTTCAGAACATGCCTGAGAGATGGTTTTCATAGCAGCAGAAATATTGTTCGAGTGGCACTGTTTCTGAGGATAATGAGGACACAGTAATCAGTATTAATAAACATTTTCCCAATTTTTAGCACCCAAGTATTTAGTTTACTTTTCACTCACGATTGTAATTACATGAATTGTATTAAAATCAATTGATGTCCATCACATATGTTGAGCTTAGTTTCGATAATCTAATGCACAAGTTACAGATTTCTCCCACATCGAGAACGCCAGTATGACTGTTACTTAAATAGCATTCGGTACTACAGGTAACTCAAAATGGATACTTTTTGAGTAATTTTTAAGTCAACCCTTCCAAGCTGATCATCTAGCTGTCATTGTAAGCTGCACACAGAGAATGTGATATAAAATTTAATTTATCCTTTTTAAAATTTTATTTTTGTGTGTGTTCACATCCTCAACGTGTTTTGAAAATAAAAATATGGTCAAAGTGGGTGGTATTCTGTTTATTATCTGTGCAAACAGCCAGTTTCAACCTTGGATCATTTTGTAGCACTTTTAATACGTTTAAAAATGGTAACATTGGTTTATACATCAATTGCCCACAAGGTCTCTCATATACATGTACCTCACAACTAACTTACTTATGTCTATTCAGCTTCCAGCTTCATTTCACATTGCAATACATCGCTGGTACATGCAGATGGAAATACCTCTTAGTTCTGCACGTATGTGGCAAAAAAAAAAAACAAAACGTAGTATTATAAATGTAACCATGGTGCTTGAAAACGGCTTGTGGTATGTTTCCAGTACTTAAAGGTTGTTGAAAGAGGAAAAACTACTGAGGTATTGTACTACAGTGTATGTATCCATGTGGTCACGTTTTCTCACAATATCTGTGTTTAATTTCTGATGAACTTTTTTTATTTTACCATCAGAATTGAGTCGTGTATGCCTCTGTATTTGTTGTACTCTTGTGGACTCAAAATTGCTGTCAAACCAGCTGTTATGATACAACCAAAGATGTTTAGGAACCAATGTGTGGGTGGCTAATAACATACTCACTGCTATATTATGTTTGTTATTTTCACATGTGATCTGTGTGTCATGCTACATGTGATATTAGAAATTACAGTACAAAGTCCAGACTATAAAAGATCATATGAGGCATTTTAATGAGGTATGCCTGTCAGACCATAAAATAAAATAATATTAATGTAGTAACAATCTATAGTGGATTAGAACCAGTAATAGATATATATACTAAATGACTTTTTTCCACTTTATCTTTTGTACTGTATTTTAATAAAACTAGAATACCATAGTTAGCTTACACCATGTCAGTATAGTTATTTCCCAATATATTGTGTAACAGCTTTTGGAACCTAAAAGTACTGTTTGAAGGAGTAGGGGCCAACTAAGCAACGTAATGTGAAATGGAAGTAGTAGTTAAAGTTTTGAGGAAAATAATTTCAATTAGACCTTATTATTGTAAGACTTAAAGTGCTAGCTGATTTATAAGTTATGAATAATGTGTCATATTACATGTATATAGGTAACATTCATTACCCTGTTCAGACCATTAGAAAATATGGAAGACCTTGTCATGTGTCATACATATTAGTTAAGCCAAACCTAAAATCTCTATTAGTAAATTATTTTGTACACGTATGTATGCATGTATAAAAGCAATAATAATGAGTCAAACCATGCATTCACTAACTCTATTACCTTATGTTTACTGGATTCTTTCACCTATAACTACAGTCTTGTCTTCATCAAATATTTATTTAGTTTCCAGACTTCAGGATATATGGATTGAATCATATTTTTATAACCATAGTCACAGATTTTTATTAAGATTATAATCTTAATTTATCTGTATTGTTTTTATCTGGAATTATAGCTCCCACTATTTCTCACTTTTATATTTGCTGAATGGTCTTTAATGAAACATGATTTCCATATATAAAGCTACAATATCTATAAGCTTATAATGTTATTTTACTAATTCAACTTAGTTACATCCTCTTACCTTGAATTCAAGTAATAAAAAAATGGGGGTTCCTATTTTAAAAATCGCAGTTGATATCTGTTTGACCTATGGCAGCGCCATCTAGCGGGCCAAACATAGTGCCATCTGGTTTCCCCCTTCAAGCTAGATGAGTTTCGTTCATTGTACTTTTTTCGTTTGATGCTTACTTCGTGAGATATTTGGCCCAGTCACTATCAATGGACCACCCTATATATATATACCCCCAAAGAGACACACTGGCACTTGGTTTAACCACTAGTTTGACAACGGTTCAGTTCCTGACACTCTGGTCACCCATACCTTTCTCCTACACAAGGTGTAAGTCAATTTGCTGCCATTTCAGGTACTCATTTCTGGTAAGCTGTTCCACATATTGCCCTGTTTGAACTATTCTGTGTGGCTACGGTAATCTTCAGTGGCGATGGCGATGATATACTTTACTACTTTGTTATCAAAATGATACATTTATTAAAACCTGTAGAAATTTTTCGTCTGGGACTGTGTGTAGGAAGTTTCTCTGTACCGTATTTTTTTTCGTAGGAACTGTGTAAGTAACTGTCTAAGGTTTTGAGTGGTTATTTCTGTGGTTTAGGTAAGTCAGCCTATCATCTGAATTAAATTCTAAAGACAATAACATGAGATTCGCTAATACCGTGTTATTTCTGTAAGAGCTGCACTTGCTGCAACTTATTTCAAAGAAATCACGACGTTTAATTCAAGTTCGACATAGTTTATTGCTCAAATAATAGTTTATTGCACATTAACCATTTGTCCTACTGTCACGTTTTAACTTTTTCAGCTCACACTACTGCCTAGTGTAAACAGGAACTACGAGAAAACTTTAGTCAAGTTATTGTAAAGCCACAGTCGCCACGGTGAACAGGTAATCGGACGGCGAAGCTACGCGTGGGTTACTCACAAAAACTTCAGTGGATGAAAGTTCCTCTGAGTCGACGACTAGAAGCTAGATTTATCTCCTGGCCGGCAGTTAAAACCACCACAAAAACTTTGTCCAAGAGTTCCGTCTTTGAAATCACACACTTATTTGGAAGAAAGTAGACCAGAATTCATACATACAGTTCTTGCTCATTTAACAATGACACGAAAATTATACGAGAGAACTTCATTATCGAAAAAATATCATACCTCATGCTATCGAGTTATCGTTGTGCGTTTTTTTGAATGCCACTAGGAGATAGATAACAAACTGCAGAAATGTAAAGGCAGTTAAAAGGGATAAGACAGCACTATACCACGGAACTTATTTTTCTGAAACAATTCTGACGAGATGTGTCGGCTGCTCCGATGAAATATGAGAACGACCTTCGAGAGTACCCAGCACACACGATGGAGCTTCATTACAGCCAACAATTTCAGTTTGTCCTTCGGATAATTTAGGTTAAGTAGTGTGTAAACTTACGGACTGATGACCTTAGCGGGTAAGTCCCATAAGATTTCACACACATTTGAACATTTTTTTTGGAACAACTTCAGCATTAAATTGAGTAACAGCTTTTGCCTTCTTGAAGGTGTGGTAGCACAGAGGTTGAACAAAGTATTCAGTAAAGCTATACAAAAAGAAATGCCGCTGTCCAATAGTAGCTCGTTAAATGTAATATGTTCCCATTATTATTTTCTTCTCTTCGATAGTGTGCGGTGTTGAACATCGATCTATATACAATCATTTGTTACACTATGTTATCAAAAGTATCGGGACATTCCTAAAAACATACGATTTTCATATTAGGTGCCTTGTGCTGCCACCTACTGCCACGTACTCCATATCAGCGACATCAGTAGTCATTAAACAACGTGAAAGAGCACAGTGGGGCGCTACGCGGAACTCATAGACTTCGAACGTTGGCAGGTGATTGGGTGTCACTTGTGTCATACGCCTGTAAGAGAGATTTCCACACTCCTAAACATCCCTACGTCCACTGTTACCGCTGTGATAGTAAAGTGGGTACGTGAAGGGACACGTACAGTCTTAGACATAAAACCTGACCGCCGGCCGGCCGCCACAGAGACAGAGTCCGAGTCGTTCACTTAAGGTGGCCAATAAAACTGACCGCCCCTGACAACTCTAAGTCCGGCCATCTGCACAATCTGGCAACACTGTAAGATGGGGGAAGTGTTAGGAGGAAGTATTGTCTACTCCCGAGTAGATATGGATGGAGTGAGCCCGTGGTCTTGTGGTAACCGTTGTACATTCTAAATTTGGAGACGCGTGTTCGCGTCCAACTATTTTTTTTTTAACCACATTTCGGTCTAAAGTTATGAGTCTGATTGAACTTCGAAGACAATTCGCTTAACATTCTACCCACCCGCAATAACAAGTATTCCAGAAACAATTCCGCAGAACAGCTCATGGCTACGTCACGATCATAACAGCTTAAGCTCGAGTGTTTCCTCGCGTTGCAGCGGCTACCGGCCACCGGCCAGACGCCACCCGCCGCCTGAAATCCGGCGCCGCCCATGTGAAGGCGGCGCCACGCTGTCAGTGCATGTTTCAGTACCATTTTCGTATTTGAAGTTCTAGTTATCATCTTGCAGTTAAGCATTGGATTTTGCATACTTGAAAATCGTGAACTACAATTAAGCATTGTAAAATTGAGTCGCAAGTGGTAAAAGGTGTAACATTTGCAACACAACGTTTACTTTGGTATAACAGAGGGGTGAATGTAGAGGAGGCAGCTAGAAAGATTTGAGCTGTGTGTGGAGTGAGTGCTTTAGGAAAAATACGCCAGAAAAAGATATTCTTGTTTCAACGATGATCGTTCTGGCATGAATGATTTTCCACATTAAGAAAGTCTCGACTACTGATATATGTGACAGATTACCATTTTACCATCATGCGACATTTGCATTCAACAGGCAAAGTTCAGAAGTCTGGTTTAGGAGTACTGCATGCTCTAATTCGAAACAACAAAAATCAACGGAGTGACTATTATTGAACGTCATCAGGTGGCTCATTGAGCATTCCTATGCAGTACTGTTACTGGTGACGTGTTATGATGCCTTTATCGTTAACTTCCTAAGAAGGAATGAAAGGCTGAGCCCCACCAAAAGACGTAGACTAGAGAAAAGTGTAGTGTGAACACAATATTTTACATTTGATAGCTCCATAAGTGTGTTTTGGACTACGAATTCTGCCCCAAGGGGTGTGTGCAACACAGCTAGAATTTGTTGTCAACAACTGAGACACCTTTCGGTCACAGTGTAAGACAGTCGAGCAAAAATACTGCATCACCTGTGCTACTGCATGATAACTCATTCTGTTGATTTGAGAAACAAAACTATCCAGGAGATTGATAGGAAAGTCGTCTCTCAGGTACTTGTCCCTCTCGTCATATATTCGTAAAATTTTACCTTACCCGCTCTTGATAGATCAACCGTAAACGCAATTATGTTCTAGACGAAAATACTTTTAAAACTACACTGGTTTAATGACGTCGTTAGAAGCAGTGGGTTTCTACAGGCATAGAATTTGCAAACAACTACTGCATAGTCAGATTGTTGTAGATATGGTGAAAGGAAATTCAGCTGCTGAATAATTTCTCTTTGATGAATAATCTTGCGATTAGTAAATTAATGTAAAATGCAATTAAAATATTCACTGTACTACTACAAATTAAATTCAGCTTACTACAGAAACATCACGATCGCAATCTTATTAAAGCATTATGTGTCTGTAAGACGATTGAGCCTATTTTAACACGAATTAGTAGAATATTACCGACTTTTAACTCCGAAAAGTTCTGTATTTACATCATTTCCTGTATCATTCGCAAGTATTATGAAAATGTGGCATTTCATAGATAAAATTATGTATTCACAACAACAAAAAATATGTCGGCAGAAAACAAAAGTTGTAAGTAGCAAGCCGAATTTTGCTCGAGCGTTATCTTACGATTCCCATATTGAGTTTGTATCTGCCTGCTTGTAGCTCAGCTACATAAGAATTAAAAATCTGGCTTTCAGCGAGTCTCGAAAGACGAACGAAAGCAGCTTGCACCTGGTAGCCAAACATGTTACCTGGGAACTGGTTTTTTCTAAAGTGGAAAGATATCCTTTTGTAGTTGAATTGTTGGCAAATGTCAGTCAGACGTGTGCCGTTGAACTAAGCGTTTCGGTATGTTGAATTGTACCAATGATTTTGCTACAGGTTTTTTCTGTTCCAAATAGAGAGTTGAAGTCTCCCATTAGTGTTTTCACGTCATCTTCGTGTATTTTGCTAATAGTATTTTCGAGTGTGTTCCAGAATTTTTCGACATTTTTGGCGAGGGCATGTGCATTGATGAGTGTATATTTCTTACTGGATCTCTGAATGAGAAGTCGATTGTTGATGGCTGTGATTTCTTTGACAGACCTGATGATAGATCTGTGTTCGAGAAATGCCATGGCCAAGATTGGTACGCCTTTCGCTACCTTTTGTTGCATTTTGCTCTTGAAGATGCAATGGTTTCCGTAATGCAAGTTTTCATTGTCAGTTAGTCGTGGTTCTTGAAGAGCAATGGTGAGAATTTTTTGTCGGTCGATTTATTATGTTAGTTTATTTAGTTTTCGTTATTGGATAAATGTATTGATATTTTGTTATAAAAAGGGTCTTATGTATGTGAAATCTTGTGGGACTTAACTGATAAGGTCATCAGTCCCTAAGCTTACACACTTCTTAACTTAAATTATCCTAAGGACAAACACACACACACCCATGCCCGAGGGAGAACTCGAACCTCCGCCGGGACCAGCCGAACAGTTCATGACTGCTGCGACCGCGACCGCTCGGCTAATCCCGCGCGGAGTGTAGTTTTAAAATGCATGTTTTCTACTTGTAGGGAAAAGTTACAAGAGATCTTCAATATTCTCTGCCGTGCTAACCTGGCCTCCCCAGAATCCGAAATTCCAACTGCCGCCTGTCGACAGTTTGCACAGTTCATGTTTGCTTGTGTTTCATTGGTTTGGCCTGGGTGATTCCAGGACCGGACAGGACCAGAGGGTGTTGAAGCCTTTGGAAGCAAATATTTTCAGCCGAGCTCATTGAGCTAACAGACGGTGACCAGAGTAGCGGTGGTTTTCACTCAGACGTGCGTGGATTTTGAGTTCAACGGATTGAGTAGTCGTTGAGGATTGTGTTAGTATTTGGTTCACCCCAAGCATTTGATTTCCTCGGTACCACCCATATGGGGGAGGGTTTCCCCTATCGGCCCCACGGGATTATTATTATTGTCATTATGTCATCAGCAAATCCGATATGGTGCATCTTTCCACCACTGAAATAGATGTGCATTGTTCGACTCAGTATTTCCATCACATAAATATGGGTTATAATTACGTTTCATTGCTGCTAGTAGACATATTTCTCACTTTTTCTTGAGCAGTTGCTACCTGTTACTCCATCATAGGAATTTATGTGCGCAGCATTGTTGCAATACAGACGTTCAAATTATCCAATTTCTGTAATTTCATTTCGATACCAGATCGTTCTAATCGGATTCAGCCAGTCAGGCTTAATGTGGATATCCGAATACGACTCTCATCATTTGATAGACTGGGTAAACCACATTCTTAATCGAACTGTTGAATCTAGATCACTTATTTATGACAGGGCCTGAATTCTTAAACACTGTCAAAAATAATAATACAATGTGCTTATTACTAATATTTTATTTAAATATAAATATATGAACGAACGAGATAACAGTTTATTTACAGGAGCACAGCCCCATCCATCATAACAGAGCAGTGCGAGATTGGTTTCAGGGCCAAGAGAGGATAAAGCTGTTGCCGTTTGTTCCACGATCACCGAAGATCAACCAGATAGAGGATATGTGGGCAGAGGTAACAAGGACATTGCCATGTGGACCTACAAATGCAAGCGACCTTTGGACGAATATAGAAAACGTATGGTGGGAAGTAAACCATCACGCTACACTGTCGACGATTTAATGAAAACAATGCCCCTACGCCTTCGAGAAATCTTACGTAATGATCGTGGGTGGGTTGGTCACTAAAAGTATACTCGTCCACAGTACCCATGTAAACAATTATCTGATAGTCGGTCAAGCTTTGCTTTGTCGCAGCTCTTTTGATACAAGTCCATTTACTTTCAGTCTCCTCCTTACAATTCTTGCAATGCAAGGTAATTGAAAAATCTCATCCACTCGACGCCAACTGAGGAATTGACTGGTGCATGTGTTGTTCAACACACAGTAGTTGTCACCCTCACTGGAATCAATGACTGTTTGTGTGTGCGTGTTTTCGCGTTCACGCACAATCTGAATCAATACTATTAACTTTAGAGAGAAAAACCAACAATAAATATTGCACCAAATATGACTATAAAGTATTTTAATGCGATGGGAAGTTACAAACTGAATTTTTACCCAACCCACGACCTGCATATTACGTTACGTTAAGTAAGATGTATTAACTCCATAGTGTCGTTAGCAGAGACAGTGCGCCCTTGTTGTCGAGGCTCGCGACAAGTGCAGCGATTAGCAGTGCCCAATGCGCCGCGATTTGTTTATGTTGGCTGGGCGTGGACACTGCAGCAGACGCTTCGCCATAAACAGAAAGAAATCACCTTGGCTCTGACTGCAGTGAGCGGATATCACTGCCTGCGTGTTCTTATAGTAACCAATGTGAGACTCTACTCACAGGTGCCATGGAGCAATTGCAACGGGTATCATGTCATTAGTCATCAGAATATTAACCAGTGATGAAATGTCCACTCTATTTGAATCCAAAGAAAATAGGGACCTTCTCACAAAGGAATGTGAGGTGATATCAAAATTTATCCAACATACAAAAATTAACTGCAGGGCTTTCAAGTATGCAGTAGTAGCACACAACGAAATATTTTGTCTCGGAAGCGTATATTTCATTTCCTCTGCTCATATTAACGCCCTTGTTTTGGTATGAAGTGAGAAAAAAACATGAAAAACTAAAGTTCCTGAGAAGCATATCAGTCATTTCCTCTTCTCAGATTATAACTTTTATTTTAGTATGAAGTAGAAAAACAAACAGTTTAAGTTTGTGAAGCATAATATGACACAAGATTCTTATCGTAGGCGCTATCGGAAACGCAAAAAGCAGGGAGCTGTCCATTCTTTTTTGTCCAACAGTCTGTCTCCTTTCAAGCATTACTCCCGCTGGGAGATTCTTATTTAAGGACTTGTGGGCATCAAGTTCTTCATCAGAACAAGCCTTATGTTATTGTGCTAATTACGGTATGGAAAAAATGCAACAAAGACGATTTCCCCTAAAGCAGTGGGGATATTTGCAAAACTCTGTATTCAGCAATGACTGCCAGCTGCCATAACACTTGACAGAATCCATGCGATAGGCAACACAACTGTGCGTGCACTTCAGACTTCATTCAGTAAGACGTCAGGAGATGAATGGAAACGTCAAATTAACAGTCGTATTCAATCCAGAATGAGGTGTTATTAAGGTAGTTGAGCGTTCTCGTAATTACACTTTTATAATTCCCATATGAGTATTCCGATAGCCAAAAGAACCCGTTAGTGTGAAACTATCGGGAACTGCATTAATATCAAACTGCAAGAACTTGAGACAATACGTGGACTCTTCTCTTCGCTGGGTGACCGATTACTGTTATTTAGGATTCTCTCCGTCCTAGGCGTAATGCAAATGGAACTTCAGAGGCGCTTTCCGCTATTCTTGACAAACATCAGCAACTTGTCATCACTGCGAATTACAACTGCGTGATGATATGGCTCAGGTTGTCAGTAGTTGTGGTGGTGTTATGCTGTCAAACTGCTTACAGTAACGTTAATGGTGGTACGCATAATTTAGCGCTGACTACATACTTAAGTAAAGATAGTGTTGTGGCGTCGTCGCTTCTCTTTATTTGGCCTCACCTTGAGTAATCCGATTTAACGAACATAGAATTCCATTCGCGGGCTGCTAATGATACAGTATGACTACAGAAATCATCGTGCGGGTATTACATTAATTCTCCAATGAATTGCTTAAGAAATATTACCCTCAGCTATGCAGCTGGAATGACTCATTACATAGGTACTCTATGTTGCACTTGGTTAAGGGACCAGTTCGCTGCAATCCTGCTTCTACTGTTCGTAAATACTCGTATACTTCATAAATGGTTCAAATGGCTCTGAGCACTATGGGACTTAACTTCTGAGGTCATCAGTCCACTAGATCTTAGAACTAATTAAACCTAACTAACCTAATGACATCAGACACATCCATGCCCGAGACAGGATTCGAACCTGCGACCGTAGCGGTCGCGCGGTTCCAGACTGTAGCGCCTAGAACAGCTCGGCCACACCGGACGGCATACTTATCACTCACCATTCGTTATTTGACTAAATATGAACTACAATCTGATTCGCATGTATATGACATGGGTTAGCGCCGGCACAAAGCGATGAATAAGGGTTGGATGCCGTTAAAGTCCCGTTACTCTGATGGCAAGACAAATGTTCGCAAATCACCTCTATTGCCTCAAGAAACAATTGCATCTTAAATGTCGAAGGACCGACGTCCACACTGTCACAGCGCGTTGAAATGCAGCTAAGACGGCAGATGAATATTTGTGACCGACTGGGCATCGAACTTGGACCTTCTGCTTACTGGACAGACATGCTGATCACTGCACTATTTTTTTTTTTAAGTGTGAGAAGACTTTCAGCACCAGGTAGGTGGAGGCAAAGAGGGCAGGGGTCGAAGATCCGAGGCCTGGTGTCAATGCCTCCCCCATACCTGTCAGTGAGCAGCTGCATTACTCCCATGTATTCCATGTTTGCACCCATATATACCTTTAAATTGTGGAAAAAATTGAAGTAGTAATTAAGGTTAAATAAATTACAGATTGCCGCCTCCAATGGCGTGCGATCCTTGTAGAACATACCTTATAACAGTGAAAAGGGTGACGGAAAAATACGTAACAAACATTCATTCAGAAATATATTCACAATTTAAGTTATTATGCTCTTAACCACAATCCGAGTTGGAGTCTCTCTTCAGTTACAGCTAACCAGTGCGCACCTATTGCACTATCGTAAGAACCGAGATGCAGTATTTTGGATTTAAAATTTTGTAAATTCGTTGTAAGAACTTTGAGACCAAGCTGCTTAGGTCATCGGTCCCTAAGCTTACACACTACTTAATCTAACTTAAACTAACTTACGCTATGGACAACACACACACCCATGCCGGAGGGAGGACTCGAACCTCCGACGGTAGGCACTGTCGGTACGCAGCAGCCAACCTCTCTGCAGCACCTATCTACACACGCTCCTCGTCAGACGCGAATTCCCATCTTTGCCGCATACAACATGCGCGGCTCTTTCGGGAATGTCCGAAAGGAAAGACACTACGAATCCGGGTTCGAACCTGATCAGGCACAAATTTTCATCTGACGCCGTTGTTCTGTTTTAATCCTGGACATCTATCCTTCAATCTTTAATTGATTAACAAGGCTGTCTATTTCGATTCGTAGTGTCTGTTCTTTCGGAACACACACACACACACACACACACACATACATACACATTTTTATCTTAAGTGCTATTCGGAAAATGTTTGGCTACTCAGTGATAGTGCCGGACTGGAGCTGCATCAATCTACTCATTTCACTAGATATAGTTGTAATTTTCTGAAGAATTCCTGTTTAATAAGTGACAGCGACAGTGTCTCTCGTCGTTTACTTTGTTGGAAACCTGCTCCTCTCTGCCCCAGCCTATACTATAGCAATGAGTGTTTGCTCACATTCTTGATACGTCACTGGATGTGCTACTGCAACTGTAGCCAAAGATTCAAATCCCACTGGAAAAGTATGTTTCAAGTCAGATGGTAGTGCTCTTCCCGTACTGTCATTGAAAACGATCACAACGAAATTAAGTATAGGTATCCTATGAAACCCTTGAGTTCAATTCATGCTGTGGTGCTGTGAAGATGAAAAAAGTAGTTTTTCACAATATTCAGATGACAGATGGAATTTGTCAGATTCCACTAATTATGATTGCATTATTAACTGTTGATTCACAGGCGCTTTACTGCCGATTATTGTAACTGTTATTTGAATGTTAGAGCTGGAAGAATAGAAACATCAAATTTTCGCCATATGAAATGTTCGAATTCACCCTAAGTCTTCACGTTTCGAACAAAGGCGGAATACCCGTCAGGAAAGCTGACAACAATAAGCCAGGCCATGCCTGTCTTCTGGTGGATGTGCCAATGACAGTGATCTCAGTAACAATATTCTACAGCAAATATACATTGCCAACTCAACCACTGGAGAAGTTCCAAAACTGTGAATCGCGTCTGGTGAATACGCTTTCAAGGTTTCTGTCCGATTAAGTCAGTAAAACACAAATAATTGCCGCAGTTATTAATTTATGACATTTAGTTTGCATTCAGTGTATCGATGTATTACAAGTAATTTTACTCTATCCCCTAAACTTAGTTACAGAAATGCGAATAAAACTCATTGACATATAATGAGGATCTTGCGGTCCTGGCCACCCGCAACTTTGAAACGAAGCTCTAGTCACTTCTGAGGTCCCTCACAGAACACTTCAGCTGGTATCCTTCCTGGCGGTATAACTGGAACTTGGCAACAGCGCAGAATATGTTTGGCAACCCTGTGGCCGACGAGTTACTTCCTTGATGGCACAGAACTATCCTCCTAAATTCACTTGATATTATCGTGTCATTTCAATTCAATACTGAGTGATTTTCGCTTGAGACGTGACATAAGGATATCAGTTAATCTATCTGAGTCCACGAAAGTCGTTCCACATGGTAAATACAACTACTGTCGCCTCTTATGTTGCGGTTTATCTGCCACAGCGCTTATTAGGTCAATAAGTATATCGGCACCGCGCCTATTCGCTAGCTCGTGGGTAACGTGCTTGCCTGTCAGGTGCATGCTGCCTCTGTTCACCTTTCGAGCCTCGCCGAAAGCTGGATTTTTAATTGTTTTGTAGTAGAGCTACAAGCAGGCAGATACAAATTCAATGAGGGAATCGTAAGACAACGCTCTAGCAAAATTCGTCTTGTTTCTTTTAGTAACCCTTAGTGTCAAAGCGAAAACCTTGAGGTACTGCTAAATTCATAATGCCACGTTTTTGTTTCTGCCGACATATTTGTTGTTGTTGTGAATGCATAATTTTATCTATGAACTGCCACATTTTCATAACACTTGCGAAGCAAATCATGTGAAGTAACACTTCACCAACTTGTTGGGAAGGTGGAAAAAGCACTATCCTTTCTGGATGCTCTCTGTCTCATCCTGGATGTCGAGTAATACGACCTTCGAGTAAATGGTTAGAGATGAAGAACCTAGTGGTGAATGAACACATAGATGGGCTGAATGCCGGGGACTACTCTTGAAAAGAATAAGTAGACGATCTATTCACAGTAAGACTTTGTTAGTACTATTAAACCTATGTGCACTGGACATTGTGAAAAAGTATTTAAAGACGAGCCCCACGAAAACTGGTGTAGTATTATTTATGGGGAAGCATGTCCAGCACACATACTGAAAAATTATGTTTCTCGATGAAACTTTAGAGAGCATTGTAGTGTATCTAGAGGTAGCCCTGGATGGAAAACTATTATGAACACCTCACATAAAGAATATTTTCCACTGCGAAAGATAATCTTACAAGCACTAGAAGCTGCTGTAGGGTATACTGGGGTCTAAACCCAGTATGTACTGGATATACATCCCTGCAAAAAGACCAATTATAATTTATTGGCCTATAATATGAACAATGTCGAACAGAAGGTGGCTGCTAGGGAGTCTGGCAAAGTGCAAAGACTGGCCTGCTTTCACAAACAGATGGAATTAGCAGGATATCCACTCTTGCAATGGATATTATGCTAGACATGCCCGTCTTACACCTGTGGCTTAAAATGGAGGCAGCGGCAGGGACATAAAGGCTAAAAACTGGAAATAACTGGATATAGTTAGAATATACGGACTCCAAAATCAGTAAGGCGATGGCTGGGGAAATGCCGACTAACTACACAATAACTTCTAGCTGTTTCAATAAACTTTGCCATGTAACAGTTGGAAGTAGGGAGCAGTGGAAAAACGAACCACAACACCGTGCAGGAGACATAATACAGTGGTTTACTGACAGGTCGAAAACAGATGAAAGTACCAGGTCTCGTGTACTGCCTAGAATCTCTTTAAGGAAGATGGCCACAGTATTTCCCCTTTTTTTTCTGTCAGCATGTGCACGGAGGAAAATTAGAGTAGACCCTACAAAAATCGTAGCATCTACTTTTATTCAGACAGCCAAGCATCGCTGAAATCTGTCTCAGCCCCTGCAACTAGATCGAAGGTCGTTGCAGAATGCAATGAAGCATTTTCTTTCGGACATGTCCGGAAGAACAGACACGACACATATATCCATATACAGGGTGTTACAGGAGGAATAGTACAAATTTTAGGAGGTGGTAGTATAGACGAAAAAAATTCCATATAAATGCGTCCGCTTTTTATTGAGTACAGAGATACAGCTGTTAGTACGTAACGCTAACAAACTCAAAGCAAAGGCAAATGAGGACATTCAAAGTTGATTCTCAAAAATTCACCAACCAACTTCAATGTACATTTGACTTCTCTTGATAACACCACGTGTAGCCTTACTGAGGTCGTCTTTGCGTTCTTTTATGAGGGCTGCACTATTCATAAACCGAACGATCAAATCGGCTCTTGGGTTTACCTTTTATTTGTAGACTTCGCCTTTAACCATCCACGCAGGCAAAAATCCAAAGAGATAAGGTCCGAGGACCTTGAAGGCCAAGAAAAGTGTCATATCTAATGATCCACCTTCCGGGAAATGTTAGGTTTGGATAATGTGTCACTTGACGACTAGAATGTGCAGGAGCCCCGTCGTGCTGGAGGAACATATGCATTCTTGTAGCCAAATGAACCTGCATCTCGGTTCTTACAATAGTGCAACAGGTGCGCACTGGTTAGATGTAACTGAAGAGAGACTCCAACTCGGCTTGAGGTTAAGGGCGAATCCCAAGCGCATGGCCACGAACAATTGGGAGCGGAAACTTAATGTCATCGGAACCTTGTTGAAGGACCATGACATGCGATTGTTAGAGCGACTGCAGAAAGTTCACTTTATAAATACATACATACTTAGCAAAATATATCATGTCGCAGCAGTCTTACCGATACTGCAGGTCACAGCGCACAAAATATTAGCTGTAGCCTCTTGGTATGTGTGGAAACAAAATATCTTCAAAGTATCGCTCCACACGGCGACTTTGCAGAGGCATAATGGAGGACTTGTAATTAAAGACGTGGTTTTAAACTAATACATGCCACTAAGACAACCATCACGAAACTTCTGTTCCTCTTGTTAGATCCTGGAGATAGGAACACTCCTGTTAATGTAGCATGCCGGCCTACGTAGTTTACGTCCCAAAGCAATATGGCGATTGGAGCTGTATAAGTCTTCCACCAGCACAAACCAACACTAGAACCGTCTATGATTATATTACCACACATCGTCTTCACAAACCAATTCCGGTAAATTAACCTACAAAACTGGAGGAACGTCTGGAAAAATACCAACAATAAAATTCTACCAACTGGAGTCAGTGCCGTATGGTGCTACGTTGTAAACGAAACCATACACTCAGCGGAACGATTATGGAAAATCGAATTGAGACCATCTCCATTCTGCGGCAAATGTCGGCTTGTAGAAACTGTAGAGCACATCTTCTTATGTGAAAATAGAATCAGAATTTGGAACCGGACTAGGAAGAAATTAGCACTATCAACAGAACCGCCGAAAGTCATATACCGATAACTGAAGCTTTACAACCCGACTGGAAATGTTACCCGTCCGCAAAGAATAACAGTTATTCGTGGCTTCTGGGACAGTTTGTGTTTTACGTCGTAAGAAACAGAACTTAGAAGAGTACATGTTTTATATTGCAGAAGAACATTTTACGCCGAAGAAGAATAACAAATAAAAGGAATGGTTTCAAAATTTTTTATCTATTGCTTTATGTGGGCTACGCAGAGGTGGACAGTTTTTTTGATTAGAAGCAGAATACCATTCTTTCACCTTTTTTTTTAATTCCTGGAATATTCTTTTACGATGGTTCTAAAATCTGAACTGTTCTAATTTGGCAAAACCACTCCGGCTCCGAAATTTTTATCATTTGTGGAAAAAATAAGGCTTCCTTACAGACCTCATATGCATACAGTGCAAAATAACTTAAATTGTGATTATATATCTGAATGAATGTTTGTTACGTATTTTTCCGTCACCCTTTTCACTGTTATAAGGTATGTTCTACAAGGATCGCACGCCATTGGAGGCGGCAATCTGTAATTTATTTAACCTTAATTACTACTTCAATTTTTTCCACAATTTAAAGGTATATATGGGTGCAAACATGGAATACATGGGAGTAATGCAGCTGCTCACTGACAGGTATGGGGGAGGCATTGACACCAGGCTTCGGATCTTCGACCCCTGCCCTCTTTGCCTCCACCTACCTGGTGCTGAAAGTCTTCTCACACTTAAAAAAAAAAATAGTGCAGTGATCAGCATGTCTGTCCAGTAAGCAGAAGGTCCAAGTTCGATGCCCAGTCGGTCACAAATATTCATCTGCCGTCTTAGCTGCATTTCAACGCGCTGTGACAGTGTGGACGTCGGTCCTTCGACATTTAAGATGCAATTGTTTCTTGAGGCAATAGAGGTGATTTGCGAACATTTGTCTTGCCATCAGAGTAACGGGACTTTAACGGCATCCAACCCTTATTCATCGCTTTGTGCCGGCGCTAACCCATGTCATATACATGCGAATCAGATTGTAGTTCATATTTAGTCAAATAACGAATGGTGAGTGATAAGTATGCCGTCCGGTGTGGCCGAGCTGTTCTAGGCGCTACAGTCTGGAACCGCGCGACCGCTACGGTCGCAGGTTCGAATCCTGTCTCGGGCATGGATGTGTCTGATGTCATTAGGTTAGTTAGGTTTAATTAGTTCTAAGATCTAGTGGACTGATGACCTCAGAAGTTAAGTCCCATAGTGCTCAGAGCCATTTGAACCATTTATGAAGTATACGAGTATTTACGAACAGTAGAAGCAGGATTGCAGCGAACTGGTCCCTTAACCAAGTGCAACATAGAGTACCTATGTAATGAGTCATTCCAGCTGCATAGCTGAGGGTAATATTTCTTAAGCAATTCATTGGAGAATTAATGTAATACCCGCACGATGATTTCTGTAGTCATACTGTATCATTAGCAGCCCGCGAATGGAATTCTATGTTCGTTAAATCGGATTACTCAAGGTGAGGCCAAATAAAGAGAAGCGACGACGCCACAACACTATCTTTACTTAAGTATGTAGTCAGCGCTAAATTATGCGTACCACCATTAACGTTACTGTAAGCAGTTTGACAGCATAACACCACCACAACTACTGACAACCTGAGCCATATCATCACGCAGTTGTAATTCGCAGTGATGACAAGTTGCTGATGTTTGTCAAGAATAGCGGAAAGCGCCTCTGAAGTTCCATTTGCATTACGCCTAGGACGGAGAGAATCCTAAATAACAGTAATCGGTCACCCAGCGAAGAGAAGAGTCCACGTATTGTCTCAAGTTCTTGCAGTTTGATATTAATGCAGTTCCCGATAGTTTCACACTAACGGGTTCTTTTGGCTATCGGAATACTCATATGGGAATTATAAAAGTGTAATTACGAGAACGCTCAACTACCTTAATAACACCTCATTCTGGATTGAATACGACTGTTAATTTGACGTTTCCATTCATCTCCTGACGTCTTACTGAATGAAGTCTGAAGTGCACGCACAGTTGTGTTGCCTATCGCATGGATTCTGTCAAGTGTTATGGCAGCTGGCAGTCATTGCTGAATACAGAGTTTTGCAAATATCCCCACTGCTTTAGGGGAAATCGTCTTTGTTGCATTTTTTCCATACCGTAATTAGCACAATAACATAAGGCTTGTTCTGATGAAGAACTTGATGCCCACAAGTCCTTAAATAAGAATCTCCCAGCGGGAGTAATGCTTGAAAGGAGACAGACTGTTGGACAAAAAAGAATGGACAGCTCCCTGCTTTTTGCGTTTCCGATAGCGCCTACGATAAGAATCTTGTGTCATATTATGCTTCACAAACTTAAACTGTTTGTTTTTCTACTTCATACTAAAATAAAAGTTATAATCTGAGAAGAGGAAATGACTGATATGCTTCTCAGGAACTTTAGTTTTTCATGTTTTTTTCTCACTTCATACCAAAACAAGGGCGTTAATATGAGCAGAGGAAATGAAATATACGCTTCCGAGACAAAATATTTCGTTGTGTGCTACTACTGCATACTTGAAAGCCCTGCAGTTAATTTTTGTATGTTGGATAAATTTTGATATCACCTCACATTCCTTTGTGAGAAGGTCCCTGTTTTCTTTGGATTCAAATAGAGTGGACATTTCATCACTGGTTAATATTCTGATGACTAATGACATGATACCCGTTGCAATTGCTCCATGGCACCTGTGAGTAGAGTCTCACATTGGTTACTATAAGAACACGCAGGCAGTGATATCCGCTCACTGCAGTCAGAGCCAAGGTGATTTCTTTCTGTTTATGGCGAAGCGTCTGCTGCAGTGTCCACGCCCAGCCAACATAAACAAATCGCGGCGCATTGGGCACTGCTAATCGCTGCACTTGTCGCGAGCCTCGACAACAAGGGCGCACTGTCTCTGCTAACGACACTATGGAGTTAATACATCTTACTTAACGTAACGTAATATGCAGGTCGTGGGTTGGGTAAAAATTCAGTTTGTAACTTCCCATCGCATTAAAATACTTTATAGTCATATTTGGTGCAATATTTATTGTTGGTTTTTCTCTCTAATGTTAATAGTATTGATTCAGATTGTGCGTGAACGCGAAAACACGCACACACAAACAGTCATTGATTCCAGTGAGGGTGACAACTACTGTGTGTTAAACAACACATGCACCAGTCAATTCCTCAGTTGGCGTCGAGTGGATGAGATTTTTCAATTACCTTGCATTGCAAGAATTGTAAGGAGGAGACTGAAAGTAAATGGACTTGTATCTAAAGAGCTGCGACAAAGCAAAGCTTGACCGACTGTCAGATAATTGTTTACATGGGTACTGTGGACGAGTATACTTTTAGTGACCAACCCACCCACGATCATTACGTAAGATTTCTCGAAGGCGTAGGGGCATTGTTTTCATTAAATCGTCGACAGTGTAGCGTGATGGTTTACTTCCCACCATACGTTTTCTATATTCGTCCAAAGGTCGCTTGCATTTGTAGGTCCACATGGCAATGTCCTTGTTACCTCTGCCCACATATCCTCTATCTGGTTGATCTTCGGTGATCGTGGAACAAACGGCAACAGCTTTATCCTCTCTTGGCCCTGAAACCAATCTCGCACTGCTCTGCTATGATGGATGGGGCTGTGCGCCTGTAAATAAACTGTTATCTCGTTCGTTCATATATTTATATTTAAATAAAATATTAGTAATAAGCACATTGTATTATTATTTTTGACAGTGTTTAAGAATTCAGGCCCTGTCATAAATAAGTGA
The DNA here is from genome assembly GCF_021461385.2 of Schistocerca piceifrons. Lineage (NCBI taxonomy): Eukaryota > Metazoa > Arthropoda > Insecta > Orthoptera > Acrididae > Schistocerca > Schistocerca piceifrons. Next base: position 439,785,011 of record NC_060138.1, read on the forward strand.
TCTAGATTCAACAGTTCGATTAAGAATGTGGTTTACCCAGTCTATCAAATGATGAGAGTCGTATTCGGATATCCACATTAAGCCTGACTGGCTGAATCCGATTAGAACGATCTGGTATCGAAATGAAATTACAGAAATTGGATAATTTGAACGTCTGTATTGCAACAATGCTGCGCACATAAATTCCTATGATGGAGTAACAGGTAGCAACTGCTCAAGAAAAAGTGAGAAATATGTCTACTAGCAGCAATGAAACGTAATTATAACCCATATTTATGTGATGGAAATACTGAGTCTAACAATGCACATCTATTTCAGTGGTGGAAAGATGCACCATATCGGATTTGCTGATGACATAATGACAATAATAATAATCCCGTGGGGCCGATAGGGGAAACCCTCCCCCATATGGGTGGTACCGAGGAAATCAAATGCTTGGGGTGAACCAAATACTAACACAATCCTCAACGACTACTCAATCCGTTGAACTCAAAATCCACGCACGTCTGAGTGAAAACCACCGCTACTCTGGTCACCGTCTGTTAGCTCAATGAGCTCGGCTGAAAATATTTGCTTCCAAAGGCTTCAACACCCTCTGGTCCTGTCCGGTCCTGGAATCACCCAGGCCAAACCAATGAAACACAAGCAAACATGAACTGTGCAAACTGTCGACAGGCGGCAGTTGGAATTTCGGATTCTGGGGAGGCCAGGTTAGCACGGCAGAGAATATTGAAGATCTCTTGTAACTTTTCCCTACAAGTAGAAAACATGCATTTTAAAACTACACTCCGCGCGGGATTAGCCGAGCGGTCGCGGTCGCAGCAGTCATGAACTGTTCGGCTGGTCCCGGCGGAGGTCCGAGTTCTCCCTCGGGCATGGGTGTGTGTGTGTTTGTCCTTAGGATAATTTAAGTTAAGAAGTGTGTAAGCTTAGGGACTGATGACCTTATCAGTTAAGTCCCATAAGATTTCACATACATAAGACCCTTTTTTATAACAAAATATCAATACATTGATCCAAATAACGAAAACTAAGTAATCTAACATAATAAATCGACCGACAAAAAATTCTCACCACTGCTCTTCAAGAACCACGACTAACTGACAACGAAACCTTGCATTACGGAAACCATTGCATCTTCAAGAGCAAAATGCAACAAAAGGTAGCGAAAGGCGTACCAATCCTGGCCATGGCATTTCTCGAACACAGATCTATCATCAGGTCTGCCAAAGAAATCACAGCCATCAACAATCGACTTCTCATTCAGAGACCCAGTAAAAAATATACACTCATCAATGCACATGCCCTCACCAACATCGAAAATAAGAAAAACAACAAAAATGTCGAAAAATTCTGAAACACACTCGAATATATTATGAGCAAAAGTCACCAAGATGATTTGAAAATACTAAAGGGAGACTTCAACTCTCTATTTGGGACAGAAAAAAAAAACTGTAGAAAAATCATTGGTACAAATTCTACACCCCGAAACGCTTAGACCAACGGCACACGTCTGACTGACTATTGCCAACAATTCAACCACAAAAGGATGTCTTCCCACTTTAGGAAAATACCATTTCTCAGGTAACATGCTTGGTTACCAGGTGCAAGCTGCTGTCGTTCGCCTTTCTAGACTCGCTGAAAGCCAGACTTTTTATTCTTTTGCAGTAGAGCTACAAGCAGGCAGATACAAACTCAATAAGGGAATCGTAAGACAGCGCTCGAGCAAAATTCGTCTTGGTACTTTCAGTAACCCTTACTGTCAGAGCGAAAACCTTACGGTACTGCCAATTTCATAATGCCACTTTTGTTTTCTGCCGACATATTTTTTGTTGTTGTGAATACATAATTTTATCTATGAAATTCCACATTTTCATAATACTTGCGAATGATACAGGAAATGAAGTAAATACAGAGCTTTTCGAAATTAAAAGTCGGTAATAGCCTAATAATTCGTGTTAAAATGGGATCAATCGTCTTACAGATACTTAATGCTTCGCTACAGGATGGAACCGCACGACCACTACGGATGCAGGTTCGAATCCTGCCTCAGGCATGGATGTGTGTGATGTCTTTAGGTTAGTTAGATTTAACTAGTTCTAAGTCCTAGGGGACTGATGACGTCATAAGTTAAGTCCCATAGTACTCAGAGACCTTTTAACCATTTTTGAACTTAATGCTTTATTAAGATAGACTGCCGTCGTGATGTTTCTGTAGTAAGCTGAATTTAATTTGTATTAGTAAAGTGAATATTTTATTTGCATTTTCCATTAGTTTACTAAACGCAACAGTAATCATCAAAGAGAAGTTAATCAGCAGCTGAATTTTCTTTCACCATATCTACAACAATCTGACAATGCAATAGTTGTTTACAAATTCTACGCCTACTTGTTTTAACGATGTCATTAAACCATAGTAGTTTTAAGAGTATTATCGTCTAGAAATGAATTGCCTTGACGGTTGATCGATCAAGAGCGGGAAAGGTAATATTTTACGAATATATGACGAGAGGGGCAAGTGCTTGAGAGAGGACTTCCCTATCAATACAAGTGTCTGAGAGACGATTTTCCTATCAATCTCCTGGATAGTTTTGTTTCTCAAATCAACAGAATGAGTTATCATGCAGTAGCACAGGTGATGTAGTTTTGTTGCTCGACTTTCTTACACTGCGACCGAAAGGTGTTTCAGTTGTTGACAACAAATTCCAGCTGAGTTGCACACACCCCTTGGGGCTGAAGTCGTAGTCCAAAACACACTTATGGAGCTATCAAATGTAAAATATTATCTTCACACTACACATTACTCTAGTCTACGTGTTTTGGTGGGGCTCAGCCTTTCATTCCTTCTTAGGAAGTTAACGATAAAGGCATCGTAACACGTCACCAGTAACAGTACTGCATAGGAATGCTCAATGAGCCACCTGATGACGTTCAATAATAGTCACTCCGTTAATTTTTGTTGTTTCGAATTAGAGCATGCAGTACTCCTGAACCAGACTTCTGAACTTTGCCTGTTGAATGCAAATGTCGCATGATGGTAAAATGGTAATCTGTTACATATATCAGTAGTCGAGACTTCCTTAATGTGGAAAATCGTTCATGCCAGAACGATCTTTGTTGAAACAAGAACATCTTTTTCTGGCGTATTTTTCCCAAAAGCACTCGCTCCACGCACAGTTCAGATCTTTCTAGCTGCCTCCTCTACATTCACCCCTCTGTTGTACCAAAAGTAAACGCTGTGTTGCAGATGTTACTTCTTTTTCCAGTTGCGACTCAATTTTACAATGCTTAACTGTAGTTCATGATTTTCAAGTATGCAAAATCCAATGCTTAACTGCAAGATGATAACTAGAACTTCAAATTCGAAAATGGCATTGATACATACACTGACAGCGTGGCGCCGCCTTCACATGGGCGGCACCGGATTTCAGGTGGCGGGTGGCGTCTGGCCGGTGGCCGGTGGCCGGTAGCCGCTGCAGCGCGAGGAAACTCTCGAGCGTAAGCTGTTATGATCGCGACGCAGCCACGAGCTGTCCTGCGGAGTTGTTTCTGGAGTACTTGTTATTGCGGGTGGGTAGAATATTAAGCGAATTGTCTTCGAAGTTCAATCAGACTCATAACTTTAGACCGAAATGTAGTTAAAAAAAAAAAAATAGTTGGACGCGAACACGCGTCTCCAAATTTAGAATGTACAACGGTTACCGCAAGACCACGGGCTCACTCCATCCATATCTACTCGGAAGTAGATAATACTTCCTCCTAACACTTCCCCCATCTTACAGTGTTGCCAGATTGTGCAGATGGCCGGACTTAGAGTTGTCAGGGGCGGTCAGTTTTATTGGCCACCTTAAGTGAACGACTCGGACTTAGTCTCTGTGGCGGCCGGCCGGCGGTCAGTTTTTATGTCTAAGACTGTACAATGCAAAAGCGTACAGGCCGACCTCGTCTGTTGACTGACTGAGACCGCAGACATTTGAAGAGGTTCGTAATGTGTAAAATGTGTAACAGGCAGACATCTATCCAGACTATCGCACAGGAATTCCAAATTGCTTCAGGATCTAATGCAAGTACTATGACAGTTGGGCGGGAGGTCAGAAAACTTTGAATTCATGGTCGAGCGGCAGCTCATAAGACATACATCACGCCGGTAAATGCCAGACGACGCTTCGCTCTGTGTAAGGAGCGTAAACACTGGACGATTGATCAGCGGAAATACGTTGTGTGGAGTGACGAATCACGGTACACAATATGGTGATCCCATGGCAGGGTGTGGGTATGGCGAATGCCCGGTGAACGTCATCTGCCAGCGTGTGTAGTGCCAACAGTAAAATTCGGAGGCGGTGGTGTTATTGTGTGGTCGTGTTTTTCATGGAGGGGTGTGTCCCCCTTGCTGCTTTTCCTGGTCCTATCAAAGCACAGCCTACATTGATGTTTTAAACATCTTCTTGCTTCCCACTGTTGAAGAGCAATTCGGGGATGGTGCTTGAATCTTTCAGTATGAATGAGCACCTGTTAATAATACACGGCCTATAGCGGAGTGGTTACACGACAGTAACTTCGCTGTAATGGACTGGCCTGCAAAGAGTCCTGACCTGAATCCTTTAGAACAACTTTGGGATATTTTGGAACGTCGATTTCGTGCCAGGCCTCACCGACCAACACCGGTACCTCTCCTCAGTGCAGCACTCCGTGAAGAATGGGCTGCCATTTCCCAAGAAACCTTCCAGCACCTGATTGAACGTATGCCTGCGAATGGAAGCTGTCATCAAGGCTAAGGGTGGGACAACACCATATTGAATTCCAGCATTACCGATGGAAGGCGCCAAGAACTTGTTAGACATTTTCAGCCAGGTGTTCGGATATTTTTGACCGCACAGTTTATACTAAAGGAAAACTTTCCGATTCGACGAATTATCTTCCACGTCTCTCACTGTAGAGCGGCGTGATTCCTCGTGGATTTGTTTAAGCTAGTGTGAAAAAGCAAGAAGGAGACGCAGTGTGCGAATTAAGGAACGTCCTACATCTTCTGACATATAAAAATCAACGTAAACTGATCAGTTCTTCAACATATAAACTTTTTCACTAACCTGTGCACGAGAAATTGGTCCCAAACACGTTAATATACAGAGTAAAAATTATTTCTGACGACCATCATCTACATTCAAAATTCTGCATTTGAGACGCATGTTCAGAGGAAACGATTGCAACGAGGGATATACTGCAAACACATTAAAGCGCCACCAAAGAAGAACTCCTCGTGAATCGGTAGAAGAGACCTAACCGGCTGCATTCCTTCCATACTGTGTAGTAAAGACCAGCAAGAGAGGACCCGTGCTGCAGAGACATGGACTTAGGCCACCGTTCCGGCCCGCTCCAAGGTACGCGATATGTTACGTCACACTGAAGTCGACAGAGCTCTTCGAGTGCCCAGGGGGTGGATGGTATCACGCTCGAAAGTGGCAGGCCCAACAATCGTCACTGTTGCTGGGCTTTGTGAGGAGCATTCTCGCCCATTAAACAATGGGAACTTGAGAACACAGCAGCTAAACATTGCCTCTAAAAATGAAGTAAAATATAATATGAGAAGAATAGAGTCTTGACTGAGGCATTATAATTGTGATTCCGTTATAGAGGAGGCGGCCAAGATTAGAATAAACCGCAAAAATTTTAACTGAGGTACACAGTTAGTAGAGTATGGGGCGGACTCTGGATATTGAGTGACGAATGCTGAATTCTTGCAGGGAGGCGTGATCGACCGTCTGAAGCATGGCGCCGGCCCCTCGCATCACCTGGTCCTTAAGTCCTACGACTGGCCAGAAGTGCTGTTGCTGTTGTGGTCTTCAATCCGAAGACTGCGTTCATGCAGCTCTCCAAGCTACTCTATTCTGTGTAAGCCTCTTCATCTCCGTGTAACTAGTGCAACCTACGTCCGTCTGAATCTGCTTACTGTATCCACCGATTGGTGTCCCTCTTCGAATTTTACCCCACACACTTCCCTCCAGTACTAAACTGGTGGTACCTTGATGTCTCAGAACGTGTCCTAGCAACTGATCCCTCCTTTCACAAATTTTTCTTCTCTCCAATTGTGTTCACTGCCTGCCCATTAGTTTCGTGATCTACCCACCTAATCGTCAACATTCTTCTATATCATCACATTTAAAAAGCACCTATTCTCTTCTTGTCCAAACTATTTATCGTCCATGTTTCATTTCCAGACACTCCACACAAATACATTCAGAAAGGGCTTCCTGACAAGTATATACTTATTCCTCTTCTTCAGAAACGCTTTTCTTGCCATTGCCAGTCTCTATTTAAATATCCTCCCTACTTCGACCATCATCAGTTATTTTGCTTCTCAAATAGCAAAACTCATGTACTACTTTAAGTATCTCATTTCCTAATCTAATTCCCTCAGCGTCACCTGATTTAATTCGACTACATTCCATTATCCTCGTTTTGCTATTGCTGATGTTCATCTTATATCCTCAATTCAAGATACTGTCCATTCCGTGCAACTGCTCTTCCAAGTCTTTTGCTGTCTCTGCCAAAATTGCAATTTCATCGACAAACCTCAAAGTTTTTATTTCTTCCTCCTGTAATTTAATTCCTGCTCCAAATATTTCTTTTGTTTCCTTTGCTGCTTGCTTAATATACAGATCGAATAACGTCGGGGATCGGCTACAACCCTCTCTAACTACCTTCTCAAACGCTACTTTCCTTTCGAACCGCTCGACTCTTGTAACTGCTGTCTTGCTTCTGTACAGATTGTAAAAATCCTTATGCTCTCTGTATTTTACTGGACTCGCATTTGGGAAGACGACGGTACAATCCCGCGTGCGGCCATCCTGATTTATGTTTTCCGTGATTTCCCCAAATCGCTCCAGGCAAACGCTGGGATGGTTCCTTTGAAAGAGTACGGCTGACTTCCTTCCCCATCCTCCCCTAATCCGATGAGACCGATGACCTCGCTGTCTGGTCACTTCCCCCAAACAATCCAATATGTATTTTACATGAGATTCCAAACTCACTACGCAAGCATCACTTTGGAGATTTATGGAAGGTTCCAGACACTGCTATCTCAACTATATAAGCGGAACACCATGCAATATCAGCAGTCAGTGGCTTTTACACCTGGGTGAAGATGCAGAGACAGCTGTCGAATTTGCAGTGTTCTATCCAAAGTGACGCGACTTGAAAACAGAGAATATTTTATTCAGGCATGCAACAGCGAATGATTCCAGGAACATATAACAATCAAACTGAAGAACAATGACCGCAAAATTAAACGAACTAATGCTTACCGAAAATAGTTTGTTCTGATCGGCATACATCGTGTGGCCATTCAGATATAGGTTTTCCATAACTCGTTGAAGGCAAATGACACTATGGTTAATTTAAAAAGGACCTGGATGATTTCGTTCCACCATCCAAGTTTGTGCTTTGTTTCTAATAAAAATCAAATGGTTCAAATGGCTCTGAGCACTATGCGACTTAACTTCTGAGGTCATCAGTCCCCTAGAACTTAGAACTACTTAAACCTAACTAACCTAAGGACATCACACACATCCATGCCCGAGGCAGGATTCGAACCTGCGACCGCAGCGGTCACACGGTTCCAGACTGTAGCGCCTAGAACCGCTCGGCCAAACCGGCCGACTTGTTTCTAATAATCTCGTCTTCAAAGGGACGTGTTGCAACACTTTATTTAGAGGAGTAGAGAAGCTAATGTGGGTTTAATACACTATGGACGGAACACGAGGAGGACTCGTATACTACCAGTTTGTCGCGGATGTATCCAGTTCTGGAACCGAGTAGAAATAGTGGGCAACATTTTTCCTAAAAGACGCTACCTTTTTTTTTTTTGGGTCATTAGTCTTTTGACTGGTTTGATGTGGCCAGCCACTAATTCCTCTGCTGTGCTAACCCCTTCATCTCAGAGTAGCACTTGCAATCTACGTCCTCTATTATTTGCTGGATGTATTCTAAATCTCTGTCACCTTTACAGTTTTTGCCTTCTACTGCTCCCTCTAGTACCATGCAAGTAATTCCCTCAGTGTTTTCCACATATTCCTTTCCTCTCCGATTATGCACAGAACCTCCTCATTCCCTACCTTACCAGTCCACCTGATTTTCAACATTCGTCTCTAGCACCACATCTCAGATCCTTCGATTCTCTTCTGTTCTGGCTTTCCCACAGTCCATGTCTCACTACCATACAACCCTGTGCTCCAGACGTACATTCCCAGAAATTTCTTCGTCAAATTAAGGCCGACATTTGATATTAGTAGACTTCTCTTGGCCAAGAATGTCCTTTTGCCTTTGCTAGTCTGCTTTTGAAGTGCTCCTTGCTCCGTCAGTCACTCGTTATTTTACAGCCTAGGTAGCAGAATTCCTTAACTTCATACACTTTTAACCATTATTCCTGATGTTGAGTTTCTCACTGTTCTCATTTCTACTGTTTCTCATTACCTTCGTCTTTATTCGATTTACTCTCAATCTATACTCTGTACTCATTAGACTGTTCATTCTATTCAGCAGCTTCACTTTCACTCGGGATAGCAGTGTCCTCAGTGAATTATTGATATCCTTTCACCCTGAATTTTAATTCCACTCCTGAACCTTTCTTTTATTTTCATCATTGCTTCCTCGATGTACAGATTTAATAGTAGTGGCGAAATACTACATCCTTGTCTTGCACGCTTTTTAACACGAGCACTTCGTTCTTGTTCGTCCACTCTTTATTATTCCGTCTTGGCTGTTGTACATATTGTATGTAACCCGTCTCTCCCTATAGCTTACCCCCATTTTTCTCAGAATTTCCAACATCTTACACCATTTTGCATTATTGACATTTTTTCCAGATCGACAGATCCAATGAACTTGCCTTGATTTTTCTTTAGTCTTGCTTCCGTTATTAACCGCAACGTCAGAATTGTCTCTCTCGTGCCTTTACCTTTCCTAAAGCCAAACTTATCGTCATCTAGCGCCTCCTCAATATTCTTTTTCATTCTTCTGTATATAATTCTTGTCGGCAACTTGGATGCATTAGCTGTTAAGCAGATTGTGCGATAATTCTCGCACTTGTCAACTCTTGCAATTTTCGAAATTGTGTGGGTGATGTCAGAGGGTATGCCGCCAGACTCATACACTCTATACACCAACGTGAATAGTCGTTTTGTTGCCACTTCCCCCAACGATTTAAGAAATTCTGATGTAATGTTATCTTATTTGATCTTAAGTCCTCCACAGCTCTTTTAAATTCTGATTTTAACACTGGGTACCCTATCGCTTCTAAAATGACTCCTGTTTCTTCTTCTATCACATTAGACAAATCTTACCCCTCATAGAGGCTTTCAACGTATTCTTGCCACGTATCCACTCTCTCGTCTGCATTTAGTACTCTTAACGTTATCACCTTTGCTTTTAATGTCACCGACGATTGATTTGACTTTGCTGTATGCTGAGTCAGTCCTACTGACAATAATTTATTTTTCCATTTCTTCACATTTTTCATTCAGCCATTTCGTCTTAGCTTCTCTGCACTTCCTATTTATTTCATTTCTCAGCGGCTTGTATTTATGAATTCCTGAGTCTCCAAGAACATTTTTGTACTTCCTCCTTTCATCAATCAATTGAAGTATTTCTTCTGTTGCCCATGATTTCTTCGCAGTTACCTTCTTTGTACCTTTTTTTCCTCCCGACATTCTGTTAACGCCCTTTTCAGGGATATCCATTCCTCTTCAAATTTACTGCATACTGAGCTATTCCTTTATTGCTGTATTTATAGCCTTAGAGAACTTCAAGCGTATCTCTTCATTTTTTAGTACTTCTGTATCCCATTTCTGTGCGTATTTATTCTTCCTGACATGTCTTAATCTTCAGCCTACCCTTCATCACTACTATGTTGTGATCTGAGTTTATATCTTCTCCTGGGTATATCTGACAGTCCAATATCTGATTCAGATAAGAATAACCCTGTCACTGAACTGTTCACAGTAACACACTCTCTGCCCTACCTACCTTTTCATAACGAATCCTACACCCGTTATACCATTTTCTGCTACTGATGATCCTGCCCTATACTCATCTTACCAGAAATCCTGATCTTCTTTCCACTTCACTTTACTGACCCCCACTGTATCTAGACTGAGCCTTTGCATTTCCCTTTTCAGATTATCTAGTTTCCCTACCACGTTCAAGCTTCTGACATTCCGCACCCCGACTCATATAACGTTATTATCTCGTTGATTATTCAGTCTTTTTCTCATGGTAACCCCCCCGGAAGTCCAAATGGGGGACTATTCCGGAATCTTTTGGTAAAGGAGAGATCAGTATGACACTTCTTCAATTACAGGCCACGTGCCTTGTGGATACACCTTATGTGTCTTTAATGCAGTGGCCGCTACTGCTGATTATTAATCAAAGACCACAGGTACCTACAGGCAATAAATAGTATGCAACATGTGTCTGCAAATCATGTTCCGAATTTAGTAAGAACCAGAAGGGGAAAACGTGACGTAAAGAAAAGTTCTGTTAGGCTTCAAATTGTAATGTAATAATGTGTGTGCCTGAAAGTTTCAAAAAATAGCATACTCACGAAAATTTTGCACAAAAATGGTATGTACAAGACTTTATTTCAGAATAAAAATATTATTCAGTAACACGTTTTGTATACCTACTAATTTTAATATTTTATTGTGAGATGTTTAAGAACAGATTAATCAGGTTTTATCATTTCAACTGAAACAACAGACTTACTTTATTGCATTCACAGTCAGAAAGGTATGATTTTCGAAACGTTTGTTTGGAACAGCAGTCTAGCTGCCCCATCCACGCCGACTAAATCCACTTTAGAATTTGCTAAGGTTGGTGGAAGCTATAAAACGATATCACAATGGAATCACGTAGTAGTAAGACGCATCTTCAGATTACTTTACCTACATCATGTATATGCACTTACTTTCTACTTTGAACCACATAGCACGAAAATAATGTGTACGCAATAAATATCTGCCAAGTGAATACTCAACAGACGTTTTTAATTACAAGCTTTGTACTTAAGAGATACACATTGCATACAGGAGTAATGCAGAACTTGGGCTTCTGCTTTGTGATTGCAAATATAGTTGCAGCAACAAACGATAACAACAGGTCATTGTAGTAGTGATGTGGGACGTCCGATTTCGATTTTGTAAGCACCAGCAGGTGTATTAGTCAATGGCATGTGGACAACAGATGTTCGAATCTATGCCTCAGGTGATAGCGACAATACCAAACTCAAGAAGAAAGCCAGAAAACACTTTAAATCGATTAAAATGCTCACAAACACCATCCCAGATTTGTCACATGCCATTCTTACATGCTTTAACGTAAGTTACCAGAGGAAAATTGAACTGCTAAGACAATATAAAATCAAAAGGTGTAACAAGATAAAACATGAGGGCACATTGGCACAAGGATAAAAGGTGATGTACAGCAATACAAGTCAAAGATGAAAGTCCTGACAGAATCAAAACACATTGCCTTCAAGTAATTATGAAAGAATCAGATTACAAAACGGAAGTATCCACAGCTCTACACTTGACTGAGATTACATGAAAATAACAATAAAATAATATATAAAGTAACAGATAAGCAAGAGTGATGAATGTAAGAATGTACAATACGTTACAATCCATTCAAAAAACCTAAGCATCTATAATACAAGCTACAAATCAGTCCATGAAATTAATATCAGTCAAACCACATTTGACGAAAATAAAACTTAAATTAAATTAATGCTAAGGAAACACGATTTTAGGAGTGAAGGAAAATATAAGAAGAAGCTACAAATATAGATACAAAACTTTTAAAATTTTACGCTTATAATACAATCTAATCAAAACTTTTTATGAAGACACATGGTATGCATCTGAACGTTTACACACTGGTTAGAAATATATATCATCCAAATTATTAGACAATCAAAAAAACAAATTAAAATTCCATTTATCATATAGATAAAAATAAACAAAAGAACACACTTTAACACATTGTTAAAGAAATATTTCAACAGCATTGCTACACAGTCATAATAGAAAATCAAACAGACCATTTAGCATAGAGGCAAAATGAAGACAATACTCAATTATAAAATCAAAATACAGGGAAATGATCATATCTTATGACCTCATTTTTGATACAGACAAAATTAGGGATACAGCAGGAAAATAAAAGGGGACTTTCAACCTTGACCTTAAACATATTATGAGGGTAATATAACCTTGACTATAATAAAATATTGTGGGGGTGTGGGGTCTTAAGAGGATATATATATATATATATATATATATATATATATATATATATATATATAAAAGATACAATAAGGCTTACAAAGTCTTGATGTCAAAAATAAATACAGTTATAAAAAGTTACAAATGTACAGAAATAAGGAATGTTGAACTTCATAAGCTATGGAACTTCCAGAAACATTAAAAGCAGAGACCATAATAATTATAGCCAATATTTCATAATTGGTATTTAATATAAAAAATTCATAAAAGTAGAACACAGACCATAATTACATTCAGTCATAATACTAACCATAAGTTAAAGATGTGGTTAAGATAGGTCAATTATAAAGCGATGTGTTATCAATACTACGTGAATTCAGAAACTGATGGAAAAGAAGTAAGGTGCAAAAAATGAAAATGAAGTTAAGGGGTGACAAGAAAGGCGGTGGTGGGAATGGGAGCTTAAGAGTTAAAAGGATAGTTCAATATGTGTGCTTCAAATCTGTGGATTAAACAATCATAATCTTTTGGAGTGATGAATAATTCAATATAAATGTAATCAATGACAGTGGATTTATAAATTTCGTGTAAACTAATTCACTCACCATTCCTCCTAGTAAGTATCATAAAAATAATAAAAGTAAAAATTGAAAGTAATATTCATTAGCTAGAGCTTTTGGGGATGACAATAAGTCAAAACAAAACATATATGTATAATTTTCATCACTGCAAACCAAATATTACATTGTTTAATCAATGGTCTGCCATGCACATATATTGGGTTTTACTTTTAACCCATAGCCTCCCTTTTTCACTATTCCCCTTCCCCAACCTCCCATAATTTAATTTTCACTTTTTTACACCTTTCTTTCCTTCACCCAATATCTAAATTCTTGTAATATTAATAACACATCTCTTTATAATTGACCTTTCTTAACCATATCCCCAACATATGGCTGGAATCATGATTGCGTGTAAATATAATCATCAGTGGTCTTGGCTTTCTGGTCAGTAACCCGATCAGATTCTATATATTGGCATCCATGCTATTTTTATTTATTTTTCGATAAGAAATACCATGTATGTCATACTGGCTATAATTTTATGGTCTTTATTTTTAACATTCCTGTAACTTCGGTATCTTCATAGGGCTAATGTCGTTTAGTTGTGTACTTCTGCAACTTTTTATGGCTGTTTTAATTTTTGGCATTATGTGTTTAATAGCACAGAGCAAGGCAGATGTACCAGAATATAAAAAAGTCCTTGGGAAAATTCACTAAAAGGGAACAGTTTATAAAGGACCATAATGGGAAAATACTTACAAACAAGAATGACATACAAGAAACATGGAAGACATACTTTACACAGCTGCTCAACTGCAATGATCCACAATATTACTTTACATTTGAAGAACCAGATACAGTTGATATACAAGTCACCACACCATCAGTAAATGAAATAAGACAAACAATAAAGAAATTAAAGAACAACAAGGCCTGTGGGGAAGACCAAGTATATGCTGAGCTTTTAAAAAATTGGAGGACCACAATTGGAAATAGAACTACATTCCTTAATTGAAACAATTTGGGAGACAGAAAACATACCGGCCGATTGGAAAACTGCAATTATATGCCCCATCTTTAAGAAGAATGATCCCCTTGTCTGTGATAACTGCAGAGGAATTGCCCTACTCGATGTCACGTAAAAATTTTGTCGATGTGTATACTACACAGACTGATTCGCATAACCGAAGACCTGATTGGGGACTACCAATGTGGTTTCCGCACTAACAGATCCACTTTGGATCACTTATTCACATTGAGACAAATAAATGAGAAGGCATGGGAATTTAATGTAGATATCCATATTCTATTTATAGACTTCAAGAAGGCCTATGATAGCGTACACTGACAGACACTCTTAAACACCATGAAAGAATTTGAAATACCATTAAAATTAATCAAATTAGTTAAAATGTGTTTGGAAGAAACCATATGCAAAGTTAAGACACCTGCAGGAGAAACTGAAAATTTTAAGGTATACACTGGACTGAGACAAGGGGATGCCATCTCACCTATTCTATTTAATATTATCTTAGAGAAGATTGATAGAGAATTCACCAAAACTAATCCACAAGGGATCCAACTGCAGAGACAGAACATTACTAGACTTGCTTATGCAGATGATGTAGCCTTAATAAGCACTTCAAAAGCTGAATTAATCAGGATGATGCAAAATTATTACAAAATAGCTGAGAAAGCTGGACTTCATGTGAATGAAGAAAAGACAGAATATCTAGTCATAAGTAAAAAACTCCAAAAGAATACACCACTGACCGTAAATGGTCTCACTTTCAAGGCAGTTGACCACTTCAAGTACTTAGGGAGTCTTTTTAGCAGAGACAATAGAGCAGAAATAGAAATAGACGCCCATCTAGCAGCAGCTAATAGAACTTTTTACAGCTGTATCAAAATTTTAAGGATGAGATCACTTAGTACTGAATTCAAAATCCGTTTTTATCAGTCAACTATTGTACCAGTAGCATTATATGGATGTGAAGCTATTACATTCAGGAAAAAAGATGAAGAAAAAGTGTTGATATTTGAAAGAAAAATACTAAGATAAATATTTGGACCAATCTTCGATGAAAATGTCATGGAGTGGAGGATAAGGAAAAATGAAGAACTACGGGAGCTGTACAAACATAGTACCATTGTGGAAATGTTAAAGAAGAGAAGACTGAACTGGGCTGGTCATGTAGCAAGGATGCCGGAGAACAGACTACCCAAAATAGCATCCACTAAGAAATTAGAAGGAAAGAGAAGAAGAGGAAGACCTCGAATTAGGTGGATGGAGAATATCCGGGAAGATGCAGCTAGGATGGGCATCAACTCTGATTGGACAACAATTTCCCTGGATAGAAATAATTGGAAGAGGCTCGTAGAGCAGGTGTATGGTCGATAAGGCCTTAGCCACGTGTAAAGTAAAGTAAAGTAAGTAAAGTGTTTAATAGATTTTCTGTAAATACACCCCACTCCAAGAAAATTTTATTATTTTCACATTTATATTACTTTCATAATATGTTTAAGGTCAGGTATAAAAGTCCCCTCTTATTTTTCCCATTGCATCCCTGGTTTTGTCAATATAAAAAAGTCATATGAGCTGATCATTTCTTTGTATTTTGATTTTATAACTGAGTAATATCGGTCTTTTTGATTTTGTCTTATGACTATGTAGTAATGTTGATGAAACATTTTTTAACCAACGTATTAAAATGCTGGTTTGTAACATGTCCTTTTCATTTATTTTTATCTGTATGATAAAGGGAACTTTAATTTCATATTGTGGTTATGTAATCATTTGCATGACATACTTTTCGCACCAATGTGTAAATGTTTAGATGTGTACCACGTTTCTTCATAAAAAGTTTTAGTTAGGTTGTGTCACATGCATAAAATATTAGACGTTTTGTATCTACATCTTCTACATTCCATTTATATTTTCATTCACTCCTAAAAGTTGTAATTCCTTTGTATTAATTTACTCAGTTTGTATTTTCGTTGGCTGTGGCTTCACTGATTTTAATGTCATGAACTGATCTGTCACTTGTATTTTACTTGTTTATGGTTTTCGAATAGATTGTAAAATGTCGCACAGTCTTACATTCATCAGTCTTCCTTATTTGTTACTTTATGTTTTATTTTATTGGTATTTGTATGTAGTCTCAATGAGGGGTAGAACACAGTTTTTTCAATGTGATTATCACGTAATTACTTAAAACTTCTTTCGATTAAGTCAAGACTGTTGTCTATCTCTTCGAAATTCTTTGACATGCATTGCTGTACTTCTCTTGTCCTTGTTAATGTGCTATCATACTTTTATCTTGTTAGATCTTTTGATTTTATATTATCTTGGCAGTTACTGTTTCCAGTGGCAACTTACAACAATGTGTGCATGATATGTGATATGGCTGTGATAATTTTCGTAAGTATTTTGATCGATTTAACGATTTTTCTGTTTTTCTTATTTTGTTTTGCATTGTCACATTGTCCAGTTTTGTGTGTTGTACCACTGTTGTTAATGATGGTTCAGCACTGAAACTGGTAGCAAAATAAAATAACATCATTACAGACACCTCAGTGTTATGCATTTTTTAAAATTTCTACAAGCTGTTGAAGAACGCTGAAGCAAGATGTTGAAAGTGCACGGTGTCACACAAACAGTGCCCTGTCACAGCCGATTTCTCCTCTTGTCCCAACCTGCAATACCGTTTATCTTCCGTGATTCTGGTATTTAAGGATTGTCCTGTCTCTCCAACACAGACTTTGTCGTATGTATGAAGTACATTTCTGGCATTGCGACTGTGTCCCGTTTGTTGTTTGTCGATCTGAGACACACTTTAATCTTCTTGTTCGATTTGTAAATAGTCAACCTTGTGTCATTTTCAAGCACTTATCTTAAGCTTACAGCTTCATTTTACATTTAATACATCGCTGGGACATGTGGACAGGAATACGTTGTACTTCTGTGTGCATGTGGCACAGAAAAAATACAGTATTGTACCTGGTTACACAGTATTGTATTGTTTTTGCACCACATATGCACAGAAGTAAGACTTATTCCTGTTCACATGTATGAGTGATGTATTACAACGTAAAATGAAGCTGGAAGCTTAAGATAATTGCTTGAAAATGACCCAAGATTGACACTGGCCGATTGCACAGATAATAAAGAGAATACAGCCTACTTGGACTATGTTCGACTGCTACGGTCGCAGGTTCGAATCCTGCCTTGGGCATGGATGTCCTTAGGTTAGTTAGGTTTGATTATTTCTAAGTTCTAGGCAACTGATGACCTCAGAAGTTAAGTCACATAGTGCTCAGAGCCATTTGAACTCAACATACGTAGAGGCTATAGATACCCCCCAAAAATTAAGTTTTAGGATATACCTTAGTTCTCCCAAACTCATCCAAGTGTCTCCATTTGATTTCTTTGTGTAAGTGGCCGAGTATTCATGTAGATTTTGAATGCCTGTGTAAGATTATTTCCTTTATTGTACTTAATTTTTCATAAATGGTTCAGAAATGTTACATTATAATGTTTCATCTTTGGAAACGACCAAATTAACAGGCGATAGCAAAATAGGAAGTGTGGAATTAACAGCCAGTGCATAACCCGATGAAGAGATTACTAAGTGACTCGTCACATTAATGTGCTGTGGAAGTCCTAGAAACAAAATTTGTGCAATAGGTCTAAGATGACTTTGTGTATTTTATCAGTTAGTCTGCAACATTTTGACAACGCGTTTCAAACTTCCAGAGCGAAATGGCCAACAGCACTGTTCTGTCATGTGGGGTTGCATAAAACGGCATCGGTTGGGTCAGCTGAATCACCCTGTGTATATTTATTTATTGCGTTCTGTCGTTTCGGCTACTGTCATCATCAACTCAACGACCCAATTACACATAGGTTTTATTGATACTGCGACGTAACCTTGATTTATAAGGTCTAAGTTTTGACCTGATGACGGCAGCAGCCGAAACGGCGTAATAAATAAAGACACATATTAAACTATCGAGATGGTATTATACAGGAAAATTATTTCCTTTATTAATTACTTCTTATGCAACTGATGGAGCACCCATTGCCCCTCAGAGCACCTTACAAATTTCGCTTATTTTGAACGGAAAGTTTCTTTCAGTAGTGATTTTGGAGTGAAGGCCATAGTATCAGCAACGAATGTGTCTTATGTCATCTATGATTCAATTCCGTCTCTGAAAAGCTATAAGAAATATCGTACAATGTTTAGTTGAAGAATACCTTAGGTGCCTTGGGATCAGTGGTAGTATTCATAGGTTGTGGTCTATTTAAGTAGGTAATGCCTTTGCCAGTGTTCTGAAAGACAGGCGCAGTTCTGTGAATTTTTGTTTTAAGTGGTGCACAATGCGAAGTGTCGGATGGTATGGAAGTTTCAGCGCAAAGTTTTTGAGTCATCGGTGGCCACATTGCGCAAGCAGGGGCTACTGGAATTGACAGCGATACTTAATAAATTTTAATTCACTGCAGGACGAAAAACACAGAAGTATCAACTTGAAATTGGTCCCATGTGTTCACAGAAAATATCGAAAGCATGCTCCACCTTCTTACAAGAACACAATTTAATGTTTGTATTGGCCCATAGATGTTTCACCACAGGTGCGCAATACACAACCGTTCAAAAGTTTTCGATCACCCGTGATAAAAACTATATACTTTATTCCAATGTAACAACATATCGGACAAGCTAAACAGACCAACAAAATAACTATTTTTCTCTTTGACAGTAAGTGCAGTACCATATAATTTAGATTTTTGCCTCTTTAATGGATCCACCCTTTGCCCTCCGAAAACCTTTCTTTTACATTCTGGTGATAAAATTTCTTAGTGTTTTTGCAGATATTGCTATCAAACACGTTCGTAAATTATTCCATAGACCTTCAACATAGACGACCTCCGTAAGAGTTCAATGGGATTGAAGTCAGGTGACTGACTTGGACCAAATTATGTTCTTCAGCTCCCCACATTTCCCTGCTCTGTTGACATATCCTCTGCACAATTTATAATCATGATTAGTATGATTGTCCTGCTGCACAACAAAGCCACGCCCATTAAGTCTTTTGCCAGATGGAAGTGCATCGTTGATCAGTATCTTGTGATATCCATTCTTCATTAAAATCCCGTTAATTGTCGCTATAGCACCTACACCAGTTTCGTTTGTTGGCGTCACACATTGACTCTTCATATGTTCTCCACAAAATCGACGGACAAACATTCGAAGATGGCTTCCATATGCTTTAAACTTAGATTCGTCGGTGAACAACACCTTGGACCACTGCTACACTCTCCATTTCTTATGTTGTAGTGCCCATTGCAATCGTTTCAACTTATTTTGGTTACGTAGTAAAGGTTCTTTGGCCCTATGTAACCCTTTAAACCTTGTTCACAAAGACGGAATTGCACTGTTGGGACAGAGATTGGAGCTGCTCACATACTGTTTATTTTCTCGCGAATTTCAGGTACAGTACGAGTCCTCTTGCGCTTACTATGTATGCACTCATATGAACTTTTCTTCCCTGTGTGACGTTACTTGGGACCTTCTAGATAGCGAAACACTTGCAAAGGAACCTGTTTGTTTCAACCACTGTAAATTAAGCAACGGCATTTTTTTTTTTTTTTTTTTTTTTGGTATTGTCCTACTAAATAGCCTTCCTGCTGCCGGGCTACAATTCCAGCACCTTTTTAAATTACAGTGTCCTGTTTCCGTCCCATAATGAAGTAATATGGGTATTGTACACACTACTAGATGCACACTATGTACTGTTAACTAATGCGAACAGGTTGCTACACCGACAGCTGAAGGAATGAGATCAAGTCTTAAATAAGACAAAGCAACGTCAGTGTTGTTGCGGATACTTATCAGCGTCCTTCCACGCGAACAGTAAGTTGCATATACAGCAGCGGCGCTGTTTTATTTTCAGAACGGTGATATTCAAAACTAAACCCCTGTTTTAACCACAAATCAATAGTTATAATAGGTAATCAAAAATGTGCGTCTGTTTATTCCTTCTGTGAACACTTTCATAAAATGTGGGAAGTTGAAACGTGAGAAGCTGAAATCTGTGGGCTCGATACTTTTGCCACTATTTACAATAGAACAGGGACATGCAAGACACCAATGACCTAATCGGAAAAATGAAAGATATAAATATGTACATATTTCTATTTAGTATTATAGCCGGCCTGAGTACCCGTGCGGTTCTAGGCGCTACAGTCTGGAGCCGAGCTATCGCTACGGTCGCAGGTTCGAATCCTGCCTCGGGCATGGATGTGTGTGATATTCTTAGGTTAGTTAGGTTTAATTAGTTCTAAGTTCTAGGCGACTGATGACCTCAGAAGTTAAGTCGCATAGTGCTCAGAGCCATTTAGTATTATAGTACTGTACACTCACATACTAACACAGTGAATAAGAAGCTATGAGTTGCGAACGGACATCAAGGCAGTTGGGACGGTTGAGATCCGGACAGCCAGTACCCACCGACCGCTGGCGACACACATGCACTGTCCGATGGAAGGAGACTGGAGCGGGAACGACCATTGGTTGGGCGTTCGGTCGGTCGTCTCATCGGGTGACGTGTATTTGGTCTTTTGACCGTTATTGGGCCTCGTCAGTTGGCGATCTTGCCGGACGTGGGTCGGTTCCTTCCTTGTGCTGAGATGTTGGGTGCCCAATGGGCAAGTGTTCCCTCTGCATGGTTAGGTGCGAGCCAGTGTGCCCTGGTCGCCGTGTCTCCGAGTTCCGAACGGACATTAAGGGAGTCGGGATGGAGCTGCAGTGAGCTCCGCCCTACCGTTGCCGACGCACATAGTTGGAGTGGTCGCCGACCGCTTATGGAAACTCTGTGTGTCGACTTGTGATTTCTCCTTTTTGTTCCACAGTGATTGGTTTTGGGATTGTCGGAGTTCTTGGTGCAAGTGTTTACGTGGAACTTGTGTAGCTTCTGTGATTTCCACTGAGCAGTTATGAATGCTGTCTGCGTACTGGAGTAGGAAGCCGGTTGGTTGGGAAACAGCAGCGAGTGTGTGTTTCCTCGCCGTGTTGATGTTGTTTGGCACGGCGTGCCGTTCGACAGCCTTTGGTGTTGGTTTATATTTTTGACTGGTTATTGTGCCTTGGCTGTATTTAAACGCCAATTTTGAAGACGTAGTGCTGCTGGTATCTTTGTCCTCGCAGATATTTTCCTTTCTCGTGCCGTTGGTCGGGCGGAAGGGGATTGATTAAGTTGTTCGTCTCCTACAGCCGTCCCTGTGTCGGGTTGTCATCCTATTATTTAATCTGACTTTTGGCTGCCTGCCTCACCTAAACTTATTTTAGAGGTACCTCCTCAGGCCGACCCTTGGAACACTTCTGAGCACCACTGTTCCGTATTTTTTTTTTTTTAAGATTTTGATTTTCTTTTGTCGCAAGTACTGCGCGAGGCCATCAGCCGTCTATTAATTTTAAAATAAGGCCTTCAGCCAACTTAAATTAAGGTTTCAAGATTGAATTGTTTAAATTTTATTTAAAAAAAGGAGATTTTGCTGTATTTCGAATCTTTCTTATTCAGGCCTTAATCCTTGAGTTGTTCTATCTCCAGTGTGTGGACGAGTATTTATGTCAATTTTTTTCTGTTTTAACTAAGACCTACAGCCGTGTGTATTCCTTAAAGAAATTTTAATTACTCGTGTTCGGGCTTTCAGCCGTATTGTACTGAATCCTTTTAAGGGCATGTGTGATTAATTGTTTTTAGGAAAAGAAAGCCTGTGTGTTTTGTGCAACTAACAGTAGCTGGTTTTGGCCCCTTTCCACAACCATAACCTGATCCACTCTATCCTGCGAATCCAGATTTCACACTCTGTGCAGGGTATTTCAGAAATACTTCTCGAAATTCTGGGGTGAGGTTCCTTGCACCAAAACATGGAAAAGTTCATATAAACATATGTTCGACAATCCTTTATTTTTGAGGTATTAACGAAAGTTTACGATTTAGGAAACAGGAGTTCATCATCACATAAACTCATAATAAATCTCTAAATATCCTTGTCTTGCTAACAAACATGCATGCACTCGTCGAATTATGGACTGTCGCGCTGTTTCGAATTGTTTTGCAGGTTGCCTTGACACATCGAGCCGGCCGTTGTGGCCGAGCGATTCCAGGCGCTTCAGTCTGGAACCGCGTTACCTCTACGGTCGCGGGTTCGAATCTTGCCTCAGGCATGTACGTGCGCGATGTCCTTAGATTAGTTAGGTTTAAGTAGTTCTAAGTTCTAGGGGACTGTTGACCTCAGATGTTAAGTCCCATAGTGCTCAGAGCCATTTGACACATCGAAGAAGAACTTCCGCAGTCGGAATGTCTGCTGCATATAACAACTGTTTAAGGTGTTCCCAGAGATAATAATTCGAAGGATTGAGGTCGAGAAACGTGCAGAATATGGAGGTTGCCTTTCTGTACCTGTCCACCTGTCATGGTAGATACCAACCAGTGCATCTCGAAGACTGAGAGTGAAATGTGCTGAAGCTCCGTCTTACGTAACCCACATGTTTCATCTTATTTGAAGGTGCCCATCTTATAGTAGGTCGTGGAGGGTCTTCTAAATAATGTCCCCGTAGACAGCACCTGTAAGATGTACTGGGAGAACATATGGCTCTAACAGATACTCACCTACAGCTCCAGTCCACGTATTAATCTTAAACTAATGCTGATCTGTAGCCTGTAGTGTAGAATATTTCGTCTCTTCCAAACGGTGCCTCGTCTGTACTGCAGAGACAAACGACGGATTGGCAGTTTGTTCAAGAAACCATAAGCAAAAGTTCTCCTGTGGTGGGCGATCGGCAGGTGTAACGACCTGCACACGTTGAAGATGATACGGATACGTGAGTTGCTCGTTGAGTATCTTCCATGGCTATGTATCTCATGCCAGAACCAATTATCTAGCGCTGATACCCTGGTTCTTCTTCGACATCCAGTACAATGTGTTCTTCCTGATCAGGCGTACGAGCAACACGTGGTCTTCATCGATAAATAGTCTGTGGTGCTACGGATCCTGTCACGGCAACGCAGCAATGTAGAGCACCAAAAGTTGGACAACTCGGTTGTCTTTGGTCTCGAAATGACGTCCGATACAGTCGTGCAGCCTCGTGACCACTTCAATCCGCGGGGCTGTACGTGAAAATCATGTCTGTCTGCTCAGGAAATGAAGGTTCTACCATGTTTGAACGGAGCACTTTCAGTCAATGCACAACCTGTAATACATGTTCACAGTGGACACGTTGAAGAGAGACGAATGGCGAACGTAAACAACTCCCCCTGGCAACACAACACTGTCTAGGATACAATGAGTCAGGCAGGTGAAGATGTAGGGCTGTACCTGGAAAGCTGTTGAACGTTAGTTTTCATTAATAACTCGAAAACGAAGCATTTCGGACCTACGTTTATAAGACTTTTTTCTCGTTTTGGTGTAAGGGATCAATCTTTACCCAAAGTTTGTAAAAGTATTTTTGAAACATTCTGTATACTCACGAGGTATATACTTAATATAAATTGATTTTTTGTGTAATAAATATCAGAGAATTTATTTCAAAGACAAAAATAACCAAAAAGCAAATGGTAGAATAGTCGCTATAGTCCGATTAAAATTAACTAATAGCTAACACTTCACCCCTTGCAGGTGGTTTCCTCCAGTCAGAGCGCTCAACGCACACCCGAACCGTTCGGCATTGCCAGACTGCCACAAGAATTGTCCGGCTATCTTCCTTGCTGTCTTCGGATCCCGAAACATGGATCTGGCCATTTTATTTTGTATCCAGACATGATAACCACGCCAAAAACAAGACGCGTGCGCGCGCGCGCGCGCGCGCACACACACACACACACACACACACACACACACACACACACACACACACACACACACACACAGTCACAAAGATGGTAACGATATACACTCGTTTGATGCACAGCACTAACCAAACACTACTAGAGCCACCCGCATTAGACGCGATCGAGAGACATTTATACAGTTATTAAAATCATAGAAATCGAGTTACATTACGCGAAGCCGAACTTTTGAAGGCAGTAATTCACCGTAGCTACGCGTGTACCAGAGTCATAAACCTAACACACACTATCACAGCGCAGAGCAGTTGTTAGAGATGTAATCTATCGTGTAGCATCGTATCTCGTCAAACAAAGCGAAATTTTTTGTTATTTATAAATCTAGCTAAAAGACCATAACATGTAAGCTTTCACGGCCGGCGTCTTCATTCATTAAAACATCCGGGCTGAATTGCCGTGGTCGATATATAAAACTTCTTCTCCTTCCTGACGTTTCGTTGCCTACTGCGAGCAACATCTCCTGAGGTGAGTTGGCGACTGGCTGCTAGGCGCTGGTGGTCCCGCTTATGTAGAGCGGTTAGATGGCGCCACCACTCGTCACGTGCTTTCGACTTTAAAACTATCTCTGGCTAGTGCCATCTCTCTCGATTACAGGTAATCGATTGTCACTTCGTTGGTACAAAGTCGACCGCCATATCTTGTCTAGTTTTAATCCTTATTCTATTCTATTAAAATTATTTCCGTGCTTGTAGCTCTCTATAGTTTCTCTATATATGCGGGTATAATAATGTGAGGTCCTAGCTATCACCTTTGTCTCACTAAATTTTATTTCGTGATCACCGTCTTTGAAAACGTGTTCCGCTACAGCTGATTTGTCAATCTGTCCCAATCTACAGTTCCTTTTGTGTTCCGTTAGTTGTTCCAATATAAACCATGCCACAGCTACACGGAATTTTATACACACCTGGGCTAGCTAAGGGGTGTCGTGTGTCTTTCACCGATCTTAAACCTTCACTAATTTTCTTGGTACTTCGATAGCTTGTCTCCACTTGAAACTTGGCCAAAGCTTTACCAATACGGTCCGTGATGTTATGAATAAATGGAAGAAAACTTTTCCAGCCGACGGTTGTTGTCGTGTATTTCCGGACACTTTTCTTCCAGGGTGGAATGCTCGATCTATTTCCTTGTCAGTGCACCCATTTCTCTTGAAAGCTGTCCGCAAATGGCTTAATTCATCTTGCAAGTAAATTGGCTCACAGATGTTATTAGCTCTGTCCACTAAAGTTTTTTTGACTCTTCTCTTCTGCCTAGGATGATAATTCGAATCCTTATGTAGGTAACGATCGGTGTGTGTGTGTGTCTTTCCTATATGCCGTGTGCCCTAAAGTCCCACCTGCCCGTTTAATAACCAATACATCCAAAAAATTTAGTTGTACATTACTCTCTTTCTCCATGGCGAATTGTATCTTTGGACTGAAACTGTTTATGTGCACCAAAAAATCACTCAGTTCCTCTTCAGCATGATTCCATATCACAAAGGTTCAAATGGCTCTGAGCACTATGGGACTTAACATCTATGGTCATCAGTCCCCTAGAACTTAGAACTACTTAAACCTAACTAACCTAAGGACATCACACACATCCTTGCCCGAGGTAGCATTCGAACTCGCGACCGTAGCGGTCACGCGGTTCCAGACTGAAGCGCCTAGAACCGCACGGCCACACCGGCCGGTTTATCACAAAGGTGTCATCCACGTATCGATACCATTTATTTATATAAAAGACTTTCATTATTAGTTATATTCATTTAATTGGTTTAAATATAACTTTTTTAATTTCCGGTACTTCTCCGCGTCATCTTCGGTATCGTAACGAACTTTTTATTTGCTCTTATTTTCCTTCCTATCATTCATTTTTCGTTTGGAATGTACTTGTATCTGCAACCAAGTGCGAATCAGTACTGCTCATTAGTTGGCAAAGCGGCAGTTCGTGCAGTCAGTGTGAGGATAGTCTGAGGTAACTAATGAATGACTGTGAGAAATTACAGTTTGTTTCTTACCGCTGCAAGCGAAATTTTTCTGTCTTGCGTTTGTTCGTAGAGGTTAGCCTTATCGCCGTGAACAAAGCACTCGTGACGTCAGTTCTACCGCTAATTACTGACCACCGTTTTCTCTGATACATTGCCCATCACGAGGTTGTGGTTAGGTTTGGACACGAGTTTAAATTCAGGGCTCCAAAACGCGTCGCGTGCTGCTGCAGTTCAGTCATTGTTCGTTTTAAATCGGTTGTCGACAGAGAATCTCGCACTTTCAGCACTGCTACGCGTTACATATTAACAGCGTATATGAAGTGACCCGCCTTGTTTGAATGTCATCTACACTACTGGCCATTAAAATTGCTACACCACGAAGATGACGTGCTACAGACGCGAAATTTAACCGACAAGAAGAAGATACTGTGATATGCAAATGATTAGCTTTCCAGAGCATCCACAAAAAGTTGCCGCCGGTGGCGACACCTACAACGTGCCGACATGACGAAAGTTTCCAACCGATTTCTCATACACAAACAGCACTTGACCGGCGTTGCCTGGTGAAACATTGTTGTGATGCCTCGTGTAAGGAGGAGAAATGCGTACCATCGCGTTTCTGACTTTGATAAAGGTCGGATTGTAGCGTATCGCGATTTCGGTTTGTGGTATCGCGACATTGCTGCTCGCGTTGGTCGAGATCCAATGACTGTTACCAGAATATGGAATCGGTGGGTTCAGGAGGGTAATACGGAACGCCGTGCTGGATCCCAACGGCCTCGTATCACTAGCAGTCGAAATGACTGGCATCTTATCCGCATGGCTGTGACGGATTGTGCAGCCACGTCTCGATCCATGAGTCAACAGATGGGGACGTTTGCAAGACAACAAACATCTGCACGAACAGTTCGACGACGTTTGGAGCAGCATGGAATATCAGCTCGGAGACCACAGCTGCGGTTACCCTTGACACTGCATCACAGACAGGAGCGCCTGCGATGGTGTACTCAACGACGAACCTCGGTGCACGAATGGCAAAACGTCATTTTTTCGGATGAATCCAGGTTCTGTTTACAGCATCATGGTGGTCACATCCGTGTTTGGCGACATCGCGGTGAACGCACATTGAAAGCGTGTATTCGTGTTCGCCATACTGGCGTATCACCCGGCGTGATGGTATGGGTTACACGTCTCGGTCATTTCTTGTTCACATTGACGGCACTTTGAACAGTGGACGTTAGATTTCAGATGTGTTACGACCCGTGGCTCTAACCTTCATTCGATCCCTGCGAAACCATATATTTCAGTAGGATAATGCACGACCGGGCCTTTCTGGATATAGAAAATGTTCGACTGCTGCCCTGGCCAGCACATTCTCCAGATCTCTCACCAAATGAAAACGTCGCCGAGCAACTGGCTCATCAGAATACGCCAGTCACTACTCTTGATGAACTGCGGTATCGAGTTGAAGCTGCATGGGCAGCTGTACCTGTACACGCCATCCAAGCTCTGTTTGACTCAATGTCCAGGCGTATCAAGGGCGTTATTACGGCCAGAGGTGGTTATTCTGGGTACTGATTTCTCAGGATCTATGCTCTCAAATTGCGTGAAAATGTAATCACATGTCAGTTCTAGTATAATACATCTGTCCAATGAATACCCCTTTATCATCTTCATTTCTTCTTGGTGCAGCAATTTTAATGGCCAGTAGCGTATAACAAAGCGGTAGGTGGCAGCCGATGTGACTGCGCCGGCAAATGACAAGCGTTAAGTGTCAAGTAATTTTAATCGTACTCTAGCGGCCTACGTCACTTCCACAAAAATATTGAAAATATGTAGAATTCCCTTTTCCTTCAAATGCTGTAAAAAGAACATCTAATCGCTCGTACTCACTGCCAGCTCTTAAACTCTATATTCCAGAAAGGACCGGAATAGAGGGAAGTAGAGAGGTGCGGGGACGGGGAAGAGAGAGAGAGAGACAGAGACAGAGAGAGAGAGAAGAGGGGGCGGGATATTTGCAAATATAATGCTGTAGAGCCGGCGAGTGGGCTGGCCAGTGAATAGCGTGTGGTTTGCGGGCTGATGCAGCAGCCGCAGCGGCAGCGGCAGCACTTGTAATTAGCAGCGCGCACCCTTCATCGCTAATGAAGGCCGCGCCGGATAAATACTGCGCAATGGAAGCCGCGCCGCCGCCATCACCGGACCGCACAGTGGCGCGTGCGGCCACCGCCGGCGCGATGAAGACGTAAATCCCAGCCGGCCGCCCGGGACAATACTTGGGCCGCTACCCTGCGTCCGCCGACTCGGCAGACCCCGCCGTTCGCAACCATTTGAACGCCCACGAGCGGAAAGAAGGGAAAATACGTACAAAAGTTCTTGGCCGGGAGCAGCCTTGGCTTAGCTCTGCTTCCTCGTGCCGCAGCCGTGAGCTTCCCGCCGGCTTTGTCGCGTGCTCCTCGCTCCCCGGCATTGCTAATGGCCCCTCTGTGTTTGTAATTACTCTAAGTGCTCGCCGCCCTCCTTGGCGGGCCACCGCCGCCCACCTGCTTCCTTCCGCAGGCGTCCATGCACCTCGTCGGCTCCCTCCTTCGTGTGGGGTCTCGGCGCTAGTTTGTAGTCTGTTATGGCTCGTCCGCATACTGAGGTCAGCACTCCCTCGGCTCCCTTCATAGCGACAAGCTACCTGTTCTGCGTGTACGGGCCTGCGACCAACTTTATTCCCTGTAATATAAATTTCGCTCGTTTCTCTTGTGGCCGAACAAAACTACAGGGTGGTCCATTGATCGTGACCTGGCCAAATATCTCACGAAATAAGCGTCAAACGAAAAAACTACAAAGACGAAACTTGTCTAGCTTGAAGGGGGGAACCAGATGGCGCTATGGTTGGCCCACTAGATGGCGCTGCCATAGGTCTGACGGATATCAACTGCGTTTTTTTTTAAATAGGAACCCCCATTTTTTATTACATATTCGTGTAGTACGTAAAAATATGAATGTTTTAGTTGGACCACTTTTTTCGCTTTGTCATAGATGGCGCAGTAATAGTCACAAACACATGGCCACAATTGTAGACGAACACTTGGTAACAGGTAGGTTTTTTAAATTAAAATACAGAACGTAGGTACGTTTTAACACTTTATTTCGGTTGTTCCAATGCTATACATGTACCTTTGTGAACGTATCATTTCTGAGAATGCATGCTGTTACAGCGTGATTACCTGTAAATACCTCATTAACACAGTAAATGCTCAAAATGATGTCCGTCAACCTCAATTCATTTGGCAATACGTGCAACGACATTCCTCTCAACAGCGAGTAGTTCGGCTTCCGTAATGTTCGCACACGCATTGGCAATGCGCTACGCATGTTGTCGGTGGATCACGATAGCAAATATCCTTCAACTTTCCCCACAGAAAGAAATCCGGGGACGTCAGATCCGGTGAACGTGCGGGCCATGGTATGGTGCTTCGACAACCAATCCAACTGTCATCAAATATGCTATTCAATACCGCTTCAACCGCACGCGAGCTATGTGCCGGACATCCATCATGTTGGAAGTACATCGCCATTCTGTCATGCAGTAAAACATCTTGTAGCAAGATCGGTAGAACATTACGTACGAAATCAGCATACATTGCACCATTTAGATTGCCATCGATAAAATGGGGGCCAATTATCCTTCCTCCCACAATGCCACACCATACATTAACCCGCCAAGGTCGCTGATGTTCAACTTGTCGCAACCATCGTGGATTTTCCGTTGCCCAGTAGTGCATATTATGCTGGTTTACGTCACCGCTGTTGATGAATGACGCTTTGTCGCTAAACAGAACGGGTGCAAAAAATCTGTCATCGTCCCGTAATTTCTCTTGTTTCCAGTGGCAGAACTGTACACGACGTTCAAAGTTGTCGCCATGCAATTCCTGGTGCATAGAAATATGGTACCGCTGCAATCGATGTTGTAGCATTCTCAACATCGACGTTTTCGAGATTCCCGATTCTCTCGCAATTTGTCTGCTACTGATGTGCGGATTAGCCGCGACAGCAGTTAAACACCTACTTGGGCATCATCATTTGTTGCAGGCCGTGGTTTACGTTTCACATGTGGCTGAACACTTCCTGTTTCCTTAAATAACGTAACTATCCGGCGAACGGTCCGGACACTTGGATGATGTCGTACAGGATACCGAGCAGCATACATAGCACACGCCCGGTGGGCATTTTGATCACAATAGTCGTACATCAACACGATATCGACGTTTTCCGCAATTGGTAAACGGTCCATTTTAACACGGGTAATGTATCACGAAGCAAATACCGTCCGCACTGGCGAAATGTTACGCGATACCACATGGTTAAACGTCTGTGACTATTACAGCGCCATCGATAACAAAGCTAGACAAGTTTCGTTCTTTGAATTTTTTCGTTTGACGCTTATTTCGTGAGATATTTGGCCCCGTGTATAATGTTGGTTCTAACATTATATATTACAACCGAGAGAATTACGGTGCATTACGTATAGAAAAGAAAGCCGTATTTGTTTGTGTATTTAGTAATATTAAGAAGCTGAAATATTATGCTCCAAAGAGGTAATAAAATAATTTTTTATCCATGCAACCAAACAGTAGATAAAAATCTTTATTACGCTGTAACTATAGCCGACTAAAGTTACTTGATAGTTTACGCCTGTCATTTGCTGTTTCATTGTTGCCACAGGCGCTGCCGGCTACTACTCGACTTACGGACGAGAGAGAGGTTCAAATGGTTCAAATGGCTCTGAGCACTATGGGACTCAACTGCTGAGGTCATTAGTCCCCTAGAACTTAGAACTAGTTAAACCTAACTAACCTAAGGACATCACAAACATCCATGCCCGAGGCAGGATTCGAACCTGCGACCGTAGCGGTCTTACGGTTCCAGACTGCAGCGCCTTTAACCGCACGGCCACTTCGGCCGGCCGAGAGAAAGGTTGGGAAACGTCACACATACTGTTAATGTTTAAGCGGAGCAATGCTGCTGGCGGACGTGTGAGAGGCTCTGTCGACAGCTGGCCGTAAGTGGTCAATCACTGGACCGTGGCAGACGACCGGGTTTCGTAGTCCTGGTTTTGAACTCATGTCCTGACCTAACCACAGCCTCGTGATGTGCAATGTATCCGAGGAAACGGCGATCAACAGTCTGCGGCAGAGCTGGCAACACGATCGCTTTGTTCACGGCGTTTAACCCTATCCTGCTCGGCGGGACTTCAAAAAGTCCCATCCTGTTTCTGGTGGCATAAAACAGCATGGATTTGAATTCATGCATTTGCATCCTGCCGGGTCCCTGTTTAACACTTCTGCCAGACATAGCAGAAAAAGGCAGTCTATCGCACTCCTGCGTTGTTTATGACGTAACAAGGGTTTACGAGTTCTGCTGATGTGAAAGGACACTAATGTGAGGATTTTGATGTTTATAATCTGCTACCTATACGTTTTTCATATGTATATCCACAAGTGTCACTAAGTTATTCACGTGAGCAGATATGTTGGTCAAATCCTGACAGGGCTCAGAAGTCCCACTTGGGTTTTGTACCTAAATTAGAAAATGTTTATCTATGGCGATACTCAGTTCTGTCTCTAGTTGATTAGGCAACATTCTCCCAAAATTTTGAATCTTTTGGTACAGTATTTCGTAGTTTGGGCAGGAAATGGTTAAGGCTAGCCTGTATGAGCAAATTTCATAGCCGCGCGAGGTAGCCGCGCGGTCTGGGGCGTCTTGCACGGCCCCCGCGGTTCCCCCCGTCGTATAGTCCTTCCTCGGGCATGGGTGTGTGTGTTGTCCTTAATGTAAGTTAGTTTCAGTTAGATTAAGCAGTGCGTAAGCTTAGGGACCGATGACCTCAGCAGTTTGGTTCCATAAGACCTTACCACAAATTTCCAATTTCCAAATTTCATAATATGTTTGTTTGAATTGCCATTTTCCGCAGCAAAATTTCAATTTTAGTAGTAAAAGTAAACTGTAATTTCTCGCTGTGATCGGTTATCTGTATCTTCCCTGACACTGACTGCACGGGATACCACCTTATCACCGACGTTCAGTCCTGTTTGGAATTTGGTTGCAGATTACAGTCGACACAAGCAGTTTCCAAACGGAAAAAGAACGATAAAAAGAAAAAGACATGTAAAAACGTCAATACGGTGATGAAAATGACGCGGTCAGGTATTATAAATGAAAAAATTACATCAACTGGCTGAATAAAAATTATAGTCAAAGTCTTTTGATGAGGTTTAGAGGATAAAGATTTCGTTTCATTTGACGAGATTCGAACACTCTTTTATTGTGTGCCTAGGAATGGGCCAGTGGGGGCTCAGGGGGCAGGAGTCGAAACACGAGGCCTGGCCACAGTGTCCGCCTCACCGCCATCGAGCCTGTAGGGCACAGTAAAACAGGAGGCTTGGGAATCAACAGAAGTGGAAGGCTTTATTTATTTGTTTACTTTTATTTATTTTTTGTAATTTATACTATTATTATGAAACTATGCAGAACAGGTGTCATCTGCATAGGAGAAAAGCAAAAAACTGAAAAGATCTTCGCATATATGGTACGCTCTACCGTCCACTATGGTCGCGGGTAGAAACTATCGTAGGTGGTCTGAACTCAGACACCACCGGAGGAGTGGTTGGTGCTCTCAGCTCTAAATGGAGGTTTAACAACTCCCCTCGAAGATAGTGGGCAAATGAAAGTCGGTAAGGCGGCGTGTGTTCAAGCGCTGCATGGGCTGTTTGTAAATAGATCCAGAAGTCGAGGCTGGACTTTTGTCCCTCACGATGTTGGTATCTGACCACCCAGCCCTTGATCCTCGTAATGGTATGATACTTGCCGGCGTTAAAATGTGTGTCCTCGGGATATAGAAATATTAGTGGTTCGATCGCATCTGGTGGGTCTCGAATGAAGCAGACAGTCATTTGCTGCACGAATCGCCAGACGTCATACAAAGAAGCGCAAGTCAGACTGTGCCCTTCAGTGTCGAGTTGCTGGAAAAGGAGCCAAGAGGAGAACCCAACAAACCGATGGTGTACAGTCACTGTTTTGTGGCAAATTCCCTTTTAGACTACCTGATACCACACTGCCCGGACATCCATAGTGAGGAAGGGCAGCTAGATGGTACCACACACTCTCGGCCACCGGATGGAGAGATATTTGGCCTCCAGCACATTACAGGGAACACATTGCAATAGTAGGTCGTAAAAATCCTTATTGCTGGATGGATACGTTCCTGGAGGGCTGGCATGTGTGTAACTGCAGTCGACGGAAAAAGCCGAAAAGTGAGACGTGGCCGACAGACACCGGTGCTGAGGTAGACGCACGCAGGAGGACTTCAAGCAAGCTGCACGTAATAGGTGCGCTCGGTGCTGTTATAATAATACTCATATAAAAGGCAGCAACTCACATACGGGAGCTGAAGAGGCTAAGGCCTCCATCTCGTGGCGGCAGAGTAAATGTCTCATAGCGCACTTCAGACAGGGAACCAGCCGTACTATAATAGCCAAGTTGCCCCCAGTCACCGCTGGCAAAGGGAGCACTTTCACGATACGGACGAATTTTGATGCCATATAACGATTAAGTAAATCAGTGCGTTGAAGTGTGTCCCAGCGGCATCGTTGGGGATGACGTGTAGCAGGCTACGAAAATTATTCGCGGCTGTGCATGTGACAGTGGGCGTAAAGATAAAGCCCAGGTACCGAAATGCCCGCACTAGCAGCGGGGCTGCCACTTCACCTCCCTGGAGACCTCATCAGATGTACATTGCAGAAGGGTTTGGCGACGTTCATGGTACTGCATGCGGCATAACGCGTGATCAGTTCGATGACTGTTCGAATGTCGGAACCGGAGCGGACGAAGCCTGGCAGCAAAAGGTGTGATGTAGAAGTGTGCGACCGGAGAGCTCGGTCGTCAGGTCCCCCAATGAGAGGCTCTATGACAATAGCACACAGGAGGCTAGAGATTGCCGAATTCACCAGTGGATGGGTTCTGGCCCTGCCAAATGTCCATTGACTTGGTGTCGTGAAATGGCACCACCGTAAAGGCGTGGGAAGTGGGATGCCCATGTAGGCTGCCACGGGAAACAGAAAACGATGGGCCACTTCATCGAAGGCGCTATCGAAATCTATAGCGACGAGCACTGCACTGAGTCTGCAGGTCGCCACTAACGCAGTTAAGTCGCGACGTTTTCCTGTGGCCGTTTGTATGGTAACCTGTCCCTCAGGCATTGTTTGCTACAGGCGCGTCTATAGTCTGCAGACCCATCGCCAGTAAGAGGGCGAAGATCTTGTAATCCACTTGGGTGTTAATAAGATACTTCACCTGTATTTAGTCCTTTATTGTTAGATCTCTGCTGGTTTCGTGGCTCTAAAAACAATATATTCAGCTGCACATGTGGCCTTCTGTGCTACAAAACCGGTAGTGATCTAATAACAATAAAGGAGTAAATACAGCTGAAGCCATTTATTAATACCCAAGATGACTGCTCATAGCTGTGGTCGCACTAAAAGGTTGTCTGCTTGCACTCTGCTTTGAGTAAGCCGTTTATAGTTCCTGACTGTCGACCCTCGATCTGGAGAACTTTTCTTTAGCTGTTTGGAGCTCGCAGTGGCTTGACTGGTTAGTTGTAGCTCTGCTGTTATTTAGCTGTGGGTGACATTTTACATTTCAAGCCGAGAGAGAAACGAAATGTATCTGCCTGCGAGAAAGCAACATGACTTTGGCCCTGTTTTAGAATCTTTCTAAAAATGTGCAAACCATTTAAATCCCGAAATTTACTGCCAATCCCTTTCATCAAAGAAAGTGGTCCCTGCGCGTTAATGATCTGCCTAGTAATGCTGTTCATAAAATGGTCCCTGTGCGTTGATAATTTTCGTAGCAAACTGATCATGAAATGAAAATATCTTACCTCGTAATGTAATTGCTACACTATGTGACAGCTGCAAATTTCTAACTGCACTTGTTGAGAGCTCAGTGCAACGCTCCAGACAACAAGTAAACTATTTTATACATATCATTGATTGTGTCACTTTTGAAATAAAAGTGACTTGGATCGAAGATGTGGACAGTGCTCTTAGGTAAATGTAAATGTAATTTGACTAGGGCCTCCTGTCGGGCAGACCGTTCGCCGGGTGCAAGTCTTTCGATTTGACGCCACTCCGGTGACTTGCGCGTCGATGGGAAGGAAATAATGATGATTAAGACAACACAACACCCAGTCCCCGAGCGGAGAAAATCTCCGACCCTGCCGAGAATAGAACCCGGGCCCTTAGGATTGACATTCTGTGGCGCTGACCACTCAACTACCGGGGACGGTCTGCTCTTAGGTAAAATATGTCTTTAACTAACTATTTTTTTAAAAATTATCTGATATTACTTTTATGAAATTCATGTTAGAACATTCATTATCATTGACAAAGGGCAACACTGAAATCAAACACTTACTCTCACGAATGTTAGACAAATAATTAATAAACATGAAGACTATCTTACACTGAAAATTACGCCTACACTGCCACGAGGACTGTGCTCGGCGTCAGTCTCACTACTCCTCTAACGACAGAAATCCCGCGCTCTTCGCTAACAGGCAGTGATTACAAAACAAGCACATCTTCCAATTACACAGCTTCTCTGACCAAAGACAGTGCGCGAATAATCAGCAGATTCAAAATTGTCTCCAAGAATATGAGACGTGCAGAGTATGTACAAATTCCAGAGATGCAAATCACAAACTACCAGTAGCCCTGTTTTGCCGGCCAGTGTGACCGAGCTGTTCTAGGCGCTTCAGTCTGGAACCGCGCGACCGCTACGGTCGCAGGTTCAGATCCTGCCTCGGGCATGGACGTGTGTGATATCATTAGGTTAGTTAGGTTTCAGTAGTTCTAAATTCTAGGGGACTGATGACCTCAGAAGTTAAGTCCCATAGTGCTTAGAGCCATTTGAACCACTTTGTAGACCTGTTTCAATGTGACAGGCTATCGGTGGTAGATGAGCCACTGTGGCGCCAGCGAAAAGACGTGAGTTCAGGGAAGAGTATGATTAGAAGATTAGTGGAGCGGCACCGACGACGCAGGGTCCGCAACGTGTCCTGCTCCTCGTTTCCTCTTGGTGTCATTTCGTGGAGGCGGCACTAATGTATCGTCCATTTCGTCCTCAGAATGGAGTAGTGGTTCGTGGTGTAGCTTCGGTTGTGCTATGTCCATTAAACAGTTCGGCGTCCTCATGGTGCTTTGTGGGGGATAAGGGCGCTGGCTTACATCTTCTCCTTCGGCGGTGGCGGCTTCGTGGGTGTCATTCGGGTCGACGGCGATCTCATCTTCGGCCTGCAGTGTCTCCTCTTGCCAGCAGACGGTTCGGCGCCTTCTCTTGGGACGTTTCGAAAAACGTTCTTACGCGACCATTCGTGTCCCGCCTCGCTCTGGCAAGAAGTTCGTCGTAGCGAAGATCAGCTAGTCGATCTCCATCTTGTTGCCGAGGATTGGGCAGGCAGCATCGGCACCGTTGGAGCGGAGTCAGTGGCTAGTGGAGGGTAGATGGACGGATTCTCAAAATTACAGACCAATATCCTTAACATCGGTTTGTTGCAGTATTCTCGAACATATTCTCAGTTCGAATATAATTAATTTCCTCGAGACAGAGAAGTTGCTGTCCATGCGTCAGCACGGCTTTAGAAAGCATCTCTCCTGCGAAACGCAACTCGCCTTTTTTTCACATGATATCTTGCGAACCATGGATGAAGGGTATCAGACGGATGCTATATTCCTTGATTTCCTGAAAGGGTTTGACTCGGTGCCCCACTGCAGACTCCTAACTAAGGTACGAGCATATGGGATTGGTTCCCAAATATGTGAGTGGCTCGAAGACTTCTTAAGTAATAGAACCCAGTACGTTGTCCTCGATGGTGAGTGTTCATCGGAGGTGAGGGTATCATCTGGAGTGCCCCAGGGAAGTGTGTTAGGTTCGCTGTTGTTTTCTGTCTACATAAATGATCTTTTGGATAGGGTGGATAGTAATGTGCGGCTGTTTGCTGATGATGCTGTGGTGTACGGGAAGGTGTCGTCGTGAGTGACTGTAGGAGGATACAAGATGACTCAGACAGGATTTGTGATTGGTGTAAAGAATGGCAGCTAACTCTAAATGTAGATAAACGTAAATTAATGCAGATGAATAGGAAAAAGAATGCCGTAATGTTTGAATACTACATTAGTAGTGTAGCGCTTGACAAAGTCACGTCGATTAAATATTTGGGGCGTAACATTGCAGAGTGATATGAAGTGGGACAAGCATGTAATGGTAGTTGTGGGTAAGGCGGATAGTCGTCTTCGGTTCATTGGTAGAATTTTGGGAAGATGTGGTTCATCTGCGAAGGAGATGGCTTATAAAACACTAATACAAGCTATTCTTGAGTACTGCTCGAGCGTTTGGGATCCCTATCAGGTCGGATTGAGGGAGGACATAGAAGCATTTCAGAGGCGGGCTGCTAGATTTGTTACTGGTAGGTTTGATCATCACACGAGTGTTACGGAAATGCTTCAGCAACTCGGGTGGGAGTCTCTGGAGGAAAGGAGGCGTTCTTTTCGTGAATCGCTACTGAGGAAATTTAGAGAACCAGCATTTGAGGCTGACTGCAGTACAATTTTACTGCCGCCAACTTATATTTCGCGGAAAGACCCCAAAGATAAGATAAGAGAGATTAGGGCTCGTACAGAGGCATATAGGCAGTCATTTTTCCCTCATTTGGTTTGGAACAGGGAGAGAAGATGCTAGTTGTGGTACGAGGTACCCTCCGCCACGCACCGTATGGTGGATTGCGGAGTATGTATGTAGATGTAGATGTATGTTGCGGGCCATGCGTGGCACCATCCGTTGGAATATGATTAGCTCAGTTGTGGCGTCCGGGCGTCGATGCGAGGCGGCAGGAGAAGCGAGAGCAGCCGTTGTTTGTGTTGCGGATGGTTCGAGGCTGGCCGTCATACATAATTATTGCACAGCATTCGACGATCTGTAGACAGGACGGGAAGTGTCTTCGGAGATCAGCGGTGACCTGTCGGACGCAATATGGCCGTCGACTGTGTCGTATGGTCGGAGTGCCGCGACGACTTCCTCATCTTGTAACCTCCCCCTCACTTACCGACCTTAATGACAGTGAAAAATGAAACCGCGTGTACCTAATGGGAGTTTTGGAAAAGCAATCGTCACCGAAGTTAACCTGACGGTAAAGAGGGAGGAAAGGGTTACATCTAAATGAAAGGAAAAGTGCTAATGAAACTGGTGGAAATTAATTTTGAAAAGGGGTAAAGTTAATAAAGAAGGTAAAATGTGCAGCCGTTACGTTAACAATTAACTAGCGGTAATTAGGTATTTGAGATTTGGGGGAAATCACGGTCGCCAGTCCTAAGGACAATTACTATAGTAACTGAAAAAGAAAGGTTATTACACATCTAATTAGCACTAGAAGCGTGGCAACTGAAGGTTGACACGTGTAGTGTGAAAACTGAAAGTTTGTCAGAAGTAATAAATTTCGCTACACCCTGACTTAATTTAGCAAAAGAATTAATAACCGGAAAATCGAAAGTTAATTTAGTGACTGAAGTGAATAGTGAGCTTTCTTTCTGAAGCACATCGAAATTCAGTAAAATACGGTTAGTCTTGGACTACCTCAACAATCATTTCAAAAACTACTTGAATCTACTCAATTTAGAAATAAGAGATTTAACTTTGAACTTGAATTAAATGATCCTGAACAATTAACAATAGTAAAATTTAGTACGTACCAAGCTGAGCTGCAGTCACAGGTAAGCTAAAATACGATAACAAAACTCGCACTCTTAATTTGTGCTTGTGTAATCTGAATATTGAAGCCAGCTATGAATACCTTTGAGATTAAAGCAGTGAAATGATGTTACTTTAATGCTGGCGTCTGAATTTCAACGACACTCGGGTTCATTTCGGAAAAGGAAGGGACTCTGCTTGGTGATGCAATTGGGACAATGAGCAACAAACGTTCATGCTAAGTTGCTCTAATTATAGTTACGAAAATGGAACAAGATTAAAAGCTGAGGTCTGCCATACAGCTCTAAAACTTTACGTGCGTCCAGTCTTCCTTGTCGGTTGATTGAAGGTTTGAAGCCGTCGGTCGAGGAGGTGGCGACAGTCACTCATTGTCGGCCGTCGCTGTTGCAGAAGCTGGATGTTGGCGCGCCTTCTTCTCGACACGGTCACCAGACGAAACGGGCTCTTGATGTGCGCTAGTTAATGTTTCCCGTCCG
Source organism: Schistocerca piceifrons (assembly GCF_021461385.2). Taxonomy (NCBI): domain Eukaryota; kingdom Metazoa; phylum Arthropoda; class Insecta; order Orthoptera; family Acrididae; genus Schistocerca; species Schistocerca piceifrons. The sequence goes on from NC_060138.1 coordinate 439,824,014, forward strand.
CGACACCATGTCAGAAACTATCATCGCAAGTCGAGCGCAATTACATGCTGCCAAACCCCGAAAGCGCGGCAACTCGCGAGAGCGTCACACAACACACCTGCTCCACTCGCTACTCCAGCCAGACTCTCACCTCTCAGCCCGCGCTCCACGCGGCAGAGTTCACACTACCAAAGATCCTACACACTTTGATTCTTCACACGACCTATCGACGTAATCGTTCGATAGCAGTGCTAAGTTATCTAATGTAAGCCGATTTATGCGATTTTAATATCTGCATAAATTAAACTGAATCACGTCGTGTGCGAAAGGATCCAGTAATGCTTGGTTAGTGCTGTGTATGAAGCGTGCGTCTTTCGTTAGAATCGTTGGGGGTGTGTGTATGTTTCTGCTGTTGTTACCATGTTTGATGAAATACGCAATAAAAGGGCCATACCCAGGATTCGGGATCCAAACACATCAAGAAAGAAAGCCGACAAGGAACCGGCAGTGAACTAATTGTTGTGGCAATCTGGCAACGGCAAACGGTTGGTGTGTGATGTCGAGCTCTCTGACTGAGGAAACTAGGTATAACTCGTGAAATGTCAACTACAAATTAATTTTAATTGCACTACAGTTTCGATAATTGGAGATTTCGGCTGTAAACATTGGTATGGAACACTCGACTGCGCGTAAAACATCCTCAGTTGTGAGCTTTATTCGTATTAGCGGATGGCTACAGGTTAAGCCAAGAAATGGCAGCTTTATCTCTAATTTCAGATTACCACTAAAGGTACGTGTGCACGTAAGTACCAAAAACATGGCTGACGTGTGTTGCGTGCGTGCCAGAAAAAACCTTTTCAGGAACGACTTATACAAATCTTAGAATTCTGTGTGTAACTACAACTCAGGTAACTGAACAGAATGTGTTCCTGAACACAAACGCGCTTATAAAATTTGTGTTACTCAGATAAATGTGAATAACTCTCTAAGCAAATGAGCGATGTTGTGTCCCTTGTGACTATTTCCGTGAATTTACATGATAGTATCATAGCAGAAATGTTAAGGGCCATCGTTAACATTATTCTCAGTCATGAATTAATTTTTCGTGTTGGTAATGTGAATAAACTGAAAAAAGTGCATATCTTTTAAATTTGTAATTTTGACAAATTTCGCATCAATGTTTCGTTACCTCGCCCAACAATAAGAAGTGCTAATTCTATAGTAAATGATATTAAGTGCTCTCAGAGGGCAACTGAATAATATTAACCAACCACTGACGTATTTATAAGAATAAAATTTTGGATATATTTTACGATTTTAAAAATATCTCGTTAGTTTAGAAATAACTGAAAAAACTGACTTACCTGAATAACCCTCCTGCCGGAGGTAAGAGTCCTCCCTCGTACATGGGTGTGTGTGTTGTTCGTAGCATAAGTTAGTTTAAGTAATGTGTAATTCTAAGTACCGGTGACCTCAGCAGTTTGGTCCCTTAGAAATTCACACACTTCTTGTTATCGGAATAAAATAACTGAAATGGATGTCGTTGAAGTATCTTATTTATGAGAAGTTGTTGAAACTTTGCTGCGCAGTTCAAGAAAGAACCAACTTGTTCCTTACCAATGCACCTCGTCTATGGGATCACTGAATACAATGTAACAGTGGATCAATGACGCTAAGCTCAACTGTTTCCAACAGCGATGGCAACCGCACCACACTACTTTGGCGTCGTCAGCGGTTTTTTTAGTTACTCTGTGTTTTGGATTGCACCTTTCAGCGATTGTGTATTATAGGCGTTTTTTACCGTTGAGAAGGTACATTACCAGAAACAAAGGTAATCCTAGTAACAGTACGAATATATTATAATTACATCATTACCTTGCAACGAGCCAACGATGACAATGAGCTACTCACACCAAACTATTTTAATTTTAATTGCCACCTTGTGATCAAATAAATTTAAAGAATCCTTTCATGGTATCTCAATGTAACACACGAAATTCATATTTGTGAATAATTAGAACAAAATACAGGAAAAATAGTGCCAAAAATATTACACGAACGTGTCTAGGGAGCAAATTGTAACAATAACCATTGTTTCATTACGGGTTTTAACGTCAAATGGCATGATAAACCTGGCAACTCCTATTTTATATTTGACTTAATGGTACCGATTTAAGATCTTAGCAGATGACATTATGCCACAATTGAGGTGCAGCAGTACAGAAAGCGAAAAAAATCGTTGTCTTTTTTTGCCATTGGTTTGTACATTGTCTTACGACGACAATCTTCTTCAAAAAGGTTGTAAATGTCATTTAAAAGTTTTTAATGGCTGTTTTTATAAAATTCTCTTACGTGACATTTAAACATAGTTCTTGATAAAATTTCAAGTTAAGGTTTCTAATTTACTTACATTACGAAGGAGTGATTTGATACAGCTACTTGGAATACTTTTACAGCTCTGTAAGAGACGTAGATATGGTAGCGTGTAAACGGAAATTTATCCAAAGATATGTTCTTTCACACAACGTGTTTTTAGATTATTACTTCCCGCAAATGTAATCTCAGAGGCCTCATGCCTATTGTGGGTCTATTTTACATTACTGCATATTTGTCAGGTTTTATTCATAAGTCTCTTTACACTTTTTGACACGCAGTGTGGAAATACGTTGTATACAGCTTTTGTAAATAGGCGACGCATCCCGTCTTTTATGACTTTATTTGTGTTTAAACTATATTGTGCATATGTTATGAATTTATATACATTCATAGGGTTCTTTGCATGCCCCCGATATATTGTATTTTAAGATCCATTTAACGATTATAATCTTCAATAAAACCGAGCTAACTTTTCGCATTCGAACAGAGGGCACTACATGTCCTCGGTGATGCATATTCTCGCTGTCTGTGCTTATTGTAAACAACGGCTGCAGTTTCGTTTCTGCCTTGTAACTGTCAGCACCAATTATTCCATGCTTATAATCCGACATATTTATGCCTATACGACGCTTCTGGTAATAGTATGTTATCGCTCTGTTCCCACTACGGAATCGTATAACCGTGTTGCATACGTGTTTTGTACCTGTTCTCGAGCGCTGTTGTTTTTGCATTTTAGCCACGATGATGACGATTTTATAGTTGATTTCTAGGTCTGCAGTAAATTACGGGTCCTGCGAGTCAGTTCTGTCGTCCTTTACATTTGAATATTCAGCATTCGCTGTGCGTCACCGACACAGTTGAGTCCAATTTAGTTCGAACCATTGAGTTTCACTCCTCTCTGGTGGTTCAGATCCAGTATAGATTAAATAAAGCTCAGTATCAACTAAAACAGAGAGAAAAAACATTTCAGTTAACGAGAGTTCTATAATAATAAATTCAATATGAGAAAAATTTTGTTGTCAGATCAGACAAGGCAATGAGTCACTACAAAAAAAAAAAAGAAAGAGTAACTGAAACAAACGTATACAGATAAAATATGTACAAATAAAGTTTAAAGAACAACACTCAGATGTCTTCAACTGTTGGTAGCTATCGTAATACTGGATACCAAAGCCAGCACAAGTAATACTGATAAATTAAAAAGCAGGTTCGAACCTATCAGTAAAATCTGTGACATAGATCGACAGAAACCTTTAGCAATCCACATAGCTAGACTTAAGTTGGTAATATTGGTGCTAATTCCATTGAAGGTTGCGTAAGTAAAATTTGGACGAGAACGCCCACTTGGCTGCAACTAAGATAGGACTCTTGAATTTTGATTAATGCTTAGTGCATAAAACAATGCAGAGGCAACTCATTAAGTTTATGAAGTGTTAACTGGGCTCAAAGCCAATACACAAAATAACAGTGATATAAAATAATTTACGAATGTATGTTAGGGTGACCGATAAACTCCGTGTCAATACTAATGGGGATTCTTCAAGCCTAAAACACACAGTATAATGATCCTATGACACAGTGGTTTAGCTTTGAAGGTTCGTACCGTCTACACCAGTGCTGCCCCACTTTATTATGCGCTTGGGCACATGGTGGTACGGGTGCCGGCTCCATCACAATCACTATTCTAATTTTATTATTATTACCACTACTACTATTAGAAACGTATAACGCTGTAAAAGTATTTGAAAAAAATATAATTAAAACTGCATAGTTTTCCAACTTGCATAGTTATTGTGAAATCTGGCACTTCGTGTTCGCTGTAAATTCAGAAAAATATGATGTATAGCTGGAACAAGGTGTTTTTATTGCATCGTCTAGATATAAGTGTGTCAGGCTGGATTGGTATATACTCGTATTCGTGGTAATTCCCGTAGATGGAAATGAGACCACGCAAAGATATATCACTCCAAAACAATAATAAGTTTTAAAAGCAACATTAACGTTCATGAGACATTTATTCTTGTCCATCAGAGTCCAGAAATTGCTTGAAATTGGAAAAAGTTATTTCAAAAATACATATTCTTGATGATATATCATGTCTGTCTCTAATTCTTAACGATTACAATTTCCGAAGGTCTCACATATCCTATCTACAGTTTCCGTAATGTCAACTGTAACGAATGGATTAGTAATAATCGTTGGTTCAAGAGCTGCAAACTGATTTAACCGATTATTAATACTGTGGCGAGGATTACAGTATGCATGGTAGCGGATAACCTCTTTCGACGACACTTGCGGTTTCCGTAATTGAATTCAAAGCTGCAAAGTGTGACAGTGAATTTCTTTGTAAATGTGCATTTCATAATTTTACGTTCTCCTCAAAAGCATTTACTGCTTGAAATGTTGGGATTTTTCCCTTGCAATTGGAGGGTCTGTGCATTTAATTTTGAGATGATACATGACAAGAAATCTATATCTAGGATCTTTTGTATCTCGTCAAGTTCTGGACAATATTTCCCAGAAGATAATTTCAGAAAATGTCATCCACAAAACCGCAAGATCGTTCTGCAGCTTCTGTTCTTCCACTAGCTCTTTTTTTTTTTTTTTTTTTTTTTTTTTTTTTTTACACTGATCTACAGAATTTTCCCTGACAAAGACAACTCAAACTTAACCTAATCATTTATTACCCACAATATATAATCCCAGCTCAATATGACTGTTATACATTGACAACATGACTTCCAACAATTAACACCAAAGAATGGCCCTGATTTGCAAGAAATCCTAAGAATAAAAATATGAAATTAAAGAAATATGAAACTACCTCCAACTCTGTTAATTGCCTAAATTCATTTCACTCACGAATCCCAACAGTGCAAACCCCATTCTTTTTCATAAGTCACTTACCTCACAGAACACGAACTACAGAAATAACAGCAAGTAGCAATTACAGCCAGCTAAATAAAAATATTTTAACTTATGTACACTGTAACTACTAGGAGGCATATGGTTAACAAAAGAAAGATTTCGTTGAAGGGTAAACAATATATTTAGAAAATTTCACCTTATTCGTATGACATCCAGTTCCAAAAATTATACAGTTGTCAATAATTCCACTGCCCAAACATTATTAACCAGATATCCATCATCATACATTTCCATTTTTTATAAACACATCATTTCATTTCACTTTATAATGCATGGCCTATCAACACAGAGTCGCCACTAAGAATATCATGTCCTTGCACTTCCCTATCCATTCGCTACTGCTAATCAATCCAACATTAAAATCTCTTGCAGACGGCGAAGAGCTCTGTCAGCGATATTAACACAGTCTATAGCGCTGTCAACATACAAACAGGGTACTTACACTGCTTCAAAAATTATCTCGCCGTGGTTAGGATCTGAGATATTCGAAAGACCTCTGAACTGTCTGTGAAGTGTAAAAGTCGATCAGATGTAATTTAGGGTACGGATTGTAACTTACATGACACAGTCAAAATCGAAAACATTTCACATAAAGGTTCTTGGTGGAAAATATGGAGACAGGAAAGAAATTTTGGAAATGAATCATCTTCAGCACAAAGAGGAAGAAACCCATTATTGTTTCCAGTCACTGAAGGCGCCCCACTTGTTACAACAACAAGTTTAGTGAGTGGAAAGTTGCTATCTTTCGAAAGTTTTAGGGATGTATTAAATATGTCTTTTCCATCTGTACGTTCATGAAATCGCAGAATTTTTACGAAATCCTCCTTAACTGCAAAATCATGAAAGGTCACTCTAATAAATAAGCACATCTCTCCAACATCAGAAATGTCTATACTTTCATCAAACTTAAGCGAAAATAATCACACGATTGCAGGTCCTGATACAACTGAAATTCAAAATTTTTGGAAATTTTTTCAAACATGTCTAGCAACAGTTTGACGAGACATTGGAAGACCTTTTACAAGAAAGAAAGGATATCCTTTCTTTCAGGAGTGCTAGTTCTGCAAGGTTCGCAGGAGACTTCTGTAAAGTTTGGAAGGTACGAGACGAGATACTGGCAGAAGTAAAGCTGTGGGTACCAGGCGTGAGTCGTGCTTCGGTAGCTCAGTTGGTAGAGCACTTGCCCGCGAAAGGGAAAGGTCCCGAGTTCGAATCTCGGTCGGGCACACAGTTTTAATCTGCCAGGAAGTTTCATTAATTCTTTGGCTGTTTCTCCGTCTGAAAGGCTTTTCTCTTCGGTAAAACATAACAGATTTATAAGAGGCCGTTGTCATTTTACTGTTTCACTGAGCTGGCTTCCTAAACACACTTTGGTGTAGTGTTAATTTAGATTTGAAGTTTTCATAATTACGAATTAACAGGAAAGTCAGTGTTAAAGTTTGGTGATATGTCGAAAACTGAGGTTCTACAACTCTTTTCTGGGAAAACGGCACACTGATTGTGCACAGTGAAAAACATGGGTTTTCATCTGAATTCGACGGAACAATACTGTTCCTCCCAATCACCGTAAAAACTGTAAGTTTTTTTATCTTTTAGCCACATTATATTAAGAATAAGCGGCCGCATATAAACACGTATTTGAACCTACACTGACAAGCTCTCAAGTTATACTGGATTGCAAGATCAACATTGCACAGGAAGAAACTGTCAGTACAAAGAACAATATTAAAAAAGTTCGAACTTGTTGCTTGCTGAAAAGTTTTTGGATTCAATTGACCCTCTCTCCTATTCCCAACAACTAATATTTGTTTAGGAAAATAACGAGCACAGCTTTGAGTGTACAAAAACATTTTTGTTGAGAAACTTAACATTAGGAATCGTCAGAACAGAAATTTGCTTATGAAGCGTGTCAGGCACTCAGTGGCACCGCGATGGACAGATCTGGTCTACAAATTACTGTCTGCATCAAGCAAGACCAATGGCTGGTAGTGCCTACGTTTCCGCAATTCCACTTTGGCGTTGAACTCTGTAGCTATAAGTAGAACTTTGCAGGGTCGTCATCCAGCAAATCGAGCGATGTGATCCTCGGTCATATAAGCTGATAGAACAGCACCGTCCATTCGATCAAAATAACATTCAATTCCAGTAATTGCTCAATTCGTTCACATCCACATGACTGACAGCACTTGTCCTCGGATGGCCACGCTTCAGCTATCCATGTAAATGAACGAGAATGAGCTGATGTAAGCGACTGTCGCTAAAATCGGCGAAACACAGACCGACTGTCCACTGGCGGGTCCCGAAGCAGGTGGTTGATTACTTACAGGCGAAGAGGTTGTACTGCGCTTTCGATTACATCTCGAAATCGCGCGCGGGTCAAAAATGTTAAACGATTTTCATCAACACGTTATGGAAAACGATTTTCAGGCTGAGTAGGCGAAGTCATATGTGTTGTATAATGTCGAGATACGGAATAAGACGGTATGTAAATTATAATTGTATTTCTATGTTAGTATCAATACTGGTAAAACCACTTTGACAGAGAACTTAGCTTCTCGTCTCCAAAACTTCATAAGCCATATTCTTCCGAGTTTGGGTTCGGTGTTTATGAAGCAGATTTACAGACATGCAAACCGCTACGTTTACGCTTTTCAGCGGTTCGATGGCCCCTGTGGCCTCCATTCCACTTCGCAACCACTGGTCAGCTTAACTTACTGCAATCCGGCCCGCACCTGACTGTAACTTGTGCTCAGAATATCGCACAAAACTAACTTTCCCTATCCTAAACGGTGGTGCCGCTACACTGGTCTTCGTAAACCACACGCGAGACTTTCATACTCTCTCGTACGCTGCGAACAAACTGTTAGTCCAACTACAGGAAAGAATGAACAGGAACTGTTATAGGAAATTTAATGTAGTTAATCTTTGTACTGGGATACGTTTTTCACTAGAGGCAACGGTTTTCTAATTATCCAAGAAAAAAATACGGGGGTGATCTTCAAATGCATTTCCACAGCACTCTCATCCCTCAGCAGTCAGGATTTCCAGTCTGATTCTTGCTCCTGCGACTGTACAAAACTGAACTACACGAACTATACCCGATATTCGACCTTTTCCGCCGCTATTTATTAGGATCTTAAGACACCAGCATCGTCGCCCACTTCGTTAACATTATGAATTTAAACATGCCCTTGAGGGCACTGTAAGAAAAACGACCTTTGTAAACGTTATGCGAAAACTAATTACGTTGACAATTCGGTCTAAACTGAACCCTTACAAGCACAATAGTTTCGTCGTGAGAAGACCTGACGAATGCAACGATGTAATTTTTCTATTAAGTTGTAAAATTTCACAAAATTATTAGCTAAAATTTACACAAACGACAGTTTTCAATTAAAAAGTGCTCGACTAAGCTGGTGGCTTCATAAGCCCAGACAATCAAAGGATGTGACAAATGCTTACGTGACTTTCTTGATCAAAAATGGTACGGATAAACTTAAACAGGGACTGAGATACGGCGAGGTTCCATGCTATACTGAAATAGTCGATATAAGAATCTTAACTATCTCCTTTATTTTATCGTCACTGTTACCAACTTTGAGAAGTAACAGGAAATCTAACAATGCATTGTAAATGATAATATCACTTCTATGGATACTGCTGCTGCCACTCCTCTAAAAATCCGTTGTAGATCAATTTAACCCACGTTTCCGCTAGAGAACAAATTCCAAGGACAATTCCCTCCAGAAAGGTTCTTATCGTGAAGTTGTAATTTGTGCAGGCTGTAGTCTGAAATGTGAAGCGAGAACAACAAGAAAGTGGAACAATGACCACACTGACATCACTCTCTCTTCATACTTTTCCTTGCGATAGACCATTGTAGTTCCATTGTCCAGTATGCAGAACGGCGAGACATTGCTGCGGTTTCATTGTCGAGGCAGCCCTTACAGGAGACATTAGGCTGAAATAACTTACACAGTTCTCTGATAAGAAAGGCGAGATCATTAACGACCTCACACACTCTCACCCCCTGGACGAGAGCAGTACTGCCAATTTAATCTCTCGCGTGTCGGACTTCTCTGGTCGGCGCAGTTTAATCTCGGCGCCAGGCTGCAGTAAGCACGTCTCCTCTATTCAGAGCGGCGGCATTAAACATTATCTCTGGCCGCCGGAACCGCGGCCGAGCGGCGGTGCCGGCGCCATTATGCTCCTCTTGTGCACCTGTTTTTGCTGCGCGAGTTTCTAAAGCATACGCCGCCTGATTTAGTGCAACAATAGAAGGGGGCAGCGGCCGCCCGGCCAACAATAGGCCAGTTTACGCTCCCGCTGGTCCAGCCGCTCGATACAAGCGGCTTCTCCAAAAACCAACGATTCCAGTGCGGCTGAGAGAAAGGAAGAGGGCGGAAGGTCCGCCCTTTTCACCTGCGTAATAAACGTCACGGCTCCAGCAGCTCTACTTTTTACGCGTTTGCGTCCATGTTCCCCTTTAACTGAGCAAATTTCTATGGTCTGTAATCTGCGTATACGCACTGTTGCTGCTTAAGCGTTCTTCTCTAATCTGCACAATGTGAATGAACGAAGTAACCGTACAGATAGCATACCTGGTCGAACAAAATGTTCGTATTTCGCAAAATATGGCTTTAATCGCATTTCTGTTGTAAAATTTTATGCGGCTACCTGATTCGGTTCAAGAACACGGTGTGCAGAAAAACGAGCCGATTGGGGTATAGCGAAACAGACCGAGGAGTGCATTGTAAAACATTTCCTAACACAACAAAAGCCTTGCGTATTACCATTTCACGCACTGTTCACGCTTTGAACATGATGTTTTCTAGGTGGTCAGCAGCTCCTACAGCACGTTCAGCTATCTGTCCGAGCGTGGTGGTGCAGTGACTAACAGGCTGGACTCGCATTCGGGAGCACGATTGTTCAAACAAGCGTCCGGCCATCCTCATTTACGTTTTCCGTGATTTCCCTAAATCGCTTCAGGCAAATGCCAGGATGGTTTGAAAAGGCACGGTTGATTTCCTTCCCCACCCTTCTCCAATCTTAGTTGTGCTCCATCTTTAATGGCTTAGTCGTCGAAGGGACGTTAAACGCTAATCTCCCTTCCTCTATCCCTCAAGTATCAGTGTGGGAACGTTTGTGGTTTCTTCACGAATGGTGTCTTTCAGATGTGCAGTTGTATGTAGACCTCTAGCATACTCCCCGGGTTTCAGGAACCACCAAAGGAAGTAACTAAAAGACCGATAAGTCTGTAGATCTGTCCGGCCACAGGATGATCCCACTCCCTGAAATTATGTAGTTACACTCTGCGCTCTGCTGCCATTGAAATTTGAGCACAAAGAGACAAAACACATTCTTGCTGAAACTAGGACTCATGTGCAGGAGACTTTTCAAGTGCACGTGTGAGGAATTTCAACCATAATAGCATATCGCTGAGATGTGACTGTGGTTATTCGTCCATGTTCATCTCCAAAAAAGGATAGGGCCTATTATACCACTCTGCATCCTTATGACTGTGCAAGCGGCGTTGATGGAGTTCGTGAGTATTATCCTCGCAGCACAAAAAAAAAAAAAAGTTTTCTTTGTTGGCATGACAACTGAGATGTAAACGTGCCTCGTCATTTCTCTAATTTTAGTCAACAGTTCAACAGACAGTGCATACTATGTCTGAACCTTCAAATTACTGACGCAATTTGTCATACAGAAGGCTTTGGACTGTTATTTACAAGATTTTGCACCTCCTCTACTCATTCCTGTTAGTGACAGCTTCTAGGCCTCCCTGGTGACTGAAGTGCACTTCCTGTTGCTTCAAAGTTTTTTTAACCATAACCTGACTGCATCTGCCCATAGAACATGACCATTCCGTCTAAGGTTAGAACGGTGATGGTGTTTGTGTCTAGCAACAACAACACAGTCACCATGTTTGTAAAAGGACTGCACAGCCACAGCATGTTCAGGACCGCTCCAGCAGTCCATCTCAGCAAATAGTGTACCTACATCAAACATATGATACACATTCAATGTTGCCAATAATAGTAGTATAGTATGAGTGGCACAAGCCCACTTTTGGTATCAAATTTATCAATTAATTATCCAAACCATGTCCATCCTCAACCCCCACCCCCAGATGACGTCACGTGTTCTTCTCAGTCTGCACACGGGTCCCCACCTCATCCCCCCAAACCTACACCTCGTCCACCTACACCATTGGCATGAATTTCGAATGTTGGCGGAATTTCGAATTTTGGTGGGAATTTCTTTTTCCCAGAGCTGTGCTGATATCCCATCCCCCCCCCCCCCGCGCTCTCATCCTGGAAATGGCGGAAATCATAAATGGCAGTGGAAATTCTTGGACTCGATCCCTGGTCTTTATGGATGGAAAGCCATAGTGCACGCTCCAACATGTGGAACACGTGGAAACTTTCCAGATGCAGGAGAGGAAGGTTAGGTTGGGGTACTTTATTTATTTTGGTTGGGAAACTTAAGGAAAGATTGGTCCTAATTGTAGTGTTGGCTGAAGAGCCAACACCGTGTTGCTAGAGGAGGCCGAAATGTACGCTTTTAAGCTCGCGCAGATTGGCGTGAGGTCTGGAACAAGGTAAAGTAATTATCCTATAAAGAAAAGAACGTAGTTCTTGGAATACTTAACTTTAATCCACAATTGGAGAACATCGCTCTTGTTTAGACATTATTATAATATAAACTGGTAATGGCGCCTTGCTGGGTCGCAGCAAATGACGTAGCTGAAGGCTATGGTAACTATCGTCTCGGCAAATGAGAGCGTATTTGTCAGTGAACCATTCCTAGCAAAGTCGACTGTACAACTGGGGCGAGTGCTAGTACGTCTCTCTAGACCTGCCGTGTGGTGGCGCTCGGTCTGCAATCACTGACAGAGGCGACACGCGGGTCCGACGTATACTATTGGACCGCGGCCGATTTAAAGGCTACCACCTAGCAAGTGTGGTGTCTGGCGGTGACACCACACTAATTACATAGTTAATCATATGTATCGGCCCTAATTAAACAACTATATACATAGCGCTACATAAGAACTGCCTAAAATCGTAATATAAATCAAAAATTGACGATGCTATTCAATTGGTGTTATCTTGAGGGGATAAATTTTGCAGTACCACTCAAAACTAGTGGCAGACGCACTCAAATTCTACCCTTCACCTACAAGCTCGTGGGAAAAGGCTGGAGTGGAAGGAACTACCTTTATTTTTTCGGCAGGAAATATATTCCACTGATGAGATGCTGGCGTTGGGCAGAGAGGGGTTTAATAAGTGTATTACCTGTAGGCATACAGCTGAAGATTGTATCCACTGCTGCTGGACAGTCACCTTGCAGCCCAGGTAATCAATGCCAATACACACTACCGCAACTGAAGGAAAATGCATCACTTTTCTAAATACACATCGAAAATGTCGTGGAAAAAAACAGCACTCATAATCAATGAGTCATAATGTAAAAGATGCACTGTGAAAAATCGTCATCCCAAAAGCCTGCAGAGGAGGTGGTAATTGATCTCCTTGATGGGCGCTCACGAATTAACCAACTTGGAGGCAGTCTTACCACCGTCAATCCCCCCCCCCCCTCTCTCCCTCCCTCCATCTCCTCACCATAGGTAGTAATTAACGCCTTTACTATATTGCTGCTGGTGATCCACAAAGAGATCCTTCTGGTGGCATTGATATACAATCTCCAGCCTTCAGAAATCAGTTATAAATATACAAAATAAAAGAAGAGGATGCTTCTTACAGTCTGTTAAAAGTATTTCTCGGAAAGACTGGACCCTCCTGGAACAGCAACAAAATTCTGGAGGACCCTCCAGGTCACTTTTTCAAATGTCCACTGCTTGGAGATCAGGCAGGCCACCTCTACTGTCTCTGATGGCCACAGCCCCTACCATATCTAAGAGTAAAGTCCTCCCCAGCTGCAGCTGGAGCAGCCTCCAGGGTGGAGCACATTTAAAGATGCTAATTTGGCAGTTCTCAGCTAACTCAAAAAAGGGCACGGCTGTGCCCTGCACGCCGGTCCCTGGTGGGACACAGCTGCATCAGTGACCTCACACACGCTGGTCCATCCCCCGCATTGCCCCACTGCAAGCGACCACCATTATCCAATAGAGAACAATTTTATTTAAAGTCAATGGATCTCTTACCATGTAGCATATTTTGCAAAGGAAAATGCAGTTGCGATGATAATAAATGTCCCCTTTCCACTAAAATAGGTGCAGTCCATTTATTTTAGTTTATAAGCAAAATTAGTATTTTTTTTACATTTGACTGCAGGATACAATTCGCATTTCAGTATTTTGCAGCATCCAATGAAGTGCACCACCCCCTATTACAAATCATCGTACTGCATATGGCTATACATGTCCACTCGGCATAAAACTGAAAAAAAAGCTTCCACAACTTTTCTGCGAAAACTACTGATCACTGCATAATGGCATAATGTCCTCGTTACGCTGAAGCCATCATCAAAGTAAAGAAAAAGAGAGAATTTAAACTCTGAAGATAAAATCATCTATTTTCAGAAATTTTTTTCAGCTTGATGGACAAGTTACACGACCTGAAACTGTCTCTCAAGTACAGATCAGTGTCTGTAAATAAGCTGTCATGCTCGAGTGTATTACACACATTTTAGACATGCAAAATAACATGAGGGAATACTTTCAAGCAATTAGCTTAGATGTCGGAAAAAACACAATCATATTATGTTCGACAACAACAAGCTATAATTCAAGAGGATGTTGCTGTTTTGCACACTATAGTAGATCCCATTTTACCAATGCGATGTTATGTGACACCTGCATTTATGAAACGTATCATGAGAGCCTGTGTTGGAATAGAACCTCTTATGAGATTTTACAGCGTTCCTCTCTTGCGATATATCGAATAACAATTACCATCTGTGTGTTGACATTGAGCATATTACATACACCCGATGGCTCCACTGGAGCAGGTAGCCAGTGGTCAAAGGCACTTATACAGTAAAGTTCTGTTGACTGTGCTGGAGGAAGATCATATCACACAGACTAACAGAGGTTCCTGTATTGTTCCATTATAAACAAGTAAATACATAGTTTTTTCAGCTGTAACACATCCAAGCTGTGTACGAGTACAGCTTCATACACTGCCAAATGCTTTGTTTTTTTACTGTGACTTCAAGGTGTCTGTCAGGCGCTAAAGCGAAGTTCACACATTTTGATCCATTGGCTCTCACAGAAAGCTGAACATTGGATGGTGTAAACTATGCAGCTCCCATAACTTGCAGGTTGGTAGAAGTAAAACACAGAGGCGATATGTCTCAGTAGCCAAACTGTGGAAGACATCACATCACTGAAAACTGGAAGAGTTTGCGGCAATGTACAGCTTTTCCAACAGCTGTCCGATGGTGATGACCAGTATAGGTAGTCTTATCTTCCATTTTGAAGAACATTGTTTATTGTTTCCCAATTTGCACTCGTGTACTTGGTTATTTTCCTAGTGTGGACCATCGGTAGAAGATGCTGTTCACAACACATGCAAGATAGCAGAAACAAAATGAGGTAGTGTTACCTTACTATTGCAAAAAAAAGAATTAAAAACACATGGAGGGCTTCACAGCATATGGAAATAGGATGACTCTGCAACATTGAGGAATGCTTCCTAAGAACTGTCTGAAGGTGACTTCTACATTTAATGCAATGGCCTACAGTGACAAGTGTTCACCCAAAGCTCTCTCCATCTCAACCAAGTGGTGTCAGCAAACATTATGTATCACCAGACCGATAGGATGGGTCAATGAATGGTAATACACACCACAGTTGGTTGCACAATCAATACAAACAATTTTACCAATTGTTCTGCAATTTCAGTGAATGGCAGTGACACAGGAGATTGATTTGCAATTTCTGTATCATCGCTAAATCACCAATCGACAACTTTGTAGATATCATATGTGATGATTTTGAATGTAGATAGGTGACTGTGCAGTATGTCCATCCAGAAATACAGATCAAAGTGTTCGTCAGGACAGAAGTCAGGAGCGGAGGGCGTTGTAAAATGAAAATTAATTGAGTGGAATGGGCCCAGTTTATTCTTGTAATGATGGTACAGTGGTGCCTACGTAGGGCTGAGCAGCCCCAAGAGGGGTTGCCGTCTGCTCATCAGAGAGGCAGAGGCTAGAGGAGCGACTACTCGGGGCCGAGGTCAGAAGCTAAGAGAGCGCGGAGCTGTTTCTAAGCCGCCCTCGCCGCTCCCGGCCGCGTCCCCACGTGATCACACGATTAGTCTCTGATAGGAGGGTTGATTCCGCCAACGCGCCTTGCTAGTAGCGTGCCCCCGTCAGCGCAACCAACCCGTGGGACTTGAGTCTGACCGAGGAGCACGTGGCAGGAATGTGCCGACCATGGTCTTCCGGCCAGCACCTTCCACCACAGTATGCCCAAGCCGGCTACGGCCGAACCTTATGCATTGAAAATTTATTTAAATAAAATTTTGTCGGCAATGATCCCTCTTGGGGGTCTCCTCCCTGCACATCCTTTCCCCTTTCGAAGAAGGCTCTCTGGATGAAAATGAATGAGCTTATTCTAATCGATTATTCCATTTAAAAAAATATATGATCATTATGAAGGGTCCCATAACATAGTGATATTAATATGTGCAAATGTTACAAAGTGGCCTGAAGGGCCTGAAGGAAGGCTCTTGAATAACAAACTTGTGAAGTTGGTGCGACGGCAGTGGGGCGGCGCCATGCTGTGAATGTGTGTCGGCGGTATCAGTGGTGGTGGGTACCCAGGCGATGATGAGGGGCACCGGAGCACAGCACACTGAAACACTCCACCCTCGTGGGGGTGAGAGAATGCTCCCAGGCCTAATAGTCACAAGGGGGTTTTTCCCCGTAATATTACTTTGAGTTCTTAAATCTAGGATTACAATGGTAATTGCCCAAGTGGGTGAATGAGAACATTACAAAATGACAAAAATTTAAAGAGAAAACAAAATAACTTACATGAGGGTTAAAACTCGACAGTTAAATATTGATTCCATAGACTTTACATTGAAATACAAATCCATTACAAAATTAGTTCATTGACCTGACACCTAGACTACAACTTAATTCTAAGGGGGGGGGTCATGCCTGATCGCATGCACCAAGGTTGGCAGGTAGTTTCAGGTGTGATATTCACCTTCAGGTTGTGGGGGTGGTACTACTTCTCGGAAGGAAGTGAAACATTTGCAAAACCCTCTTTTACAGAGTATCCAGGATACTATAATCAGAATCATTACAATGATTATTACCGAACCAGCGCTGGGTAATACAACGGTGGTTAATCGCTTGGTTTGGTGCCAATCAGCAATATGTGAGGCCACTCGGTCAAGAGCAACTTGGTTGTGTTCCTGGGTAAGGAGATGATTGATCGATTGGAGTAGATCTGAATCATTGGTATTCGGTAAATTCTTTAGCTTCTCATGGTGATGGAGTTTAAAAGAGAGTTCAGGAAGGTATAAGGTAAATGTGGGAATGGTGACATGAAAGGTGGAGTGCAATTGAGCTGATATCCTCATAGAAGCAGCGTATACGTCACATCTTGAACTATTATACACTAGGCCACTATTATTCAGTGTTACCCGGTACGATTCAGTCTCTGACATTGAACGGTGGCACACCAGGGTGGCGGTGACAGTCTGTGGAACAGCGAACAGAAAACTGTTGCCAACAGGCTGAATTATTGGTTGACGAAGTGAGACTAGAACACGAGGACATGGAGGGGTAGTAGTTTCAGCTAAAAACAGTGACATCTCGCACTCAGTAGTGTTAGTGTGTAAAATTAGCGTGGAGCATAAGTAATGTGTTGTATGGAAGCAACTGGATAGTTCAGCGCGAGTGAGAGTGGCGTGAGTTTGTCGATCCCGACTAACTATTAAAAATTCTTGAGTCTGCCAAACAACATGGTGATGAAGGGTAGCCCAAGAGACTGGAAAAGTGTATATTTGATAGCACTCGTATTCGCAATTTGCGCACGTGATTGGCAACCTCATTCGCATCCGAATACCGTCAGAATTACGGGTAAGTCGGACCTCCAATGCAGCATAGTAAAAGGGGAGGTTGCTTTCAGCTTCCAATGTTGATAACGGTCGACTGCGAGAGAAAGTATTAGTGCCCCTAGAAGTAAAAATTTCCTGGCTTACTTGATGAGTAATTCCGAGATGACGGAGGGGGTACAACGTTGTAGCAATAATTACCTGGCAAGTAGTGACGATGGACCCGTTCAGTCACGCTTACTGATGAAGAAGGCCACGAAGTAGAATCACGGCAGGCAACCAACAGTTTGGCAGCCGTGGGGGTAGCAAGGCGGCAAGACAATGGTGTAATTCGACACCGAGTACCCGCTGATCAATCACGTGTCAGCAAAAAAGACGCTGAACGCGGAGGCAGTACTACGCAGCGCAGACTAAGCGTAACTCGCTGGAAAAATTTTTCTACCTGCTATGGGACGAAGGCCAAGTGTCATCAATTAATTTGAGATTTTGTACGAAGAAAGTTTTTTTTTTCTTTTTTTTTTTTTTTTTGAATGAATAAAATGAGAAGGAATCCTGTGATCGCGGTGTAAACCTGCACAGCCTAGGCACCTCCCACGCATTGGCCACTACGCAGGGGCACCCACCCCGCTAAGGTTCGACACGGCGAGACAGGTGAAGTACTTCATAAATTTCAGAAATAATATTGAGTGGTTTTTCAGCTGTAGAAAACCCTAATGAGGGTAGGACAACTCAAGTTAACTCAATAATCATAGGATCTTTACTTACAGAAGTCGTCAATAGAGAGATTAACTGTACTGAAGTCGGAAATGAATGTTAGCGAGAGCGAGTCTGTTGCTCGTGAATACAGAGGCTGGGCGTGAAGCAGTGGAGGCGGCGCAGCGCAGCTTTATCAGCGCTGAGCCGGCAGAGGGCTGAGCTCAGATAACAGCGTCAGAGAGCGCTAGTGGCTCTGCGTCCGAGACTAAGACATTGTAAGTGCAACTTAAAAGTAACAGTTTATTGCAAAGCAATAATACACAAATAGCTGATGTCACAAAGACGTTTGATTCCATTTTAACAGAACAACTTAAGTGTTCAACAGGTAAATTGACTACGTTGTTGATTAAAAGAAACTGCTACTGAACATGACGTACATATGTACGTACTTCCCTTTCCCCTTCCGAAGAGCGGAGGGCATAAACCATAAAAGCCTTGTTCATGTACTTAGTATATGACAATAGAGGTCTGGTAACATCAACAAGTTACACCAAGGTAGTGTGGATATGAACAGTGTGAGTGTGTTGTTAGTTGTTATTGGGCGTATGAAGTGTTGTGTAAATGTGTGACTAACGGTAGCTGATGGCGGATACGAATTGAAGGCCAATAGGTGCTATCAGAGATACTTCCAGTCGAGAAACAATGAAACTTAAAAGGGAATACCGAATATGACACAAAAATAGCGTATAACCATAAAGTGTACTAACATTAATCATAACTATAAATTGATAACAATAAAACATGACATTGAAGTAATAATAATTGACAAGAAATAAAATAAAGGGAATATTTCCCGAACATAAACTTCCGAATCGGATACGAAATCCGTCAGGGGATGTTGTTTTTTAGTCGGTTGACGAAGTGCATAAGGGACTACGTCTGTAGAATCCGACAGTGTGTGTATATAACAACATTGTTCTTGATTGTGCAGTTTGCACTGTCAGATGGTGAAAAGCAACTAATCCGTTCAGCAACGGAAAAGGCTGCCATCTGGAGAACGGTATCTGAATCTTTGGCAGAATCCGATGATTTTGCAATGGAATTGCCATCTATAAGAAAGTGGCGTTGTATAAAATGTAATATAAGAGCGTCTGGGGCTCAGTTCATTTGTGGGTGAGTGCCAAAGGCGTAGTGTGAGTGCAAATTGTCTCACGGTAATTGATGTATGAATTGCTATGTGGTCAACCGAGGAGCCTAGAATTCGGTGACGTGTAAGTACAAGTTCGCGGTGCGTATGAGCTACCTGCGAGTGACTCGACTATTACGTTCAGCAGTGCATTAGTGCAATCTGCAGACTTGGATTGATGATTATATAATTTGCAGGGCAATGGAGCAACCTGCGGACAGTGCTAAGGCAACCTGTCTAATAATTGAGGGGTAGGCAGTGCATTGGAGCTATCTGCGATACCGTGGTTCAGCGGGCCTAAGGGCGTCCGAAATAAAAGTATCAGCGGCGTTATTAGCGACCTGCTGTACTAGGGAAATGTCGACTGTTCAAGCAATAAAAATAGCTCTGAAGCTAGAATAGCATACATGCATAAATAGCGTCACTTTTTGTGCGCGCAGTACATAACACTACATAAAATGAAAATCATGAACTATAAATCACTAGCTCTAGCATAATGACATAATTAAACACAATGACATATATTGACAGGAAAATAAAAACACAATGATGTATAATAATAATGCTGTAAGTAGTCGGAACGCTCAACGTTAACATGTAACACTGGCCACTTGGGGCTGGCTGCTAGGCTGCGTGTGTGTTAGTTTTAAAACTGATGATAACAAATTGAACTGAAAGGACAACTAGGCACAGTTCCCGTAGCACTTACATCACCGGCTAATTAGAGGCAAAGTACGTATCTCACAATGGATCATCGGCCGATATTTTGGGGCAAGACTGCAACAAGGGAGAGCAATATCTCGGTGTAAATGGTGGTAAGATTAAAAGACCGGTACTGTCGGAAGAGGGTACCTAACATGTTGTAGGGGCCTCCTCATCGACAGAAGAAGGAAAACGGGATAGAACAATGACCACGGCGGTAGAGTAAAATAAATGGGGAGGGCAAAAATAACTGCGTAGCAACCAAGGAACAATCGCCCACCGATATACGGCAGCCCGGACGATTGGTCGTTTGTGCCTCGTCAGTAGCGTGAAAAACCCGTGGCATTGCATTGGTTTGCCCATATCTGGCCTTGTCCAAGGAAGATAACGTTAAATGTCATCATAATTCGATGTGTAGAGGGTTAGGGCTGTAGTTTGTAGCTTACACAATGAATCAAAGCAGTAGTGAAATTTCACTTATAGGATTGGCAGACTAAGGTATGCAGAATAATGTAAATCGTTAAGAACTTCGTGTGATTTATCCAGCTAATGTGAAACAAAACGAGGAAAAGAATTTAAACAATGAATCACATCTATTTAATATTTATGTTAAGATTTATTGGGATGTTTGAATGAATTTTGTTTGCCGTGTCTTCGGGCTGCATGAAAGAAACCAGCTTGGAGCTGTTAGCGAGCGCGCAGCGCACGCGTAGGTGCGGAGTAGGCACCGGCACGTCAGCGGTCACGTGAGACGGCGTGTAGCCGCGGGAGACTGGCCGCTACTGCAGCGACAAATATCACGCGCTTAGCGTGTACCAGAAATAACGATGAATTAGAAATTGCTAATTATCTAGAATAAGAGTTTTTTTTTAAAGGCTGTTAGTTATATAAACTGATGGTAAATGCATTGTAGTCTGTCATACACGGAGGATAGGGCAGTAATTTGCGGTTTGTTTTTGTAACTACTAGGACGCGCCGCGTGTTGAGACGCTGGAGGCGGCAGCGCATGTGGTGATAAGATACGTCATCGCGCGGAGCGCTGTTACTGGCTGAGAAGGAATGATGGCCGCTGGGCAGTTCTTGGCGTGGAGAAGGGACAGCGTTGAAGAGGAGGAGGGGAGGCGACAGCTGATGTGTTGCCCCGCCAACAGCTGGTCCCGTAAACAAAGCGTACGAGACGTATGCATTTCAAGTCCTGGCTTTATCTGTTCCGATTACTTACGATTAGCTGCAGCAAATACAGAACTACGACATATAGTACAATACACTAGGCGTCAACGTAACAAGTATTAAGAAAAGCTCGGAGTAAAAATACTCCACATATACTGGTTTGCCAAATAGATGGCAATAGAGGACATTGAAGAACCTCATTCGGAGTTAGCAGCCGCGGTTCTGCCAACACCAAGTGTAATGGTTGCATTTGAGGCAAGTCAGTTGCGTGACGTCTAATGCGTGGCAATGCTTGCAAAACATAAAACATAATCATATATATAAAAATGAGCAAAAATACATGACAGGACTGGAAGTTGACAATTGAGAATGGCTGGGAACTCCGTGGTGGTCAGGCACGTCTTGCTTCCAAGTCCCTGGAGAAAATGACTTAAACTAAGCTGCAATAGAACATAACATAAAACTCTAACTAGGCGTGATTAATCACGCAACCTCAACCCATAAGGGTGTCGATTCCGCAAAGGGTATCTACAACCCTGTGGAGGTAATCTCCTCCGTTTTTCCTTTCGTTTTTGTTCTACTTGAGGTGGAGGTGACACAGGCGGATCGGGGGCTGCGACCTGTTGTGGTGACACAGCCCTACCGTGGTAAGGTTGCAGGCGGTCAAAGTGCACTATCACCGTACGATCGGTTAATTGCAGTTCTGCATTGACTGGTGAGGTCAACCGTACAATCCGATACGGGCCTTCAAAGCGGGGAGAGAACTTTTTAGTTCGTCCCTTTTTGATTGCCGGGTTTCGTAGTAACACTAAATCACCTGTCTGATAAGTCGGTAAAACAGCATTTTTGTTCTGCCTGTGCAACAGTTTATTAGTAGCTTTGATATTATTCCTCTTTACCTTATACCAGATCGCTTTTAGCCGGCGGGCTAAACCTTGTACTTCCTTTATTTCTACACCTTGAGGTAGTTTGTCTATTTCGAACGGCGAATTCATCGGCCGTCCAAACACAGCTTCGTAAGGGGTATACCCTGTGGATTCATGTATTCGGGTGTTGTATGCAGAAGAAATATACGGTACTTATCTGTCCCAATCAGCGTGCGTTTTTGCAACATAATAGGATAACATTTTACAAATTGTACGGTGTACGCGTTGGCTTTAGGATGGACGGGAGTTGTACGCCATTTTTTGATTCTTAATAATTTACAAACTTGTACAAATAAAGCAGACATGAAATTGGTTCCTTGATCCGTTAAAATGGCATCAGGACTTCCAAAAGGTAGTATCACACGATTTACAAACTCTCTCGCCACAGTTTCAGCTGTCATGTCGGGGAGGGGAACCAAAATTAGATAACGTGAAAAGTGATCAATAACAGACAAAATGTATTTGTTACCTTGTTGCGACTGTGGGAAAGGACCTTGGAAATCTAAAGCAAGAATTTCGAAGGGTGAAGATGCCTGAGGAAGTGTTTGCAGCGGCACTCGCGGATGCCTATTTTGTGCTCGTTGTGCACACGGCAGGCAAGATCTTACATACCTGTCCACATCACGTTGTCGGTATTGCCACCAATAACGTGTCGCAATTCGAGCGTTCGTAGCGCGTTTTCCGCTGTGACATGCTTGGATGGTATCATGGCATTGCCGTATTATACGTTGCTGCAAGCATTCCGGTATTACCAAACGATTCCCATGTGGAGTTCTTCGATACAAAAGGTCGTCTATTACTTCAAATTCTGGGAAGGTGGCGTATCTTTGACATTGAACGTCCACCTGCTGTGCTTCTTTTAACTCTTCAATTGATACCTCATCTGATTCAATGACACGCACTTTTCTACTTAACGCATCAGCATTTTGATGCAACCGACCAGGCTTGTGCTGAACTTCAAAATCATATTCTGACAGTTTCATGGCCCAGCGCATAAGTTTGCTGCTAGGGTCTTTAAGATTCAATAACCACTGCAGAGCAGAGTGATCGGTAAGAACTGTAAACTTGCGACCATAGAGGTAACATCTAAAATAATTAATTCCAAAAAGAAGGGCAAGCAATTCCTTTTCTGTAGTACTGTAATTAGTTTCTGCTTTATTCAGTTGACGAGAGGCATACCCAACGGGTTTTTCCTCACCATCTTGCACTTGGCTTAGGACACATCCTACAGCAAAATCAGATGCGTCACAAGATAAAATAAAAGGTTCAGCGAAGTCTGGGTAAACAAGTAGAGGTGAACTAGTTAAAATAGTTTTCACTGTTTGAAAGGCGGTCGAACATTCATCCGTCCAAACAAAAGGAGTATCCTTTTTCAACAATTTAGTAAGTGGTTTTGTAATAGTAGCATAATCTTTAACAAAACGGCGGTAATAATTTGCAAGGCCAAGGAAGGATTGTAATTCCTTTAAATTTGTTGGAATAGAAAAAGTGTCTACTGCTTCAGTTAATCGTGGATCTGGTTTGACTCCGCTGGAACTGATGACATGACCTAAATACTGCACTTGTGATTGAGCAAAAGAACATTTTTCTAATTTTAAGCTTAAATTAGCATTTTGCAAGCGCAACAGTACACTGCGTAGATGTTCAGCATGTTCAGCAATGAATTTTGAAAATATAATTATATCATCAAGATACACAAGGCACATAGTAGGTTTCAACCCACGTAATAGCAGATCTGCAAATCGCTGAAAGGTTGCTGGTGCGTTGCGAAGCCCGAAAGGCATCCTTAAGAATTCATATAAGCCGCCAGGAACTACAAAAGCTGTCTTAGCTCGATCTTCAGGAGCAATTGGAATTTGATGATACCCACTGCGCATGTCTAATGTTGTGAAGTACCGGCAATTGCCCAGACGATCGAGTGTTTCATCGATCCGGGGTAATGGATAATGATCTGGAGTAGTAACTTTGTTTACTGCTCGCATGTCTACACAGAGGCGATAGGATTTTTCTCCGTCTATAGATTTCTTTGGAACGACTACAATTGGGCTAGACCACGCACTAGAAGAGGGTTGTATTATTCCTGCTTCTAGTTGCTGTTGTATAGTTTCCTCTACCACTGACTGAAGATGGTAGGGAATTCGGTACCCTTTTTGAGCTATTGGCCTAGCATTTCCGGTTGGAATCTCATGTTGGATTAGATCTGTTGCTGGTAAATATTTCCTGTCCTCAAACAAACATGAATACTCATTCAACACTTCATTTATTAGCTTTTGTTCATGCAATGGGAGATGACTAAGCTTAGCTTTAAACTTATCTGTCAGATGTGACGTGATTGTCAAAAGGTGTTGAGAGGCGGCAGCAGTCTTTTTCTTTTTCAGAGAAGGGGTTCTCTTTGACAACTCATCTTCTGGGATAACCTGTAAGCTGGCTAATACTGTACCACGCGGTATGAAAGCTTGCTTGTGACTAAAATTGTCTAAACACACGGGTACGCAATTTTCTTTCTGTACTTGCTGTGCTTTGCACAGGCTACGTTTTACGTGGACCTGCATCTGGTGAAGAGTTTCATTCTGGCAGAGTGGATCTACCAAGAAATGAACCTCTTCGGATTCACGTATCCCGACAGGCACCCAAAGGATCTTTCCTGTGCCTTCTGGTATCTCCACGGGATTATCGGCTTTTAGCATCGTTACGGGAGACTCTGAAACTTGGGAAACGGATCCTTTTTTCCCAGCTCCGCTCGCCCGCAACGTGCAGTCACGTCCAAAACAGTGCACGTTGTCGCCGAATTGGACGGTATTCAACCTATAGTCAATAACCCCCTGGAAATGACGCAGAAAGTCACTTCCTAGGATGATGTCGTAATCCGTGCGCCTGTTTCGTACAATCTCCATCGTAAAAGCATATTCTGTGGAGTCCAACATGAACTCAACGCAACAGCTGCCATCAGGTTTCACTATGCCGGGACCAATACCACTGATATGGTACCGCGGCGGTTGCAATGTTCTTTTATCTCTCTTCGATAAAAATGCCAAGCTGATCTGTGCGCCTGTGTCAATTAGCACGCGTATTGGTTTGCGGCCTCTAACACCATCGACAACCACGCTTGCCACCTGTGTGATTCCCTTATCAACTAGGGGGGTCACTATTTTTAACGGGGGCCGGGAGGGGTGGCACTTCCTGCCCCGCGGCCGTTTCCCGAATTCTGTGATTGGTTTGCATTTCGCCTGGAATTTGCAGGCGGTTGTGGCCTACTATTTGGACAATGCACGCTTTGGTGGCCCATGTTCCTGCACTGATGACAATATGGCACGCGACATTGCTCTGCCACATGTCCTTGTCTATTACAGCGCCCACACTTAGTATCGTTCGAAAAGACACGTCGGGGCTCACTTTGCCGCGCGGAGACGGCCACAAATCGGCTCGCCTCCTCTCTCAAGAGTGCTAATCGCACGGCTTCATGTAAGGTGCGGGGGGAAGCTACCTTGATTTCGCCCCCTATTTGAGGGTTTATGCCACGAATAAACACGTCTATCGCACGACATTCTGATTCTTCCAACAGAACTTCGTTACGAGCAGAACTGGCACTTAGTGCGTACGTGTGGCATGCGACGCTTCGAATCCTGTCCGCGAATGCTTCTAAATCTTCACCCGCTTTTTGCTTGAGGGTGGAAAGCAAGTCGCGATAGTAACTAGTACCACGTTTGTCTGTATACCTTTCAATCAACCCTGTTGCAAGGGACTGGAAGGTAGGGGCATTTTTCAAGCTCTCGACCGACTGCACGTAGTTCCGCGCTTCGCCGGTGAGTTTCATTTTCATCACGTTTAAGAGAAATTCATCTGGCCAACCGCAAAGCTTTCCGATGTCCTGGATATTCTGGACAAGCGTTTGAATATCCTCGTGCGGCTTTCCAGCGAACGCCGGAATAAACGCTACTGCTGGGAAGCTCTGCACCAAAGTAGAGGTGGCTACTACCACAGGTGATTCTGCACTAGTGAGTGGTGGAATCACCTGCTTCGGCTGTTCTTCCACTAGCACTGGCTTAGCAACATTAGATTGCGGAGAAGCCATTTTAAGATCATCTATCTGTTGCTTAAGCTCCGCGTTAGTCAGAATTAATTGATTTAACTGGGACTGCAGCGCCAAGAGGGGATCTTCATCCGCTCCGGCTGCTCCTGCCTCCGATTGCTGCCTGGTGATCGGCATGTTACAATAGTGTAGGCATCTACACCACCGTAGCGTCGCTAACGACTTACATTATTTGGTGGCGTGCAGACGACGGACGGCGGCGGTGTCGACGAGCGGCGGCAGGCGCGTTGATCACGCGTGGGCGCAGCAGGCGGCGGGCGACAGCATGGACAGCTGCGACGGCGGGGCGGCGCGAGGGCCGCACCCCGGACCCTGGCGCAGGCGGTGACCCGTGGCAGCTACGGACAGCGGCGGCGGCGGCAGCGGCGGCGGCGAGCGTGACTGCATCGCGGACCCTCCTCGGCTCGCGTCCGGCGGCGAACTGCGTCACGCTTGTGGCGCGCTAGTGCGCGGCCACGCACATTCTGCAACGCAGGCGACCGGCTGGCACGTGCATGGCGCGCTGCAGCCTCGCCACGTTCGGTCTAGTTTCCCTTAATTGCTCAAACTCGGCCCCTTCATAGTACTCATACTCAACTGATGAGTTGATTTTACAACCGTAAGGTGGGTCGCATCCCACTTCTGACACCATTTGTTCGTCAGGATAGAAGTCAGGAGCGGAGGGCGTTGTAAAATGAAAATTAATTGAGTGGAATGGACCCAGTTTATTCTTGTAATGATGGTACAGTGGTGCCTACGTAGGGCTGAGCAGCCCCAAGAGGGGTTACCGTCTGCTCATCAGAGAGGCAGAGGCTAGAGGAGCGACTACTCGGGGCCGAGGTCAGAAGCTAAGAGAGCGCGGAGCTGTTTCCAAGCCGCCCTCGCCGCTCCCGGCCGCGTCCCCACGTGATCACACGATTAGTCTCTGATTGGAGGGTTGATTCCGCCAACGCACCTTGCTAGTAGCGTGCCCCCGTCAGCGCAACCAACCCGTGGGACTTGAGTCTGACCGAGGAGCACGTGGCAGGAATGTGCCGACCATGGTCTTCCGGCCAGCACCTTCCACCACAGTATGCCCAAGCCGGCTACGGCCGAACCTTATGCATTGAAAATTTATTTAAATAAAATTTTGTCAGCAATGATCCCTCTTGGGGGTCTCCTCCCTGCACAAAAGTATACCAGACAGTGTCCTACAGCTATGCAATTAGATTATCTACATATTTCCAGTGCATATATCATAGTGCAGAATTTACGATTACAACTGACCATCAATCCCTATGTAGATGAGCACCAGAGATCGACAGATCCTCCCAGATTGTCCTTACCAGTCCACCATGCATATCAATCTGACCAATGCCACGCATCCAAAAACAGAAGATCCCTCCAGATGCGTGCCTGTCAAGGAGGGTAGCCCCTCTTATGGTGTATAGTAGAAGTGAGAGGTTTGTGGTGATATAACAGACAGTTAAGAGGAGACATGTGCTTTATATATGATGGACCAGCAGATGGATAGATTTTGAAACACTTCATGTAAATCAACTGTGCTATCAATTCGGAAGCAGTATTCTACTGTCAGGAGTCAATACCAGGAAGGTAACGGCATGAGAGAAATGACCATAGGGCATAAACACACGCTCCATTTCTGCACCTAAAATGCTATATTGCTAAAGCCATATGGTTTCTGAAGTATTTGTCGTAAGGATTGCGACACTATTAATACTCTAATGCAGGATATATTGTCCAACATTAGACATTCAACCACCCCGCAAGTTTCCTACCCAAATCACTATGGTGACAAACTTCAAAATGATAAAACTAATTCCTTCTACACTATTCTTGTGTCAAGAAGGCATCGTCAGTGCATATCCAGCGCTCAATCACCTTATAAACTAACTAGAATGAATTCTGGAGACTGCTGTTCTGTCTCCTAGAGAGTTTATGGATTTTATATGCACTTTTAAGTCAGAAACATATGTACCCTCTACCACACTTCATGCTTATCATTAGTAGTAGTAGTAGTAGTAGTAGTAGTAGTAGTAGTGTAAGTAGGCTGTTTATGTTTTCTTATTGGCAACGGTACGTAGCGCTCTGTATGAAGGTCACTGGCTGTGCTGTGTGCAGTCTGTGGCCAGTTTGCATTGTTGTCTGCCATTGTAGTGTTGGGCAGTTGGATGTTAACAGCGCATAGCGTTGCGCAGTTGGAGGTGAGCCGCCAGCAGTGGTGGATGTGGGGAGAGAAATGGCGGAGTTTTGATATTTGTAAGAATGGATGTTATGAACTCCTATATATATTATGACTTTTGATGACTATTAATGTAAATACATTGTTTGTTCTCTATCAAAATCTTTCATTTGCTAACTATGCCTATCAGTAGTTAGTCCCTTCTGTAGTTTGAATCTTTTATTTAGCTGGCAGTAGTGGCGCTCGCTGTATTGCCGTAGTTCCAGTAACGAAGATTTTTGTGAGGTAAGTGATTTGTGAAAGGTATAGGTTAATGTTAGTCAGGGTCATTCTTTCGTAGGGATTTTTTGAAAGTCAGATTGCGTTGCGCTAAAAATATTGTGTGTCAGTTTAAGGACAGTCGTGTATAATTTTTCTAAGGGGACGTTTCAGTAGTGTCGATTTTGATGGATGTGGCTCTGTCTCACTAGGAATCAGAGTGAAGGTAATCCGAAATGAATACTTTTGATATCTGATACACTGAGCTACCACCCATCCTTACTGCACGAAAATGAACATGAAGAAGCAGCAACGTCTTACAAGGGAGTAACCACCACGATCAGTAGTCAAAGGAGATGTAACAGTCTTATCACTGTTTACAGTAGCACCACCACAGCTCTGGTAACATTCCTCCTTTACAAGGAAGTCTAGTCTGACATTAGGTAGTTCTGCACATGTGGAGGATAATATAGCAATTTTCTTCTAATACCACATCTCTTGAGTACACGTCCCCCCCCCCCCCAAAAGAAACTATTAAAGGTGCTATGTGTGGTATTGGTTCACTCTCCTACAGAACATACTATGGAATGGCTTAAGTCTGATAAACACATTGACTCTTCTCTTTAGTACTTCAGGAATAACATTGTTTGTGGGAACTAGCCATAATTGGGTAATATCTGTATACAACTGCATGTGTGAGAACACAGTTATGAATTGGGATGCATGTGTTTCTGCATGCTTTAAAACGACACATCTGTGTAATACTTATGTCGCCTTTATTGGATCATGTGTTACAAAAACGTATGTAGTTTACAGGGGATGGGGAGGGTTAAAAGTGAATGCAGCCAGAGCAAAATTTGTAAGCTTTTGTCGGTCTTGAGTGTCTGGGTACCACCAGCCCACATCAAT
The DNA here is from genome assembly GCF_021461385.2 of Schistocerca piceifrons. Lineage (NCBI taxonomy): Eukaryota > Metazoa > Arthropoda > Insecta > Orthoptera > Acrididae > Schistocerca > Schistocerca piceifrons. Next base: position 439,853,436 of record NC_060138.1, read on the forward strand.
ACCATGCATTTCATGGGACTTTTTCTCTAATTTCATGTATTTTCAGCGAATGTAAGTAATTCTGCAAGTTTTTTTCGTTATTTTACATATTTCGTTGATTTCCCTGAATTTTCCCTATTTCCCATCAGTTTGTCATAGTTATACCACGTTTTCCTTGATTTTTACCTATTTAATGTCATTTTTATATACTTTTCAAGTATTTATCTGTATATGGTTGTATATCTGTATGTGGCTGTATTGCCAGCGTACCTATGTGGTGTTTGATTTTATGCGAGCATATTTGCATTAGTATCATCCAGTCTACAAAAAATCTCAAGAACTCCCCTCTTCAATGTGATATACAAGCTTTCATTTTTAATAGGGAGATCATGAAAAGTATAGTAATACTCGCCTCATACCTAGATGAGACTCACTGAGTTTTGCAAATTGGAAACTCATTGTCTGGAAACAATTCCATGTACTGCTACACCACATCAGAGAGCATGTCTGCAGACTCATGTAGCGACACACTTGGTGGAAACTCAAAGTCTGGCACAGTTCTACACATTCATCTGACTTCCACTCTACTGAGTAGCGATCTGCCACAGGGAACTGACACTTGTACAGTATTAATTTCTGCTGGTGCTCTGATTTTTTTCCCCATAAATAAAGCTCTTATCGCTTAGCAGATGAGCTTCGCTACTTTTGTTTGCACCTTCCAACTCTAATACATCAAAACAACAATGTCAGAACATATACAAACTGTAGATTTCAGGTATTTGTTTATCCTAGTGATTCGTTAGTTGACAGTGTGTTGACTGGACTTGTCATCCTGGTCTGTGAGAGTTTCCCCTCCCCATACCTACAGAGTGTGCACCCTTGGCAATGTTATTTATAAATTAACAGTTACAAGTTATGCACTTGATCCAAAATTGTCTAATGGTGAGAGCTCTACACAAATACATACAGGAAGTATGCATGTATATTGCCCATCGGAAAGTCTGTTTCAACTGCTTGTATGTTATTTTTGTCACTGCTACAGCCCCACAAGTAGCAAAAAACTCTTGCTAAAACGATTTTGTAGGGGATGATAAAGAGCATACATCTTCGAATCTTCGATGCGAGTTATATGACTCATATTTTTTAACAATATTCGCTAGTAATAACAACAAACCATGGGATCTTGCTGCGCCTGTCATGGCTCCCTTCATGCTCGTAAAAATCCATGGCACATAATTATCCCAGTTCTGCTATTTTGTGTGCTAGATGTCAGTCGAATGGAGGGAGGCAGTCCTTACTGAGTATTGTTCTTATGTACTGAACAGAACAACATATTAGTTCGATGGTACAGTACTATAATAGAAGGCACCCAGTCACTCACAACCAAATATCCTATGGATGCAATGCATTTTCGCTATTTTTTTACATGTCTATGTCCTTGCACGTGTGGGAGACAGTTCCAATATGCCCACCCCAGTCCTCCTACTGGTAAATCCACCATGCATTACATTCATAACAGTGCCTAGAAGATGCTCCATAATGCAGTACGTCCGGGATAGCGTTCAACGATGGACCCACCAGCGAGAGGACAGGCTGAGGTATATGACAGCCATCCCTCAATCTCGCATGGACATAGATACACAGAAAAATGTAGCAAATGCACTGAAATCTGTAGAATACATGGTTGTGAGTGACTGGTTGGGTCGAGTATAGTGCTAAAGTGTCTTATTAAACTGTTGTTCTGTACTGCACGCAAGAATAGTACTCATGAAGGACTGTTCCATCCTTCTGATGGTCATCTAGCACACAAAATAGGGAACTGGGATGATTATGAACCATAATTCTGGATCTGTAAGAGTATGAAAGGAAGTTTGATAGGTGGAGAAAGATGCCATGGTTTGTTGTCATTACTGGAGGATCTAGACAACATTGTTACGAAAGATCGGTAACATAACTTGCATTGAAGATCTTATGCTCTTTACCAGGATGAATTTAAATGTGCATAACTTACTAATTGTTCGTCTATAAATTACGTTACTGGGGATGCACACTCAGCAGGATGCTGAGTGCAGTGAACACACTGTCAACTAACGAATAACTTATTACTAAGATAAAAAATTACCCTAAATCTACTGTTTGTATATATCCGACATTGTTGTCAGTAGTAGGGAAATAGGGGCACGAGCGCATTTCGTTAGCACAGGTCACTTACATCAGGGGAAGCACACATTCAGGTGCAAACCTATTGTTCATTTTGACTTACAGGTACTTAACCTATTGTTCTCCTAAGAGGGGGGATAATCTGTCCTTCTGGGAAACCTCCCACCCTCCCCCCACTCCCTCCTCCTCCCAGCCCCTCAGGAAACCTCCAAACCTCACCCCCCCCCCCTCGCTGATATGGGTACACTTACAGGTCTGAGTTATTCGAATAGCCCCCTCTGACTCTTCCAATTTGAATGGCTGCTTCATTAGATTGATCGACAATAAACCCCACCACCTCTGGAAAAACGCCCAACCCTCCCCTCTCCTCCCCATTGCCCTATATGGAAATTGGCGGCTCTGTGCTGGAGAGGAAGGATGTCATGACAGGAAATTTAATTTCATAGCAGAGGATATATTGTTTACTTATAAAAAAAATATTTTGCAGTTGTTGGATCTCTCTTAATCATCATTTTCTTTTGTTTGGGAATATGCAGGTTTTGTAAAAAAAAAAGCACTGAAAAGAAGTAATTAAATCTGTAGCTGTTTTTTATCACATTTGCACAAGGAATACCATCGTGAAACACCCATCACATGTAATTACACTGTTAAAAATAATTCGATCAAAAAGCATACACCGTCCGCCATCCCAATCCAGTGCTAGAACACGTATCTAGACTGTCTGGAGTTGGGTGCACTGGGCAGGCGTGTCATGTGCCAGTGTCCAAGAGGTAGCCGCTCAGGCCCCGCAACTGACAGACTAGATGTTGTGCTAATCCCCAAACAATAGCCCCCTAGAAATTCCTCTCGAAACAAGTGTTCTTCCCCTGTTTCTCCTCCTGCAGCATCCCACTGACTGGCAGGCACACTCTGTCAGTCGTGGTCAGACAGAACTGCAAACAAAGCAGCATTTACCCTGTAAATCCCTGTGGAATACCGACCCACATGAGAACTCTTTCCAAGGAAAACTCCTGTCCGAGAATGGAATCCGGCACGGACTCTAACCTGCCCAGACCTTGTGGCACACTTCCTTGTTTGCGTTTCATGAACTACTTTAGGAGTTACCACTTCTGGTGTTTCGGAAAATTGTCACATACATAACTTGAAGATGTCACACGAATTAAATGTACCACTGCACAAAGAGGCACGGACTTTGAAGATGAGACGAGAATATTTAGACAATCCCACGTTTTATTCTGAGGAATACCACCACCGCCACACTTGAACACGGAAAAGATCGCGACACACTTCTCAAACTACTCTTGAGACACTTCGCGCTCTTTTGTGGGAAATACCCTTGTCTTTGAGAATGAGCTGCTTCAGGAGTTACTAAATCGAATGCACTTTCAAGAAGTTCGCTGCACGTTAGTTTGCTTCAGTTTAGCGATGTATTCCTCCACTGACTGTAAAAAAAATCACAGCACACTTCTGAAATCTCTGTCTTCCTCCACTATTACAGAATATTTACGTGCATAAACAAATTAGGTAAGGTGGGTAATGCCTCAATTCGTATGAGAATCTCATTATAAACAATTTATTTCAGGTACACTCGTCACAAAACACTGTAATGACTCCCCAGGTGCACATGGAAAGGGACTTTATTACAGCAAAAGAAACTCGAAAAAAAAAAAAAAAAAAAAATACATCGCTAAAATAAATGACGCAGAATGTACCACAGCGAAACTCCGAGGACTATCCTACACCACGTAAAAATTATTGTTAAATACACTTTCACAGCAGTTTGCTTCATGAGGCACGTCCGTAACTGGGGAACCCTCAAAGCGGCGGCGCGACCGTCAGCGGCCGCAGCTCACTACAGAGTGAAGCATTGCTTTTCCAGCTGAAACCACAAGCGCGCAAAAACCATAGCCAGCCAGAACAGCATCAACTTGTCATGCGAGCTCTTATACATGACATTCTCCACTACAAATTTCCCACTAAACAAGTCTCGTAAAAAGAAAACCTGATGATCACACATACTCGCGATCACGAAGCGCGTTATCCGCCGACTGCAGGGTAGCCCCTCCATACTGGCTGGGAGAAAGAGGTAAACACCTGTGTCTGCCTAGCCTGCCCATAGCGAACGCATGCATGTATAGAGCATAACTATCGGAAACAATAAATCGATCAGTCGGGAATTTGACGTCGCGATTGGATTCTTAAAAGTACTATAGATTTCCTAATTTGGTTCTCTACGCTACCTTCAGAAGGGGGGAGAAAGCTTCTTCTGCGTAAAAAGGTAGACGCAACAGCGTATAGTACTGCAAGAGAGTCCATTGCGATGTACGGAGAAGCATTTAAACCACTATTCAGTCTGTAACAATAAGCTGTCATACCTGGATGTCAGAGAAAGCTGCAAACATTCACATATCCCGTGCACTCACCTCCCAGACGTTCATCCCCCTCATACACTGCCAGCACCGACGTATAGAGGTCAGTGAAAATTACCGTGTGCTTGCAAATGCAGTCGTGGGCGCGCGTGTATGTCAGAGTGCACCATCCCCAGCCTTGGAGGGGATCCAGGGATGAGTGGAGTGGGAGGAATTCGGATGTCATTAATATGTCCAGTGCAAACATCCATCATTTTAATCTTCTCTCACACAACACACACACATACACTTCTGTCACATTCACCTATCATGCTGGTCACTTCCCCCATACTCGCCACTGCAGGCAAGATCATACTTTGTACACATCATAGGCAGAGCTAATCCGTTATTTCCGGTTGCCGACCTTTCATGACCGCACTTGCAGGCAGCCGCAGTGCACTGCGAAACAAGCAGCTGCAGCTTGGATGTGTGCAGTAGTTCTAAACAATTCCACGCCAACATAGATCCACCAGATTAAAAAATCTGCTTCACCCAATCCGAGGCAGTGATGTTGTTGACCATAGATAGAAGATAGAACAAATCTGACAATACAAGCGTTTTCACGACGCTAAAGTATCGTTACCTGTTGTAAAAATCTTGCACAGAACTACAACATAGGCTATATTCTCTCTAATTGTAAGTATTCTTTCATTAGGTAGAAAAATATATTTTCACACCTGTGACGTTGTGCGTAATAGGACAAGAATATTAAAGTTATATTTCGCTCATGACTGATTGGTGAGGTCTACAACTGTCACAGGACACTTCCACACTTTCTAACTCTCTGTTGAGGTAAGCAAATGTCTCGCCACGGACGAAATCTCTTACAGTAACAGCAACAGAGAAGTTTTGAATGTAAATTTTACTCCATGTATAACTTCATAAACTTGGTAACGCATCTGATTTTATTATGATGGTTGTCTCTCCCTGTATAGATGGATGATTGAAATATTGTTAAAAGATATTGCTGCAACAAAAAAAAACGCCATATGAAGAATAATATCGTTGGTACCATAGCCTACACCTGCCAGGCGGCATGTCAGTGATATCAGTAAGAATGAGATTTTCACTCTGCAGCGGAGTGTGCGCTGATATGAAACTTCCCAGCAGATTAAAACTGTGTGCCAGTCCGAGACTCGAACTCGGGACCTCTGCCTTCGCGGGCAGGTGCTCTATCAACTTTTTTTATTTTATTTTATGTTTATACAAATGGATAAAAGGAAGGCCGTTCCTCTTCGGCTACATAAACATAATAATAGGGAGTCGTCCCGTTACGACAAAGGATGCTCCATACTATAGCCCGCTGCGAATTTTTCGATGACTGTCTTCTCGTTGCTGTGTTGTTTCCGTTGTTTGTTCAATCTCATAAAAAAAAGGAACTGGGAAGAGCTGCTATGGTTGTCTTCTCATGTCATCGATAATCCAGCTGCGAGGCCGATTATGGAATGCGATCCAAAGAAAATTAGAAAAATATTGCCTATATTTAGGGTTCTTGACGATCGCACAATGTGGTTCGTTGAGGTAATACCAAAAATCGGGTACTGTCTTTTCGCCATTACCGAATAGGTAGTGAACAGCGTGGCCGCTGATCCACGTCACAGAGTTCGTTTTTGCTCTTGGGAAATAGATCTTATCGGGGAAAAGAAGCGATCGGGTAGTTATCCAGTCGGGATTCGTGCGTGTGAGAAAAGCCAATATCTGACGCACCAAATACCAAACGTCCTTTGCCGACCCGCATTCGAAACGATGTTCATCCGTGTCAATCACTTGGCATGTGGCACACAAGGGTGAATCGGCGAGGTGGATGTGATGCAGGCGGAACTGGCACGACTGTTTCCCATTAACAGTTACGTACCATGCAGAGTGCACGTCAGTATCAAGGATGGTGGCATTCACTGGCTGCCACACAGAGCGCCACTTTGTAGTGGAGTGTTTGCTTCCAATCACATTCGGCGTCCTGTTCATTTGCATGGCAGCATATATCGCCCTTGTCATCATTAAGTGTGTGGGTAGTAGTGCGGTGCGGATGTAGCTTAATTCAAGGAAGAATTGGCTAATGTAGAAGAAAGGTGCTGGGATGTCCGATATCATCACAGGGGGTGCGAGTGAGATTGGTCGTAAGGCTTCCAGTAAGAGACTTGTGAGGCACGTCGGACTTCATCGTCACAGTTGCAGGTGACAGCTGACGAACAGGGCCTTCGCTCTGTCCTGAACAAGACAAAGGCCTAAACCTCCTCTGCTCCTCGGGAGGGATAGGGACTCGTAACGAATCTTAAATAACATGCCCATATTAACAAAGGATCCCAAAACCGCCAACATGCGGTGAGCCAGGGTAGGTGGTATCGGGAGTATCTGTGCAAAATGGGGGATACGTGACGCCAAATAGACGTTAGCATATCGTGTCCGTTGCAGGAGGTCTAGATGTCTCAGACGGTGGTCACTTATTCCTGCTCTCATCTGATTCAATAAACGCCTGTAGTTAAGGGATGTTGAACGCTTCATGTCAGATGTGAAATCAATGCCAAGACAGCGGATTGTGTCACTGATTCGTAGCGGTGCGACGCCCTCGTCGGGTAGACCTCTGCCTATAGACAGTGCGTGTGATTTGTGGAGATTGAGTTTGCTCCCCGATGCCGCGCAATAGGTCGCCACCCACGCCAGTACTGCACGAACATCGTCACTATTGCGGAGAAGGAGTACCAGATCATCCGCATAGGCAGTGCAGCAAAAAGTGTGTCCACCAAGGGACATCCCAGTCAGGCGTTGTCGGAGGCCGCAGAGGAGTGGTTCCAAGACGAGGGCGTACAATATCGCCAAAAGAGGGCAGCCTTGTCGCACCGATCGCTGGATCTGTATCGGCGGCGTGAGACGGCCATTATATAACACCTTGGACGTCGCGCTGCGTAGGAGACGCATCAGTACATTAACTATGACGTCCGGATACTCCATGTGTCGCAGTACCTCCATCAAAAATGTGTGGTCGACTCTGTCAAAGGCCTGGCTAAAGTCGAGTGAGGCCAAAACCCCTGGCAGTTGGCGAGCTTTGGCTAGCGCGATTATATCTCTAGATCGGCACAATGCAGTGCGAATATTATGCTCACCACCTAAAGATGCCTGGTCCTGCGACACAACACATCGTACTGATTGCTTTAGGCGTGCCGCCAGAACCCGGGTGAAAATTTTCAAGTCACTGTTGAGTAAGGTCAAAGGCCGATAGTCACTGATCCTGGATCCGCCTCGTGGTCTGTGTATGGGCACAATCAGTCCTCCTAGGAAAGCCCCAGGGATCTGCGTCGTGGGAGACATAAGATCGCGGCAAATATCAGTCCATGCTGGTGCCAGTAGTTGTTGATATGTCCGGTGAAATTCCAGAGGAAGACCATCAGGTCCCGGGCACTTATGAGCAGCCCCAGCCTGTATTGCTTCAGTGATCCTCTTCCGTTACATCTGCAGTCAAATCCGCCGCCGCTATCGGAGAGATCGTGCCATAAGTGACATGAGAGACTTCGGCGATCACCTCTGGGGGGATGTCGATGTTCCGAGTACAGCCTAGTGTAGTGAGCATGAAGGGCGTTTCCTATGTCGCGCTGGGTATCAAGGCGTCGTTCGTCTTCCGTCGTGATAGCTTGGATCAGTGTCTTGCGTCGGCGCCGTCGTTCTGCAATGACGTGGTACATGGACGGTTCCTCCTGTGCCACTCTGTCTTGAGTGCGCGCTCTGACGATCGCACCCTCAAGGTGGCAACGTGTTAGTCTGATGATCTGTGCCTTGGCACGGTTCACCGTCACCTGCCGTGCAGGTGAGTACGGCAGTGTTGTACATTCCCTTAAGATGCTGTAGTAAAAGTCCATGGTATGTCTCTTCCATGCTGCAACATCTCGGCCGTAGCCTATCAAGGTCTTCCGGAGGGCTGGTTTGGCGCAGAGTAACCATCACAACAGTGTAGACCGGTAGATGACACGCCGGCGGCTACAAGAGTCCCACGTGTTCTCTATAAGGCGGCGGCATTCCTGAGAAGCTAGGTGGGCGACGTTCAACTTCCAAGGACCACGGCCGACAAAGAGGGGCGTGATTGTATGAGCGAAAAAGGTGGATTGTTCGCGACGCCGACCAGATCCTGACGGTGCATAGACGTTAATAAGTTTGACTCCTTGGATAGTAAGAGCCATGCCTCTGGCGCCAGGGAGATACGTGGTGGTAGAGTCCTGAGTGTCGTCCGACGCCGGATGTTCGTCCGGGTCACACATCCGAAGCAGGCAATCATCGGATGGCGTATGGCGCCGTTTCTTGCGTTTTCGAGGGGACCGTTGTTTCCGGACATGTTGTTCTGTGTCAGAGTGCGGGCGAAAATCATCTGATGCGGTCTTCATTGGTAGGAAGGCAGACGTCGGGACAATTTCCGTTTCTACTTCCATTTTCTCTTTAGGCTCGTCTTGGTGGCACAATTGATCACCATCTTGAGGCAAGTCTGCCGATGACGTCGTAGAGGGGGATATGCTGTCCGCCACACTGTCATACACCACTGACTGCAATATGGTGTTACGATCCTGGGCAGAAACAGCTGTTGCGGTTGCAGCCGCTGCATACGTGAGGGGGAGCGAAGTAGGCGCCGTCAGGGATGGACCTTCACCAACCGGTGTCTGAGTCAGTCGGCGTTGAATGCAGGCCGATCGGACATGTCCTTCCTGGCCACAGCCGGCGCAAGTACGCGGTTGTCTGTCGTACATGAGAATGGCTCTGCAGCCGCCAGTTACTAAATAGGATGGCACATGCTTCGTCAGTTCAATCTTAATTTGTCGCACTCCATTTAAGACGGGGTACGTCTCAAACGTTTGCCATTTTTCAGCCAAGTGGCTTAGCACGTTGCTGTACGATTTGAAAGCTGTCATCACACCATCTGGCGGGACTTCGAATGGCAACTCGAAGACCCTCAGAGTGCGAAGGCCTTATCCAGCGTTGTCGATCGTGACAGTTCCTATGCGACCATCAGAATGCTTAAATTTAAGTCAATGAGCGTGTCGGCACACAACATCAGTGCATGCCCTTTCATGGATCAGTTTTATGTAGACGACACTTTGTGTTATAGAAAAGTGGATCCCAATGATGTCTTGAGGTGCAATATGAAGTTCTTCCCGGATGAAACGTTCAATGTCAAGTGCTCGAGGTCTGGCATAGTCCGCTTGAAATGTGATCTTAATTGTGGACTTGCGATACGAGTGCGCCATGGCACTACCGAGACACGGACGCGTGACACTCACCGCAGCGGGAGTAAATAGTAAACACTCGCGCGCGCGGTGCGCTAACAGGGGGACACAGGCACGACGACCTTGCCCCACCGCTGCTAACAGCGGACTGACCAACTGAGCTACCCAAGCACGACACACGGCCCGTCCTCACAGCTTTACTTCTGCCAGTACCTCGTCTCCAACCTTCGAAACTTTACAGAAGCTATTCTGCGAACCTTGCAGAACTACCACTCCTGAAAGAAAGGATATTGCGGAGGCATGGCTTAGCCAGAGCCTGGGGGATGTTTCCAGAATGAGATTTTCACTCTACAGCGGAGTGTGTGCTGATATGAAACTTCCTAGCAGATTAAAACTGTGTACCAGACCGAGACTTGCACTCGGAACCTTTGCAAAGGTCCCGAGTTCGAGTCTCGGTCCGGAAACACAGTTTTAATCTGCTAGGAAGTTTCAGTGATATCAGTAGTAGGATTGCACTCACCAGGTAGTTCAAATGGAAATCCCGGGAGGAGAGACTATGTTCTTTTCGAGGAACACTACTGAAAACCGACATTTGAAGCTGACCACAGAAGGTTTCTATCACCGCAACATGCATTATGCATGAGGACCACGCTGTTAAAAACACAATAACGACGACTATATGTTACCGCCACGCTCCGTAAAAAGAAGTATTGGTTGTAATGGTACACACGAGAGCCGTTGTTAGTGTAATGTTTTACAGTAGAAGTGCTGTCTGCGATTTGGAATCAAATTTCTCCATTCAATCACATACTTCTGGTGGATCCTATGGAGACATATTGTAATGGTTTGAGTTACTTTTGAACTGTGTCCATGCCACTCTCATATCTCGAAATTAGTTCCCTTTCCGAACCTATCTGCTACAGCAAAACTCCAACGTAGTTGTAGACATTCCCTCTGTATCTTGTAACTGTTCCTCAGTCTCTGCCCCAGTCCCCCTGCAGATTCGTTGATGTGATCCTCCCAATTTAAGATGGAACTGAACGGAAGTCAGAGGGCGCTATATCTACCACCTTCTAAACCCGCGCAGAAAAAGTTTGAGCTGAGTTATTTCAACAGGACCGTCTTTTGAGCACTCAATGAAAATGGTAAAATGTTGTCGTAGCACCACAATGGTGTACGATGTGTAAGGTCAGCGCTAAAACGAAGTTTTGTCCTGCATCACGATGTAGTATAAAAGGCAGTAAGAACAGTTACAGTGGGGTTTATTATCGGGAAAATTAGGAAAACTCCTCATCATACAGAAACTGGAAGGAGGCCGAGAATTTTGCACCTGCATTGCAATGCATTTCGAAACTACATGCAGGTACTAAATACAGTCCGAGGGAGATCTGCGTTCCTCAGGTGCCATTCACATCTGTCACCCAAACATTATATCGTCATTACTTTTTACCACCCATCAGAGAAAAAGCACGAACCGTAAAAGCTCCAGCTGGCCGGTGTGGCCGAGCGGTTCTAGAGACTTCAGTCTGAAACCACGCGATCACTATGGTCGCAGGTTCGAATCTTGCCTTGGGCATGGATGTGTGTGATGTCCTTTACTTCTAAGTTTTAGGGGACTGGTGACCTCAGATGTTAAGTCGCAAAGTTCTCAGAGTCATTTGAACGATTTTTTTTCTTTTTTTTTTAAGAGCTCCAATAACTTTATCTGATAGAGAACTCAATAAGATTTATACGGCGTTTCTCTCTTCTAATATATCTAAAACAAATACCGTGTGCATGCCGGTGAAACGTCCCCTTTGAACAATTTATACACGACTGTGCTTAACCTGACACACAATATTTTTTAGCGCAACGCAATCTGACTTTCAAAATTCCCTACAAAAGAATGGCCCTGACTAACATTAAACTATACCTTTCACAAATCACTTACCTCACAAAAATCTTCGCTGCTCAAGCTACTGCAATACAGCGAGTGCCACTACTACCAGCTAAATAAAAGATTCAAACTATGGAAGGCACTAACTACTGATAGGGATAGTTAGCAAATGAAAGATATTAGTAGAGAACAAACAGTGTATTTACCTTGATATCATGATATATAAATATAGCAGTTCATGACAAATTACAAATCTCCGCCATCTCACTCCCCACATCCACCACTGCTGGCGGCTCACCTCCAACTGCGCAACGCTACGCGCTGTTCACATCCAGCTGCCGCTGCCCAACACTACAATGGCGAGTATTACAACAATGCAAAGCAGCCACAGACTGCACACAGCACAGCCAGTGATTTTCATACAGAGGTGGCGTTACTAATAAAAAAACCTAAACAGCCTACTTACACCGGTATTGAGCATAAGTGACTATCATACTAACTATACAGATATTGATCCATTGGAGCAGGTGGCCAGTGATCGAAGTCGCTTGCACAGAGCAGTGACCAGTTTCATTGTATGTACAGTATTAGCACCATATGCCATAGACTCTCAGTTTCAAGAGAGACTTCCTGTTTTGTTGTATGATACATTGTCTTTTTCGCTGTAAAAAGCTTTGTACTTCGCCATACATTTTGTTTCTTCTGCCATGACTTTGAGGTCTGTGTCAGTTTATGAACTGACATTAACACGTTTTGATCCCTTTATTATCTTTAAAAAATGCACCAAGCATTGATGATGGATAAAGTACTTCATTCTTCTTAGTCCTTAGCATTCCATTATTAAGAATAGGTCCTTCTAAGCTTATTTTGTCGGTAACATGTGAATTCAAACATAACATAGCTGTTGCTGAAATAAAAGGACGTTCGATTCTAGATAAAATATTATTTCCTTCCTTTATGGTCATAAAATCGAATATTTTTGGCACATGATTATCGATAAATTTTTATTGGTTTTTCCATCATGTGTTGGGTTATCTGATTCTGTTTCATCTGGATTAGCTATAAAATTCGAGTATAACTGTGTTTGTTTTGGATGAAGCCAAATATCGACCATATTTATTTCAGCCTCCATATGCTTGTTGAGTGCATTTAAATTAATTTTTGTCTTCTCATTCACAGGGAATGAGTAAAACTGGTAACTCCCGATTTTGTTCATGATATATTGAGGATAAAATTTACTAAGGCATTTTTAAAAGAACTGTTGCATAAGCACTATTAATCAGATTATCATTTTCATCTGTTACACCAATTTTTAAATCTTGAACAGGATCTAAAATAGGAATATCTAAAGGATATTGTGCTTCATAAACTACTGTTCTTTCAGATTCAGTCTTTTATTTGAATGAAACAATAATATTAGTTGCTTGATGAAAATGACCATTGCATTTAACAAACATTCCATCAGATAGATTAAAATTTATATTAATTAATTCGAATGGAATAATTTTAGGAACATCTATGGCAACAGTTTTTTTATTAGCTTCAATAATTTGATTAATAAATCTTAAAATTTGACCAGTACTATCTTGCTGATGAAATCTTCTCGGGCTTCCATCCAGGTAGCTGTGTCGAAAATCCGCGACATTATGATGAGTGTCATTTTCATCATCCTGACTTCACCAGGAGATGATGAGAATGACACTCACCGAAACGTAGCGGATTTTCGACGCAGCTACCCGGATGGAAGCCCGAGAAGATTTCATTAGCAGTATACACCGGGAAAGCCTACATTCACACAGTACTATCATCCTTATCCATAAATAATTTAACATCACTTTCAAAAACATCACTTTTGTCTGTTTTAATATGGGTATATGAGTATTTTCCTTTTTCGATTGAATAAATTTGTCCAAATTCTTCAAACTATATTGACCTACACAACTTCTATTGTTTCACTGTCACAATATAATTTATTATTTTTCGATTTATTATTTGGAGTTACAAATGTTGAACAAAAGCCAAATAGAGAAACATTTTTATAAGTTCCTCTTTCTAGATCAATTAATATTTTTATAAGAATACACTTACCACTCAGTTTAAAAAGTCATTCCATTTATATTAATAAAAACTTATTTAAATAAATGATACTTAGTCAAGACTAAGGTTTCACAGATTGGAAAGCAAAAATAATAATTCCAGATAAGAAATAAAAAAATAAACATGCTAAACTTGTACCAAATTCTCGTCCTTCGTTCGCTGTGCGTCTAACATCGGTCTAGTGCGCTCCTGCTTATTTCTCATGGCGTCCAGGAATGTTCCACGGAAAGGTACTGTGAGTTTTTTGTTTAACAAGTCGACACGTCATGTGCAGTTCGGTTCTTTAGTAATTCATAACTGATTAGCTTATCCTTTTAATGTTACTTTGGACCAAGTGCATTCGGCTTACTTTGATGCTGAGAACTATGTGTTCTTTGTGAAGTTCGTAGATCCCCTACAAGCAAACAAGTTCCTATTCAAGCGTGGTACTCAGGTTCCCTTCCGGCATAGAGATGATCGGTTTCTATGGTGCTGCTTGCGAAAGCGGATATTGAATGTACGAAAGTTCGAATATCCAGTATTATCGTAAGGAAGTTTTGGCAGAATACATCTACATTTAGATCTACATGATTACTCTGCAATTCACATTTAAGTGCTTGGCAGAGGGTTCATCCAACCACAATCACACTATCTCTCTACCATTCCACTCCCGAACAGCGCGCGGGAAAAACGAACACCTAAAGTTTTCTGTTCGAGCTCTGATTTCTCTTATTTTATTTTGATGATCATTCCTACCTATGTAGGAATTTTCGCATTCGTAAGAGAAAGTTGGTGACTGAAATTTCGTAAGTAGATCTCGCCGCGACGAAAAACGTCTTTGCCTTAATGACTTCCATCCCAACTCGCGTATCATATCTGCCACACTCTCTCCCCTATTACGTGATAATACAAAACGAGCTGCCCTTTTTTGCACCCTTTCGATGTCCTCCGTCAGTCCCACCTGGTAAGGATCCCACACAGCGCAGCAATATTCTAACAGAGGACGAACGAGTGTAGTGTAAGCTGTCTCTTTAGTGGACTTGTTGCATCTTCTAAGTGTCCTGCCAATGAAACGCAACCTTTGGCTAGCCTTCCCCACAATATTATCTATGTGGTTTTTCCAACTGAAGTTGTTCGTAATTTTAACACCCAGGTACTTAGTTGAATTGACAGCCTTGAGAATTATACTATTTCTCGAGTAATCGAATTCCAATGGATTTATTTTGGAACTCATGTGGATCACCTCACACTTTTCGTTATTTAGCGTCAACTACCACCTGCCACACCATACAGCAATCTTCTCTAAATCGCTTTGCAACTGATACTGGTCTTCAGATGATGATACTGGTCTTCAGATGACCTTACTAGACGGTAAATTACAGCATCATCTGCGAACAACCTAAGAGAACTGCTCAGATTGTCACCCAGGTCATTTATATAGATCAGGAAAACAGAGGTCCCAGGACGCTTCCCTGGGGAACACCTGATATCACTTCAGTTTTACTCGATGATTTGCCGTCTATTACTACGAACTGTGACCTTCCTGACAGGAAATCATGAATCCAGTCGCACAACTGAGACGATACCCCGTAAGCCCGCAGCTTGATTAGAAGTCGCTTGTGAGGAACGGTGTGAAAGCTTTCCGGAAATCTAGAAATATGGAATCAACTTGAGATCCCCTGTCGATAGCGGCCATTAATTTGTGCGAATAAAGAGCTAGCTGCGTTGCAAAAGAACGATGTTTTCTGAAGCCATGCTGATTACGTATCAATAGATCGTTCCCTTCGAGGTTATTCATAATGTTTGAATACAGTATATGCTCCAAAACCCTACTGCAAACCGACGTCAATGATATAGGTCTGTAGTTCGATGGATTACTCCTGCTAACCTTCTTAAACACTGGTGCGACCTGCGCAGTTTTCCAATCTGTACGTACAGATCTATCGGTGAGTGAGCGGTTGTATATGATTGCTAAGTAGGGAGCTATTGTATCAGCGTAATCTGAAAGGAACCTAATCGGTATACAATCTGGACCTGAAGACTTGCCCCTATCAAGCGATTTGAGTTGCTTCGCAACCCCTAAGGTATCTACTTCTAAGAAACTCATGCTAGCAGCTGTTCGTGTTTCAAATTCCGGAATATTCCATTCGTCTTCCCTGGTGAAGGAATTTCTTAAAACTGCGTTCAATAACTCCGCTTTAGCGGCACAGTCGTCGGTAACAGTACCATCGGCACTGCGCAGCGAAGGTATTGACTGCGTCTTGCCGCTTGTGTACTTTACATACGACCAGAATTTCTTCCGATTTTCTACCACATTTCGAGACAATGTTCCGTTGTGGAACCTGTTAAAGGCATCTCGCATTGAAGTCCGTGCCAAAGTTCGCGCGTCTGTAAATTTTAGCCAATCTTCGGGATTTCGCGTTCTTCTGAACTTCGCATGCTTTTTCCGTTGCCTCTGCCTCTGGTGACGTGAGAGGCATTCGCAGTGAACATTGTCACGTTAACACAAGCTACAATGTTATAGCGGCATACGTTCGGTGGAAACGCAAATGAAAGAGAATATTCCGTCTCATTTGCAAGTTTGTGGCAGTCGCATTCATATTAAGTATTAAGTACTGCGGACAGGTGGGGACCTGTTTTCTGTGCAACGAAAGTGGCCATCTTCGAACTAACTCCCGGCGGAGAGTTTTTGTTTTACGGTCTTACTTGGGACAGCGCCGCAAGTTAACGGTTGCTGACCTTGTGTCCTCTAGTAACGACCAAGGAGCTATATCTTTCCCCGTTTGGGAGACTATCCGACAGTTCCTACTATCACTGCGGGTGATTTTCTGCCTTGGCAAACAAAGCCTGACCCCGTTCCTGCTACTGCTTGGACGGCGGCGCGCGCGATTAATAATAAGCGGCGCCGCACTCAAGATGGTGATGAATTACTTGTGCCTTCCTTTGTCCCACCTTCCTCTGACGCATACTTGTCTGTCACTCATACTACCAGCCTGGTACCATTCGGCCCTGGCGAGGCGGAGATGGGAGGGGCTGTATCTGGTATTCCTGCTGCTGCAGGGGCGTCTCCTGTGGCGCCGCCCCGGATCGGGTGTTCGTCGGAGTCGTCTCCTTCGCAGCCTCCACCGCAGGTACAACCGGTAATGGATCAACGTCCTCCTGTTCCCCTATCTGCTCTCGGCGATGGAGATCGTGATTTGCCGCTTAGTGCGACTTCCGTTGCGGGACCTGTTACCCCAGAGTTGCCTCCCGCTATCTCTGAGATTCACTCTGACTGCACACCCTAGAGAGTCGGCATGCCTTGCAGCGTGACACCTGTAGGGCATGCCACGGAAACTTGGCAGTCAAGCACTGATATGGATGTGGTGCAAGATCTGCCGACGCTGCCTACAGCAGAGGCTATTACGTCACGTAGCCGGCTTATGCAAACCCGTAAAGCCGGAACGTGCACCCGCGCGAAAAACAACCAAGGATAAAGATTCAGTTGGGACCGGTACTAGCCTCTCGCTTCTCCGCGATGAACTGTTTCGGGTGACTTGTGGAATAATCATGCTGCTCTGTTATTCTTTCTGTGTTTTTTTCTTTGATTCATGACCCAGACGTATGCATTCGTCACGCAAAGTGTTAACAGAGTCGTTTCAGAACTGTACCTAGCTTCACTAAGTCAGTTTGTATATGACTAGTGTGCAGATATAGTGTTCCTGCAAGGGGTTACGTTTCCGAGTTTCTCTCTTCTTAGATTTCGCACTGTGTTCAATCTGGCGCTCCAATTTTCCACGGAAACAGTATTATTCTTTCCAGAAAGTATTCCCATTGATGAGATAGAGCTTTTTGAATCTAGCACAAAAATAGGATGTAGACTTTTTGGTCTCATCTAGGTTGTCATAAGTGCTCCGTCTGATTCCGGTCACAGTGGAATGTGTAACATCCACGATATATATGGAATATGAACGCGTGGAAAATTACGTAACTCATTAATATTCATTCAATCATGTAATTATTTCTTAAAAAGATGATAATTATGTAAAACAGAGACAATATTTGTCTCACATTCTTTGTTAATCTATGTCATTCTTTTCTTTGTTTTGTACCCTTTTGTCGTCTTTTTCTGATGTACGTCGCCGACGCAAGATGCGAATCGATTTGAGGTCTGTTGAATGAAAAACATTTAATGTAAAATTATTGTACTTTTATGTTCATTTGCTGGTAAACAATAAATATAGCCGAACGCGTTAAAACTATTTATGATTAATTATTGAAAAATCACTTCCTCTTTTAATTATAATTTTGTATTAATTGTTTTAGAAGCGCAGCCATTGTTAGTTTTAATAATATAGCAACTTCGTCTGTACTTCTAGTTGAAAATAGCATGGGTTTGTGATAATCTAATTTGCAAAATAATACAATATTTTTTATTGGTGGCATCAATTTGAATGATTAATTATTTATTGAGCAAAGGAAAATCTTAATTAAAAAAGAAATCCTCTATCTTTTGTTGGCCACCATCTTAACTTTTATCACAGCGGCAAATTTAAATTACTTGAAACTGCAAACAATATTCCGATGTGTAAGAAATAAATGTGCACCGGTGGTACTGAACTATATTTATAAAAGAAAAAATTAATCGAATGGGACTGCATTTTCTAAGAACAGTGCTGATGGTATATATTATTGAACCAGATTTCATTGCTCAAGTATGAGGCCAAAATTAAACTACGCACGAATCGTGGAGAAAATTTTTTCTGGCAGCATACGTCAGTATTGTGTGCGGGTGGTATTCTGTGGTTCCTTTTCATGATCAATTTGCTAAGAATAATTAAATCCATCGAAGACAAAAATTATAAAAACTCTGATGTACGATCTGTAATTTTAGTCATATGAACACAACTTACAGTCAACATTATTACACTGTGTCAGGTGGAATTCTTGTGCAATTTGAACAAAATAATTATCCGGGAGAAGTTGTAGTACGAGTAATGCATTATACATGTGTATAATATTGTCAGTATCATTTATAAAATCAAATCAGTGCAATCAATGCAATCAATAACAGAGTGAATTCAAACCGCATTGCATTTGTCCATGTTGATGATACACAAAAACCGCCACAAATGTTTGCGTTCTTATAAAGAGGAGATTACTTATCTTTTACGTAGGAGTCCTCATGGTCTGCCGTTTGGTGGTTACTTAATTGTTTCCTAACTCCTGTTGATAAGTCTCCCGATCTTAATGATTGTCGAGATTTGAATGAGGTGATAGGCTCGATGCACTTGGAAGATGTTTTGGAGTGTAAATATCCGACGTTGGTTAAATTTACACATATTTTACTGCAACTTGTAGTAGCAAGATTGACCGATTCTGTTTATCGAATTAGATGTGAGATCGTTTTTTTTTTTCTGCAGTTGGCGTTATATCTGATAGCTTTTCTGATCACTGTGCTTTGGCCGCCACTCTCCAACTTGATCGGCAATCACTCACTTGGCAGATCCTTTTGTCAATGATATGATACACAATGTGTGAGAGCGTAGTCTTCGATCCGCTGGGAGGGACTCTGCCACACTGGAATGGTGGACTGCCCTGGCTAAACCGAAGTTCCGACATACTTTCTTCAAATGGTTCAAATGGCTCTGAGCACTATGGGACTCAACTTCTAAGGTCATTAGCCCCCTAGAACTTAGAACCAGTTAAACCTAAGTAACCTAAGGACATCACACACATCCATGCCCGAGGTAGGATTCGAACCTGCCCCATTTTATACAATTATTTACCATATGAAAAGACAGAAACTACAAGCCTATGCAGTTTCAGTCATCTATGTCCTCTTTACCGCATCTTTACTTAATCAGCGTTGTACCTAAGACACAATCAACAACATAAGCTTCTGCATATTTCACCCCATTGCAGGTGCGCCTCAAGACTCTGACCTGTCCACCCTCCTTTATATACTGTACTCCTCAGACATTACGGTACCACCACCACCACCACCACCTACCTCCTGCGGTATACGAACGACGCTGCCTACAAAGCTGCTCAACAGTCCCTCAGATTTCCCCATGCCTCTCTTCAGTCTCAATCGAATACACTGCTCGAGTGCTGTAATATGCAGAAACTTCAAACAAATGGACAAAAACGCTGACGTATCATGTTTAGTTGCACCACTTGACGTTCGCGTCGTCCAGATTTCCATCTCTCTAACTACATCCAAATTAACCCTCTGACTGACACAGTAAAGTTCATGACGCAAAAGAATTAAAGAGTAATTTTTTGAAACACCGTCATTTTCTCTCATTGTTAAGTGTAAAGTGTAAAATATGGGTCAATCTTATTCTGCAGTGGTGCAAGAGAGTGACGCCTTGCGACGTCACCTTCGGGCTCGGCCACGCTTCGAACAAGATGTCAACACATGGGGAAAAAGGCCAGAGCTCAGGCGTTCTTATGATGTATAATGTGGGTTAATGAGGTTACATTGCCTTAAATTTCACGACATTTCATCCCAACGCCACCGTGAACTTGACACACGATGAGAATGCCATCATACCTCCGCCCCTAGCCACATTTCATCCCTTCTCTTGATGCCTCTGCGATGGAAATCCAAATCCGACGCCCCGTGTTGAAATCATGCGCTTTTCTAGTGGGTGGTTGAAGAATATATTTC
The DNA here is from genome assembly GCF_021461385.2 of Schistocerca piceifrons. NCBI lineage: Eukaryota > Metazoa > Arthropoda > Insecta > Orthoptera > Acrididae > Schistocerca > Schistocerca piceifrons. The sequence continues at coordinate 439,873,794 of NC_060138.1, forward strand.
AGACACCGCCGCCTGAAGTTGACTCGAAAATACGTCAGCAAGTGTCATAAAAGGCATCAACAAAAACTTGGGGCATTCATTTCGAGTTCGAAAACGACAGTTTGAAACAGAGCGACGCTCTTGATAGCCTTTGAGACTGCCGACAATCCACGGACTGTTCACCCCTTCTCTAAGGATATCATGAGGCTGCTATCCCAATGAATGTGATCTGACGCCTTTGGAGCATAGTGCGACCGCAATTTTTGCTGTGCTGAAAAGGTGGAGCTAACACGGACTGATAAAAACCGTTAGAGGAAATTTGAATGAGATCCGGAGCAGCAAAGGGCGTTTATGCTTTTTTAGCTCTTCTGTTTCGTGGCCTCCTTTGATGTGTTGATAAGTGGTGGGTGACCTTAACGCATGTATGAATCCCTCTATAATCACCATGTCTAGCAACGTACTTAATGCATCTGTGCTGAGCACTTTAATAATTTACTTGACCGATTCCTGGGCACCTACGGCAGGGAGCTACTTCGACACGTCTCAGACTCCCAGTGCCCACGAGCAGGTGCTAGGGCAGCAGTGTAGTTTCACCTAGTTACAGGGTGTCCAAGTGGTCAGAACACGTTCAATGGAGTTGCTACCCCACGATATCTTTAGAGAAAGGCTGAATGGCCTTGTGGGGGGGGGGGGGGGGTGATGCTTGTTAGCACTGACAAAGTTTATAACACTCCTGTTCGCTACTACTATACCATAGCCTTAAAGTTGAAGGTAGGTCGTTAAATAAAACTATCTTGTTAAAGCAATTATGGTATAACGCAACACAGCAGTGTTACCCTCTGAGAGGAATTTTGTTATGTTGACCGTGTTGTACCTAACGGAGGTGGTTTATCGGAAATCAAAGCCAGAATTACGTAAATATTCGAACAGTAACAAACAATATTTTCGCCTAGCTATACTGTTTAAAGAATAAGGAAAACGGTCGCCAGCCTAATTAGGCAAGAGAAAGATTAACGTTCTCGTTTAAGAAAGTAGGTATGGTTCAAATGGCTCTGAGCACTATGGGACTTAACTGCTGAGGTCATCAGTCCCCTAGAACTTAGAACTACTTAAACCTAACTAACCTAAGGACATCACACACCCCCATGCCCGAGGCAGGATTCGAACCTGCGACCATAGCAGTCGCGCGGTTCCAGACTGTAGTGCCTAGAACCGCTCGGCCACACTGGCCGGCAAAGTAGGTATGCGTAACTTTAACGGACAAACACAACCTAGACTTGGCCACACGCGAGTGCAATGAACTCTGACACCTGCATATGTTAACGTTAAGTTTGGAACAAACAGCTAGAGCAGCACAAACTATTTGCATAAATATAACAAATAACGAAACACACTATTACTTTCAGTGATTATTCATACTGAATGGTCTTTATAACGTCATTGTTACTATTCACTGCAGAATCATTAATTGGCATAGGTTAAGTCTCTCTCAGTTAACTACTTTGCCGGCCGAAGTGGCCGCGCGGTTCTGGCGCTGCAGTCTGGAACCGCGAGACCGCTACGGTCGCAGGTTCGAATCCTGCCTCGGGCATGGATGTGTGTGATGTCCTTAGGTTAGTTAGGTTTAACTAGTTCTAAGTTCTAGGGGACTAATGACCTCAGCAGTTGAGTCCCATAGTGCTCAGAGCCATTTGAATCATTTTTTAGTTAACTGCTTTACTATTTAAAATGAAAGTTAATTGGAATCCACTAACAGGTTGCTTCTCACTATCTTTTGAATAAAGAAATTATTGTTTTCATAAATAGTGGTCTTCCCGTAACTTGTTACCTAGCATTAGCACAATAGGCAAACTGTGGATCCTGTTATACTATTAATATGCACTTCCAATACACAAGAGAGACAAACACTTAGCAATCATAAACATATAGTTTTCTACTATGGCAGTTTTCCACTTTTACTACAGTGAAACACAATGTTGACAAATTTGCAAGAAACTGACTCACCTTTTAAAACTTACTGCAGGTAGCACTATGATCATTAACTAAGCAAAACTTTATAAGCCTCGATTTTAAGAACTTTACTTTATAAGAAAAACAGCAAATTGTCTTTATTACCACAGTCTTCTACTTTCAAGTAAATGATTAAATAGGTGACTTTGAAACTTCACAAACCTACATTTACTGCCTCCCACAATTTCACTAACTCCACAGTAAATCTGAATATTCACTTCTCATCAAAGATCAAACAACATTATGTAATAAACTGCCTAACTTTGAGGCTTTCGTTTTTTCCACAAAATAGGACACTCGGTAATCACAGTTCAAATGGAAAGGAACTTGAGAGGTGTTGTGATAGGGAAAAAATCAAGGTAGGTACATAAATTCAGTTATAAGTTACCTTATGTTTGTGCACACTAAATCGCCCAATAAGCTGATCCTTCACTGTACATTATTATAGTACTTCTTTACAGTGATTGCGCAATGTGGTGGCAACTGCATGTTGGTAGGCGGATTTGCAGACAGAATTACTGGACTCTGGTCCTTCTTGGTGGCGATGATGAATACCAATTCCAGAATCGTTCCAGCTATTTATCCATCCATCCGAGGCATTGGAAAGTGGCAGAAAAAGCCTCTCTCGGAACCACTACAATATACATCCTTTACATGGCAGTGCACAGTGTGGTAGCTCGTCCCCGACTGACTCTTGGTTCCACCTTTTCTACCTAGGCCAACCACAATCTGCGCTCGCCACACAGTTCCGTTCCCAAGGGGAACCACTATACCTTTATCAAACAAACTAACTAAGAACCCTAAGTGAAGGTCAGCAGTTTACATAACAGCAAACAAACATTTTAAATAAAACAGAACATTTGCACATATTGACATTCCTACGAAAAATTATTCACACCAAATTACAAGTATATACAGTAAGTTTTGTTCCCTCCAAATGGGACAAAGGATTTAAATGACAGATACACTACTTTGCATAGAACCAAACCATGACATCAAAGTTTGTACAAAGAAAGGAGTATACAATTTTGTGTTATCGATTCAATGAAAAAATATTTACAGAAGCTTAACGATGTAATATTAAATGAAACAAAAGCAAAATAAATCAGTAGAGCACTAGAGTTATGGTGTTACAAGTTTATCAGGGACGTCCTACCGTTGCGCATCGCTCGGCCAACAGTCGTTTTGGAAACGCCCCGAGAGAAGGTGTGGTTTCATTGACACCCTATATCTCATCTCCTGCGGCCTTTCGTGTCAATTCCGAGTAGTGTGTGAAACGATTTCCTCGGCCAAAGAAAGAAAACCTGGTTGTTTCAACACTGGGTGCCACGTTTCTGACAGAAGGAAGGGATGAGATGTGAGTAACGGGTGTTCATGGTGTGTCAACCTTCCCTTCGTGTCACGCATCCACAGTGGCACTGGTCCGAACAGTGGTGAAAATAGTTCAAATGACTCTGAGCACTATGGGGCGTAACATCTAAGGTCATCAGTCCCCTAGAACTTAGAACTACTTAAACCTAACTAACCTAAGGACATCTCACACATCCATGCCCGAGGCAGGATTCGAATCTGCAACTGTAGCGGTCGCGCGGTTCCAGACTGAAGCGCCTAGAACAGTGGTAAAATTTGGTGAAAATGTGACATCATAAACCCATCTTACTCATGACATGAACTTCTGAAGTCTTCCCTTTTTCTATGCATGTGTTGACTCTGAAGCTTCGGCGAGCCTGAGGGTGGTGTCGGAGGGCGACACCTTTTTGCACCCTTAAAGAAAAACGTTGCAACCACCTTTCCCGCCAAATTTCACACTTTTGCGTCACAATGGGCGAAAACGACTGTGTTTCAAAAATGTGACCGATTTATTTTTTTCACAATGTATTTGCCATCGAAAATTAATACGGAAATCACACCTCCATTCCATCCAACACAAAGTCCGAAAGCAACTAAAACAACTTAAACGGCGCACCTGGCATCTGCAGACTTCTAACATTATCCTGAGCTCTAAATCCCTCATCCATCTATCCTAATATACACCAACACTGCCTGGATCTCTGCCTATCCAAAGTTTTATAATCCCCTTGAGATTCAAGAAAGAACTGCACTCGGCCTCACCTTCTGCATCCGCCTGCCCTCCGCAACTCGTATTTTGTACCAACTCATCCGCTTTTCAGACCTTTGGATCGAATACATTAATCACAAAACCCAGTCCTGTCGCCCAGTATCCTATCCACTAACCATTAATATAGGAACCATACTGCGCCACTACATCCATTACCAACTTTCCTTGCATCTTCTTGCCTTATCTGTCGTCTCCAGTCAGAAATTCTAACAATTCGCATTAGCAAACGGTGAAATATGTCATGAGGTATTCTCTTCTTTCCAACCCTTTCCTAAATGCTCGGCATCACAAGTTATTTCCTCTTTCCTACCACCCCCTCAATAACTTTTAGTAGAAACCTGCAATTCCTATAGGCCGTACAGTCATACTCGTCAATCTATCTCTATTATTTTCATGAACCACCATCGTTACCATTAAACCACTGCAAGGCTATTATGTGATTACAGTTTACGTACAGTATAAAACCGTCAAAAAAGTTTTAATAATCATAAACATTGTCTAAAAATGTGTCTTTTAAGAAACGTTTATTATTTACGTATTTTTATATTTCTTTTAAATATATATAACTCATAGCTGAAAAGCAGTTTTATCTAGCCCGTTGCCAAAAATGCCTTGTTTATAAGACCACCAAACTCCTGACTGTAAGAATCCCCCCACCGCCCACCTGTCCTCACTGTAAGGACTTCCACTTCCTCATATATTGTCCCAACCTCGCCACCCTTGCGGCTGCAACACCTGCAATGATGCTCACCCTACCTACTCCGCCAAGTGTAATGCTGAACCCCGCCCAACTAACCAGAATTAACAGCACCTTCCCGTGCTAATGATCATCCTCCCATCGCCAAAAGCGTCATCAGATTTCTCATCATTGTCCTCCAAAATATCTACATTTTCCAATGTCTGCATACTCTACAACAATTCCTCTGCGCGCTCAGTTATCCACTCCCTAAGCTCGCATTATGGTGCGACGACATCGGATTTCTGACCACGAACAAGCCTCTTTTCATGCGCACCATGTCCAAACATAACGTCAGTACCTTCGTCCTTAATGAAAAATTTCTCCAGCCATGTCACACCATCCGAATTTCTACCTATATCCTCCATAGTACAGATAATCCCCTCCCCCTTGGCAGAGAAGGAGTTACAATTGGATTCCTCCACTGCCCTTCACAAGTAAAAATCCCCAATCAGCCCAGTCCTTTACTGCGTAAATGCTTCATGGATATCCGCCCCTCCAAAGTTCTGCAAGTCCCTCCAGATCCTTGAAGACCATGCACTCTGTCTCAATTTCCCCATACTTTTGCCTTCCCACAGAAGGATCCTTTAGCAGCGCATCAACTTCCCGCCTATCCTCACTCAAATTGAACACCTCCGTACAGGCTACACCATCAGTGAACTCCAATTGTTCTATTATTTCCCCTCTACAGTCCATCTTTATATTCTGCTGCACCTTTACCAACACGTCCTACCAACCCTCCACTTCCACACCATTCACATTCTTTGCCAATGAAACTTCAACCATCTTCCTCTCCCTTATCATTAACTCTGCCCCGGCATCTATCCGTCCTACTAAATAAAAGTCCACCCCACGCATTGTGGGCTTCCTGCCCATTCCCCCCCCCCCCACCTCCCCCATCCACACACTTCCTCCCACCTTTTTCCTGGGTTCGATTCCCGGCGGGGTCAGGGATTTTCTCTGCCTCGTGATGAATGGGTGTCGTGTGATGTCCTTAGGTTACTTAGGTTTAGGTAGTTCTAACTTCTAGGGGACTGATGATCATAGATGTTCAGTCCCATGGTGCTCAGAGCCACTTTTTTCCGCCTTCCACCTTTCTTTCCCAATCTCCTTTTAACAACAACTAATAGTGCACCAATTGCTCCCTCTACTCCACTTCCTCTTCTACCCCAACAGTCTCTCCTATCCCATCGCTGAATTGCACCAGTCCCCCATTTTTCCTTTTTTTTTTTTTTTGAGTCATCAGTCTTCTGATGTGTTCCGCCACGAATTCCTTTCCTGTGCCAAACTCTTCATATCAGAGTATCATTTGCAACCTATGTCTTCTGTCTTCCACAACGGTTTTGGCCCACCTACAGCTCCCTCTAGTACTATGAAAGTAATTTCCTGATGTCCTCTCATCCTTTCCCTTCTCCTTGAAAGGTTTTCATATATTCGTTTCCTCGACAATTCTGCACAGAACCACCTCATTCCTTACCTTGCCAGCCCACCCAAGTTTCAACATTCGTCTGTAGCATCTCATCTCAAAAGCTTCGTTTCTCTTCTGTTCCAGTCTTCCCACAGTCCATGTTTCACTACCATACAATGCTATGCTCCAAGCGTACATTCTCAGAAATGTATTTCTCAAATTAAGGCCTATGTTTGATAACAGTAGACTCTTCTTCGCCATAAATGCCCTTTTTGCCAGTGTTAGTTTGCTTTTGATGTTCTACTTGCTCCGTGCGTCATTGGTTATTTTGCTGTCTAGGTAGAAAAAGTCCTTAACTTCCTTTAATTCATGACTATAGATCCTGACGTTAAGGTTATCGTTGGTCTCGTTTCTGCTACTTCTCGGTACTTTCATCTTTCTTCGATTTACTCTCAATCCGTATTCTGTATTCATTAGCCTTTTCATTCCATTCGGCATATCATGTAATTCTTCTTCACTTTCACTCAGTATGGCAATGTCATCAGCGAATAGTATCATTGATATCCTCTCACCTGGAATGTTAATTCCACTTTTTAACCTTTCTTTTGTTTCCAACATTTCTTCTTAGATGTACAAATTGAACAGAAAGGAGGGGGGGGGAGTGACTATACCCCTGTCTAACACCCTTTTTAATCCGAGCACTTCTTTCTTGGTCGTCCATTCTTATTATTTCCTCTTGGCTATTGTATATATTGCATATTATCCGTTTCTCCGTATAACTTACACCTACTTTTCTCAGTTTTTGTATTATCTTACACCAATTTACCTTTTCCAGGTGGACAAATCTTGTGTCTTGAATTTTCTTTAGTCTTGCTTCCATTGTCAAGCGAAACGTTAGAATAACCTCTCTTGCGCCTTTATCTTTACTAAAGCCGAACTGATCGTCACCTATCACAGCCTCAATTTTCTTTTCGATTCTCCTGTATATCATTCTTGTCAGCAACTTGGATGCATGAGCTGTTAACCTGATAATGCCACAATTCCCGCACTTGTTAGTTCTTGCAGTTTTCGGAATTGTGTGGAAGATATTTTTCCGAATGTGAGATGGTATGTCGCCAGGCTCATACATTCTACACACCAAGGTGAATAGTCGTTTAGTTGCTACTTCCCCCAACGATTTTAGAAATTCTGATGGAATTTTGTCTATCCCATCTGCCTTATTTGATCTTTAGTCTTCCAAAGCTCTTTTAAATTCTGACTCCTTTTTCTTCTTCTATCACGTCAGACAAAGCTTCACCCTCATAGAGGCGTTTACCGTACTGTTCCCCCCTATCCGGTCTCTCCTCTGCATTTAACAGTGGTATTCCCGTTGCACTCTTAATGTTACCACCCTTGGTTTTAATTTCATCAGAAGTTGTTTTCACTTTCCTACACGCTGAGTCAGTCGTTCCGACAATAATCTCTTTTTCGATCTCTTCACATTTTTCATGTAGCCATTTCGTCTTAGCTTTCCTGCACTTGCTGTTTATTTCATTCCTCAGCGACTTTCTGTATTCCCGAATTTACTTGAACATTTTTGTAATTCATTCTTTCATCGATTGACTGAAGATTTTTTTTGTTACCCATGGTTTTTTCGCAGTTAAAAACTTTGTACCTATGTTTTTCTTTCCAACTTCTCTGATTGATCTTTACAGAGATGTCGATTTGCCTTCAACTGTGCTGCCTATTGAGCTATTCCTTTGTGGATTTCATGTATATTTCTTCACCCTTAGTACTTCTGTGTCCTACTTCTTTGCGTATTGCTGCTTTCTGACTAATTTCATAAAATTCAGCCTACTCTTCATCACCACTACATTGTGATTTGAGTCTATATCTGCTCCTGGATTCGCCTTAGATTCTAGTATCTGATTTCGGAATCTCTGTCTGATAGTGACGTAATCTAACTGAAATCATGGCGTATCACCTGGCCTTTTCCAAGTCTACCTCCTCTTCTAGTGTTTCTTGAAAAGAGTATTCCTATTACTAGGTGAAATTTATTACAGAACTCAGTTACTCTTTCTCCTCCCTCATTCCTTGTCCCAAGCCCATATTCTCCTGTGATCTTTTCTTCTACTTCTTCCCCTACAACTGCATTCCAGTCCCCCATGAATATTAGATTTTCGTCTCCCTTTATGTACTGTATTACGTTTCAATGTCCTCATATATTTTCTCTCTCTCTCTTCGTCTTCAGCTTGTAACGTCGGCATGTATATCTGAACTATCGTTGTCGGTGTTGGTTTACTGTCGGTTTTGATAAGAACAACTCTATCACTGAACTGTTCACAGTAACACACTCTCTGTCCTACTTTCCTACTCAGAAAGAATCCTACTCCCTTTATATCGTTTCTGTTGCTGTTGATGTTCCTCTATACCCATCGGACTAGAAATTTTCTGTCTAGAAATCTTCTTATCTTCTTTCCATTTCGCCCCTACTGTATCTAGATTGAGCCTTAGCATTTCTCTTTTCACATTTTCTGACTTCCAAATTATGTTCAAGCTTCTGACATCCACGCCCCGACTCGTAAAACATCCTTTCGTTGATAATGGAATCTTTTTCTCATGGTCACGTCCCCTTTGGCATTCCCCTCCCAGAGATTCGAATGGGTGACTATTCCGGATTCTTTTGCCAATGGGGAGATCAGCATGACACTTTTTCAATTACAGCCCACGTGTCTTGTGGATACACATTACGTGTCTTTTATGCAATGGTTTCCATTGTCTTCTGCATCATCATCCCGTTGACCGTTACTGATTCTTCCGCCTTCCGGGGGAGTTTTCCACCCCAAGGGTAAGAGAGTGGCCAGAACGTCTGTCCGCTCCTTCGCCCTATTTGGCAAGGCTGTTAGCGGAACGAGGATGACTTCTTATGTCGGAAGTCGAAATTTAAGCAGTTGGGGGTTTCGAACCCGGTATCGACGACGTTATGATCCTAATCGTAGATGAGTCGTTAGTTTACTGAATAGACAGTTGAAGCCCGCCACGGCCGGCCAGTGTGGCCGAGAGGCTCTAGGTGCTTCAGTCTAGAACCGCGAGACCGCTACGGTCGCAGGTTCGAATCCTGCCTCGGGCATGGATGTGTGTGATGTCCTTAGGTTAGTTAGGTTTAAGTAGTTCTAAGTTCTAGGGGACTGATGACCTCAGATGTTAAGTCCCATAGTACTCAGAGCCATTTGAACCATTTTGAAGCCTGCCACGAATTCCCTTCCTGTGCCAACATTTCCGTCTCATTGAAGCACTTGCATCCTACATCTGTCATGGGTTATTTTGCTGCATAGATGACAGAATTCCCTAACTTCATCTACTTCCTGACCATCTTTTCCTATGTTAAGTTTCTCGGCATTCTCATTACCACCTTTCTTCGACTTACTTTCAATCCATATTCTGTACTCATTAGACCATTCCATTCTTCAGCTCCCGTAATTCTTTTCCACCTTCACAAAGTACAGCATTATCATCAGCGAATCTTACCACCGATATTCTTTCACAATGAATTTTCATTATACTCTCGATCTTTTCTTTTAATTCCGTCGATGTACTGATTGAACAGTAGGGATGGAAGACTACACTCTTGGTTTACATGCTTTTTAATCTGTGCACTTCGGTCTTTGTCTCACACTCTTATTGTGCTCCTTCGTTCTTGTACATGTGTACTACCCGTCTTTTTCCCTACTACTACTTTTCTGCCTTATTTGTACCATTTCACATTGTAAAATCCTTTCTCCAGGTTGACAGATCCTATGAACGTGTCTTGATTTTTCTTCAGTCTTCCTTCCATTGCTTCAGCCGAGAAGTCAGAACTGCTTTTCTGGTGCATTTACCTTCTCCGAAGCCGAACTGATCGTCACCTAACAGAAGCTAAATTTTCTTTCCGTTCTTCTGTGTATTATTCTCTTCATCACCTTGATGCATGAGCTGTTAAGCTGCATGCGCGATTATTGTCACACTTGTCGGCTCTTGCTTTCTTGGAATTGTGTGGATGATGGTTTTTTCCGAAAGTTAGGTAGTATATCGCCAGTTTTAAACATTCTGCACACCAACGTGAATAGTTCTTTTGTTGACACTTCCCCAGCGATTTTAAAAACTCCGATTGAGTAGTGTTATGCCTTCTGCATTATTTGATCTTATGTCTTCCAAAGCTGTTTTAAATACTGATATTAACACTGGATCCCCTATTGCTTCAGTATCGACTCATGTTTCTCCTTCTATCGCCTAATGAAACAAATCATCCCCGTCATTGAGGCTTTCAGCTATTCTTTTCACCTATGCGCTCTCTCCATTTGACAGCGTATTTCCCATTGCACTGATAGTTACCGCTCTTAATTTTACTTTCACCAAAGGCTGTTTCGACTTTCCTGTAGCTGAGCCAGTACTTCCGACAATCACTTATTTTTCGATTCCTTCATATTTTCATGTAGCTATTTCGTCTTGACCTCCCTACAGTTCCTATTTATTTCATTCTTTAGTGTTTCTGTATTCCTAAATTTCTCTGAATGTTTCTTTTCTTCAGTCTTTCCTAGATCAAATTAAGCATTTCTTCTGTTACCCATACTTTCCTCGCAATTACCTTTCTTGTACCTATGTATTTCTCTCTAACTTCTGTGTTAGCCCTTTTTAGAGGTGTCCATTCCTCTTCAACTGTACTGCGTACTGCGTTATTCATTATTGAAATATCTATAGCCTTAGAGAACTTCAAACTTATCTCCTTATTCATTAGTATTTCCTTACCACATTCTTTTGCACATTGAGTCTTCCTGACTAGTCTCTTAAATGTCAGCCTATTCTTCATCACCATTACATTCTGATCTGAATCTATATCTGATGGCTCTGAGCACTATGGGACTTAACATCTTAGGTCATCAGTCCCCTAGAACTTCGAACTACTTAAACCTAACTAACCTAAGGACATCACACACATCCATGCCCGAGGCAGGATTCGAACCTGCGACCGTAGCGGTTGCGCGGTTCCAGACTGAAGCGCCTAGAACCGCTCGGCCATCTATATCTGATACTACATCTGATGGTGTCAGATATAGGCTCAATTAGTCTTTTTCCTCTCTCAATCCTAGTACCAAGCCCATATTCTCCCATAGCTCTTTCTGCTACTTCTTCCCCTACGACCACATTCCTGTCTTCCATTACTAACAGATTTTCATCTCCACTTACGTACTGTATTACTCGTTTAATATCTTCATATGCTTTCCTTCCTCTCCATCTTCAGCTTGCGACGTCGGCATGGGTACCTGAACTATCGTGGTTAGTATGGGTTTGCTGTCGATTCTGACGAGAACAGCCCCAGCACTGAACTGTACATAGTAACACACACTCGGTCCTACCTTTCTATTCATAATGAATCCTATCCCGTTGTACCGTTTTCTGCTGCGGTTGATATTACCCTATACTCATCGGACCAGAATATATTTCACTTCACTGTGTCCCACTATATATAGATTGAGCCTTACCATTTCATTTTTCAGATTTTCTAGATTTCCCACCACATTCAAACTTCTGAGAACCCATCCCGCGACTCATGAAGCGTTATGATTTCCTTGATTATTCACCCTTTTTCTCATGCTCACCTGCCCGGGGGAGTCCCCTCTGGGGGATCTAAATGGGGGCTAGTACGAAATCTTTTGAAGAGGTCATCATTACACTTTTTCGATTACAGACCACATGTTCTGTGGATAAATATAACGCGTCCTTAATGCATTGGTATCCATTGCCTTCTACATCCTCATGCCATTGATCACCGCTGATTCTCCCGTCTCTTAGGGGCAGTTTCCCACCCCTAGGGCAAAAGAGTGCTCTGAAGCTCTGTCTGCTCCTCCTTCCTCTTTGATAAAGCCGTTGGCAGAATTGCAGTGAATTCTTACACTAGAGATAATCGGTCGCCATTGCTGATAATTTTTACTCAAATTTTAATAAGTGGCGTGCCCCGAACCGGTGGTCGATGAGGTTTAGATCTCTAGTGAGAGATGTCAGGTCTCCTCTTTCTTTTCACAGGTTACTGGCAATTTCAGCCTCGGGTTGGGTGGAGACAAAGAGAGTCGAATCCCTTCCACCTAACACTGTGCTGATCCTCAGATGGTTCTGGGCTGTTTTTTTTTAGTATTATTTATTTTTACTTCCATTTTTTTTAAATTTACAACTGTCTTCTCAACAATGTATGAAACAAAATTGGAGTTAATCTTGTATGGCTCCTGCTACTTAAAAAAAGAAAACAAATTTTTTTCAGTCGTTGCCTGCAACATTTTTGTTTATTTTTTAATTAATTAAAAGAGAGACAAACAGGACCACAAAACTGCCGTATACTGTGCAGCAATACTCCCGAAAAGGCGTCATGACCTCGATGACCGTTTAAATCAACCAACACCTTGACGACGAACTACAATGTTCAACATATTGGCGAATCAGTCGCGATGCCGTGGCACGTGCAAACACTTCCAAAAGCGGTGGTCATATATTGTGGAAGGCGAGAGATTCTCTGTTGCCCCCTCCATTTATAAAGTAATGAACGTAGTGACTTACAACCATGATATAGTATTTGTTTTTGCCTTCGAAATGTAGGAGTGTGGTCGCAGTGAGATAACAGCCGAAAAGGCAGTCTCAGCGAATCGAATCATAAACTCTATTTATTTTTTAAGCAAGTGCCAGTTCGCTTCGTAAAAATCTATGTTGAAGTGTGTCTATGGCAGGACAACGGTTACACTGATCCGTGACACCAGCTTCAATGTGAAACAGGCGCTCATTGGTGGATAACAAACAGACTGTGTACCACCTGATACCAGGAGGACGCCACCAGCGCCGGTAGAACAGGAAGGTCAAGATGAAACCTCACCATCTTTCAAGAAATTTGCGTTGATGCCCGTTCAACCGACGCTGTACAATCAGCCCCTCTCCCGCGCCTTAACATATATGTGATAGTGAGATGCTGCCTCTGTAGAATATCAGCGCCGAAATGACTGTCAGCAATATGAAATTCACGGACATTTTTTAACTGTAAATTCCTTCAAGAAACGTCGGCAGGTGGCTGAAGATTGCCCGGTTGCAAATAGTAGAATTACTGAGCCATGAATGTGTGGATTTTGTAAGAGACGTCAGAACGGTGCACCGAAAAAATAACACAGATGTTTTCCTTTGACTGTCCCAAATCCCCGACTGAACGCGGACGAGTAACTACCTCATATCGCAATCGAAAAATTTGATACTTCCATAAAAGAGACTAGATAGTTGTTTTAGTTTCATAGTCATCATCGCAGGAAGGGGAAAGATCTGAGCATCTGAACGATGTAATTTTTGAAGTACGTTAAGGGCATATCGTTCGCGTTCCATGATTGCTCCTTGTATCTTCTCTGTGTCCGACTATCAATTAAGTACAGCCATCTGGAGTGGAGAACTCCCAAACGTTTATGTCTTCTATACTGCGCCGCTCTTTTGACACCACAATCCTTGTAGAAGCAACAAAAGGATTAAACAGTACAGGAGCACAGTGGCACGTAAGGGAAGAGCAATTTCGCACTGCCGAAACAAAAACCTTAGTTTCGCTCAGTTGTGCTCAAGAAGCACAACATAAGAATATGCCATTTTAGCTCTATTGTGAAGTACGTCTCTCGACTTCACGGGTCAGACTATGCTTAAGATAACCTGCGGGTGTAAGCTTCTGTATTGGAAATATCTTCTGTCCAGGTCACAATTTTACTTGGATGTTGAAATTCTCTCGATACAATCCACATTACGTACCACTACGAAGATGTTGTGCTCTAGGAAACTGCCACAGATAGTATTTGTTGTTTGACGGGCTAGTGGTAGCTACCGGAATACGACAATAATGATATTAATAATGATTACGACGAACAGAATATCTACAAGATTCGTACGAATAACTACCACCGAAAAATATCTTAGCTTCAATTGAAAATGCTATGCACTACAGCACGCGCTGTATAGAAAATCAGATACTCGATCTCACCACTCATAGCCACAGATTAAATGATCCCGTGTGGTTGTTCCACCACACGACAACGCATCTCGCTAAACAACGACGTAAGAGGAATGTTCAACTTATTTATAATAACAATAAAAAATACGAATTGTCTGCTCGATAATACCGTACAAATATATTTCCAATTCAAAAACACAACCAAATTGCGTAGAACCAAATAACTGCATTGTCTTTGTGTCCGTTTCTAAATAATATTTCTTTTACATCGCACTTTCAGAGGTGTAATTTACTCTCTTGTTTATCGTACATATTAATCAGAGATAACTTCTGTAAGCAGCAACCACGCTACAACAATACCGTTGCATAACTTGAGTACCAACGTATTCATTCTTTTTAAAATTCTCACCTTTTCACCTATAAGTAAATAACCTTCCTTTCCAGAGGTAGTCATATTTCCCTTTGAATAAATTCCTGGAGATAATTTATCCCCTTTTTAATCTAAGAAATATTAAATAATTTCTCTCTTTGGAAATTAACAAATTTGAATTAATATCCTGTATCTTTGGGAATTAATATTTTTGATTTTTATAATGTTGCTGATTTTTCTTTATCTAATCTTTGACTACCTTTTACCACTTCACGATATTTGCAAATTATTCGTTTGCTATAAAACTGAAATTTGCTTTTAAAATATCCTTGAATATTAAGTATGTGGCAAATGAACTCGGGCCACTATTTTTATTTTTAAAACGGAAACTGTTTTCTCTTTATTGCCTGTTTTTCTCGATGTACGGGTAAAAGTCAGCTTTGATTTTACGAGTGCTGGCCAGTCAAACAAACCCCTCTATGGGGAAAAGAAAAAAAGTTAAACAAAAAACCTGTGTGTACCGCCACTTTTAAACTGCTTGAACTTTAACCACAAAACTGATCCCATTCAGGCAATGACTTTCCGCAGATCCAATACTATTTTAATTATTTAAAACACAACAGTCGCACCGTAGGAGAGGCAATTAGAGTTTCCCCAGTAATAATGATTCTTTCTTTGTCGTTTAGGGCTTTATCAGAAAAGGTAGCAAATTCGAAACCTGGCGTGCAAATCTCCAACTAACTTAGATTGTTCTCGATATGTCACATACAACCATAGGACGTCCATTCTCCAAATTACAAAGATAACACAGTCTGTGTATCTATATAGAGATTTCCAAACCTTAAATAAAATACATCACAAAATAGTTCCTAACACAATATCGCAAAGTCGCCATTTCCTGAGTGCTTGCTTTCATCTTAAAACCCACTAATACACCAACAGAGAGGCACTATTTCCTTAGTGCGTGCTTTCTCCAACTTCAAATAAAGACATCATGTGATGACACTTATCTCCCACAGCAAAATGGAAAATCTGCAATCTAACCGAGATACGGATCGCCTACAAACGGGTAACTTTCAAGCCATATTTCGTTCAGTAACTGTTTTGGCATAAAACCACCAACAACAAGAAACCAGTACTAAATTATAATATACCGTACCGACTACTGCTTCCTGGGCTAAATTGTAAGTTACCACAGAGATCAATCGTTTGACACTTTTCGCCCCACAAGGTGAGATCAAAATTATCACAGATCGCCGTAAATATTTTTCTGACAATCCGATAACAATCTCACAGAATTTTCCTGAACGACGGTAGCAATTGACTCAAATACTCCCGATTCTAACCCTGATTCGGACTGATCTTAGTCTGGCGACCAACAAACAACGACTATCTGAATTTCTCATCGGCTAAACCAAGAACCATTTACTATAAACAAACGTAGCACTCTGATTCTCCTTTTTAACAAAGCTGGTTTTTCTTTGCGGCCGTCGTTGGAGTCTTGAGTTGGTGAGCTGAGCCTTAGATGTTATCTTTGCCGCAAGCAGCAACTTAGCAGTCGCTCTTGCTTAGTAAGTTCGCTGTCTTTGACAGGATTCTGCTGCTCATATATTTTCATTCTACAATCTGTACATCATTTTAGAAAAACTTATAAGAACACTTTACAAACAACTACTTAAACCCTCGTTTCTTCTCATGACAGGAAATTTTGATAATACGATGAGGCGACACCTGCTAGTAGTGCCAGATTAACGCAACACAAATTTTGGCGTATTGCACCATCGACCTCTGAGCCTACGGAATGACAGCATTATCAAAACGCCGTAAATTCATCACACGACATTTGCCCTCGTTTATGTTGGCACCAGATACAGGGCAAAAGACATCCAACGTAGCCTTGAGCAGTGGAATCTTACCGGGAGAACGCAGGAACGCCATCACGTCATCCGCGTATGCGCGCACCGAGATCGTCTCGCTCGAGAAAGTCCAGCGACGATCATGTGTCGCTCAAGTGTCAGAACAAATAACGACACTGAAAACAGACTTCCCTCAGGAAAATACCTACGGGTGGTAATCGGCGGTGTCAGTTGGCCATTGGCAGCCATCTAAGCTTGAATACCCGTAAATCAGTTATACAATGCATCGCGCTTTGACTATGACCCGGTCGGCTTCCAATAATTGCAACAGGAAGCAATTTCAGACCCGGCCGAACAGCTTGTCAAAATCTAAAAATTCCAGAGCACCTGGAACAGAAGTAACGCGGCTACCGATATGACATCATGATATTCAGCTCCCGGGATCAGAATAATACGACCAATAATATAATTTTCATGGTCAGTAACAACATTCCCCAACAACGCAGACAGCAGGCTGCTCACCGCCCTCGCCACAGTATTGTAATCAAAATTTAGTAAGGTAATCCGACGAAGTTTATCAGTTGCTGCCTGGCCAGAACTTTTAAGAATTAACAGAATTTTCCTAACTTGAAACGAGTCGGGCACGATCCCCACTCTCCGTTCAAAAGCAATGTAAAAGTATTAAACAACAAAGGCCAAAAACTTACATAAAATTCCTTAGGCGGACTATGCAATCCAGGCGACCTACAAGAAGTCAATCTGACAATAAGGTCAATAGACATCGTACCACTGAAAAGCTTCTAAGAGCGCAATACGATGAGTAGGCATAAGCCTATGATCCTGAGCCTGAAGAAATAAATCGGATAACGGGTTGACGAGAGTACGTTCGTCATAAAGCCCGATATTGAACTGCTATATCGTCACAACATTGGAGTCCTCTGCCTCGAGAGATGTGATACACGCATGTTGACGATAAGTCTGACGCCAAGCCAGATTATATAAGAAGTAAGTTCATCCGCTACCACGAAACTTGTTTGGATCGCATCCTTAACCCTTCCATTTGACGCTGCTTCAAGCGTAACCATTGTACCTTTACGCTTTCATAAAACACTTTCATAAAGGTTACGTAAGAGAGATTAGTACAGTAGAACCCCTCTGATCCGTCACCTTCGGGACCGGGACCATGATCGGAACGAAAAAAAGGTCGGATTATCCGAAAAATCCAATATTTATTGCAAAAAATATAAAAAGACATTTAGTACAAAAAAATACAATAAGATACACCACGCAACGAACGCAAGCTGGTGGGGGCGGTAGAATACTGTGGGTTCGTATGAAACCTGTGGCACTCGTAGTACTCGAAGGCACCATGACAGCTGTGGACTATGTGAGCATTATTGCATACCACCTACAGTCCTTCGTTGTTGATGTCTTACCTGACGGCGATGACATCTTCCGGTAGGATAACGCTCCTCGTCACTAGGCTATAATCACGCCACACTGGTTTGAGGAGCACGACAGCGAACTCATGATGGTGTCTTGCTCACCAAATTCGCCTCATGTGAACCCGATGGAATACTTCGGGGACACTGTAGGATCAAGAACCATAATTTGCGGAAACTGTGTGCGCTGGGCGTAGTCGCCCGGCGCCACATAGCACAAGAAACGTACCAAAGACTTGTCGAATCTCTGCCAAGCAGAATCCTGTAGTGTATTTGGACAAGCGTGCAATAGATAGCTTAGGAAGAAGAACGATAACTTCTACTTTTAAAAAAAGTACAACTGCATTTCCTTATCACTGGAGCTGGAAAAGGGAAGAAGTTTTTACAAGATAAGTTTTACAGTGGTTGCGATGGGAAAAAATTTTCATTCACGGCATTTCCAGAGTGCTAGAAATACTAGTAACATTTATTTTCCACCCTTGTGTTTGGCAATAAATAAATGAACTCTGAAAATTTCCATTTCGAGACAACTGTTCATCTTTTATTTCCTAATTCTCTAAAGCAACGCCGCGGTCTGTAACCGTGCGGTCTCAAGCGCATTGTCACGGTTCACGCGGGTCTACCCTTCGGAGGTTCGAGTGCTTCCTCGGGCGTGGGTGTGTGTGTTGTTCTTAGCGTAACTTACTTTAAGTTAGATTAAGTAGTGTGTAAACTTAAGGACCGATGACCTCAGCAGTTTGGTCCCATTAGAACTTACCACAAATTTCCAAAAATTTCTAAAGCAGCTGTGTTTGCTGAATAATTTACAGAAACAGGTTCAATCTGTTTTTTTTTTTAACTATAAATTCTTTTCCTATCTCAGACGTGATTTATTAACAGATATATATTTTTTAAAGTAATTGAAAGAATTTGAAGATCAATGATGATTAAAATTTAGACCTTTTTTTGTTTTTCTGTTATTGTGATTTTTTTCTAAGATCCTACGTGTTACACTCGCGCGTGGGAAGCATGAGATTACAAAAAAAGAAAACCGTAGCAGCCCCCAACAAAAAATACTTAAATCGACCACGCACACAACTGATTTTCCATAATTTGCCAAAAACTGTCATGTAAATGACAAGTAAAGCAACTAAAGGGAATTAATACTCCATAAACGAAACATAGTAGGAATTGAGATAGAAGAGAAGAATAACAGTGTTAACATAAAACTATTTTGGTATGACTCCGAAAAACCAAATATTTTAAGATGTGTAGTGAAAGTATGGTCCCAGTGATGATGTATCATGTACGATGAAATAAAATTAGGTAAGAAAATTAAGATATTTCTTTTCGCGCTAAAAAAGTTTAAGTTAAGTCATTTGTTTTATATGGTAGACTTTTCTGTACGACATTCTGTCACCAAATCGTATCTTTACAGAAAGCAAAACGTGTATTATATGGCATGCGGCGTAACTAACATATTACCTAGGATGAAAAATACCAGACTACAGATATTACAAGGAATCCTCATCACAGCTTCGTGTTACCTTTTATATTCATTCATTATTTTGATTCATTTTGTTATTGAGTCATGTTATAAAATATCGTCTTCCATTTCGATATTACACTCTGCCCCTTCAGCGAATGACGCTATTGTAATAGGAATCTGTGGATAAACATCCGTTACAAATATTTGACGACAAACGATCTGATTTTAAATTAGCTGAGAGGTCTTTCACTGAATGGAATGTGCGGAACTCCGTGCAAACAAGCTTCGCTACGCATGGCGTCGAATACACTACGTGTATCAGTGAAGAGCGTGTCTGGTCTGCGTTCGGTTATAAAGTGAACGGACCCTATTTCTTTCCCGTTAGTGTTACACTTGATACTTCATGTGTTTCTTATTAGTATTATTTCTAATTCTGAATTACTTAATGTGAATCTTGAGGCGTCTCACTCAAAAATATTATTACTTTCCATGTCCAGAGAGGTTGCCCTCAAGGCTGTTTTATGTCCAGGAAACTGTATTCTTATCTATTGGAAGGAGTACTTTTTTCATGCGACTCTTTGAGAAACTACAACTGAAAACCTAAAAGAACACTCGTTTATTTAGATAACGACGAATAGCTGCTTCATAACAAAACAATATGTGTTGAAGTCCATTCTATGGATACTCATGTGGGATAACCCACACCTGAAACAGTATGCTACGGTATGCGTGTTAAAGGCTTAGATTTCGGTTTTGTGAGCGAGCTACCGTAGAATAAACTAATCTAGTGTTTGATGTTATAAGATGTTTAACTTGAAGGCGTACTATCTGATCAAAAGTATCCGGACAACTATCAGATCACATTAGTAGACCCTTCTTCTTAATGAAGGCTTGGGCTCTGCTGAAGACACTTGCAATGGCGAGACTAAACGTCTGTGGAGCAATAGCAGGCCCTTCTTCCTCAAGGGCCGGAGTCAAATTGATGTTGTACGCTGATGTATGGAGCGAAGTCTACGCTCTTTCTCATCCCAAAAGTTTTCCATTTGCTTTATGATAGGGCGCATTGTTATGCTGATACAATCATCCTCTCCGAATGCTACCTCTACTGTACGCAATGCAAATGCTGAAAAATGTTTTCATGTACTACCAGCGTCTTATTAAGCCCAGTGAGGTTTCCAGCCGTTAACCACGAAGAGGACTCCCATACTGTGAGCTCTCCTCGTCCCTTACTTACTGTTGTCAGCACTCACGGTGGCATGCAGTCGGCCAGGCATTCGCCGAACCCAAACCCCACCATTGAATTACCATAAAATATAGCGTGATTCATCGTTCTAAAGCACCCTCGAATTGTGTCACTCTTTATACCACCTCAGGCGTCCCTTAGTACTGAATAGGACAATTCGCTGATTATGGGGAACTAGTCGACCATTATCTCCATTCTGTTTAAGTCTGTACGCACATGGTGCTACCAGGACTGTCGGTAGAGCATTGGAATTCAATAGTGATTCCCTTCGCTAACTTCAAGGGATCTTTTACATCCGCTTTCCACAATCCTCGACGGTCCCTGTCCGTCGGTAAACGAGAGCTTCTTGGTTTTGGTTTAGCTGTAGTTGTTCCTTCGCGTTTCCATTTCACAATCATATTACCAACAGTCGACGTGATCAGGTATAGAAAGACTGAAATGTCCTCGATGGATTCGTTACTCGGGTGACATCCATTGAGTAGCCTACGTTCGAAGTCACTGAGCTCTCCTGATCGACCCATCCTGCTGTCACTCCTTCTCTACCTTCAACACAGTACTCCCTGGCTCCTTTTATCTGGTCTGCCTCTGGTGACACGAAGGGCCGATTCCGGGGTACATCGCAATATGGTAGTGATAGAGAATGAATTGAAGTTTAAGAGACTAGCCAGGAAGAATCAATGAACAAAGGAGTGGGATACGGATGTACTAAGGAATGAAGTAGTACGCTTGAAGTTCTCTAAGGCTGCAGATACTGCGATGAGGAATATCCCAGTAGGCAGTTAAGTTGAAGGGGAATGGATATCTCTAAAAAGGGAGAACACAGAATTCGGAAAAAACACATTGCTACAAAGAAGGTAACTGCGAAGAAACAATGGGTAACAGAAGAAATAATTCAGTTGATCGATGAAAGAACGAAGTACAATGTTCAGTGACATTCAGTAATACAGAAATACAAGTGGCTTAGAAGGAAGTAAACAGGAAGTGCACGTAAGCTAAGACCAAATGGCTGCATGAAAAATATGAAGAAATTGAAAAAAAATAATAATTGTCAGAAAGACTAACTCACGGTATAGGAAAGTCGAAATAAAATCCGGTGGCATTAAAAGCAAGGGTAGTAACGTAAAGAGTAAGGTGGGAAATCCACTGTTAAATACAGAGAGAGCAGATAGGTGGAAAGAGTACAATGAAGGCCTCTGTGAGGGGGAAGACTTGTGATTGAACAAGAGAGTAGATAGGGAAGAGATGGGTGATCCAGTATTAGAATCAGAATTTAAAAGAGGATTGGAATACTTAACATCAAATCAGTCAGAAGGGATACATTACATTTGATCAAAATTTCTAAAACCACGGGGGAAGTGGCAACAAAACGACTGTTCACATTGGTGTGTAGAATGTATGAGTCTGGCGACATCCTACTTGCGGAAAAATATCATCCGCACAATTCCGAAGACTGCAAGAGCTGACAGATTCGAGAATTTTAGCACATTCAGCTTAACAGCTCATGCATCCAAATTACTGACAAGAATAAGATACAGAAGAATAGAGAAAGAAATTGAGTATCTATTAGCTGATGATCAGTTTGGCTTCAGGAAAAGTAAAGGTACAAGAGATGCAGTTCTGAAGTTACGGTTAGTGATGCAACAAGACTAAAGAAAAATCAGTACACTTTCGTAGGATTTGACGATCTGGAAAAACCGTTCGACGATGTTAAATAGAGCAAGATATTCAAAATTTTGTGGAAAATATGGTTAAGCTAAAGGGAGACTTAGATGATGCGTATTATATACAAGAACCAAGAGAGAATAGTAAGAGTGGAAGATCGAGAACGTAGTGGTTGAACTGTAAAGGACATAAAACAGCGATGAAGTCTTTCGCACCTACTGTTCAATCTATACATCGAAGAAGCACTGATGGAAATAAAGGAAATTTTGAGACTGGAATTAATATTAAAGTGAAAGTACATCAGTGATAATATTGGGTGATAACATTGCTATCCTCGGTGAAACTGACAAGAAGTACAAGATCTGCTGAATGGAATGAACAGTCTATTGAGTATTTAATACGGGTTGTGAGCAAGTACAAGAAAGACGTAGGTAATGAGAAGTAGCAGAATTGAGAACAGCGATAAGGTTAACACCAGGATAGTCACGAAGCAGATGAAGTTAAGGAATTCTGCTATCTAGGCAGTAAAATAAACCATGGTAGACGGAGGAAGGAGGGCATCAAAAGGAGAGTAGCACTGGCAAAAAGGTTTTCCAGACGAGGAGAAGTCCACTTGCATCAAACATAAGTGCAAGTGAAGAAAAATTACAGGATGTGTTGAATGGAATGAACAATCTAATCGGTACAGAACGCGACTGAGAGATGTGACAGAAATGAGAGCAGTGAGAAACGTAAAATCAGGGTTCATGGTCTCGACGTACACGTACTTGTGGAATATGCTTCCTATGCAGCAAAAGAAGCCATGACGAACGAGGGAAGGAAGAGATAAAATGCGTAAAGAGCAGACTACCACTGGAAAAAATGGCATTCCTGGCGAAGAGAAGTCTGCTAATAGCAACCATAGGCCATAATTTGTGGAAGAAATTACGGAGAATGTACGATTCGAGCAAAGTGTTGTATGATAGTGGAACATGGACTGTGGTAAAACCGGAACCGAAGAGAACCGAAGCATCTGAGGTATGGTGTTACAGAAGACTGTTGAAAATTAACAGGACCGATGAGATTAGCAATGAGCAGGTTCTCCGTTTAATCAGTGAGGAAAGGAATGTATGGAAAACTCAGACAAGAAGAAGGGACAGGATGATGGGGTACCTGTTAAGACTTCAGGAAATAAGTTGCATGGTGTTAAAGCGAGCTGTAGAGGGTAATAACTGTAAGGGAAGACAATGATTGGAATTATTCCAGCGACTGCTGACCCAAAAAAAGAAGAAAATTTCGACTCTGTCATTTTAGGACCAGGGCCCCTTACCTCAAAGGCCCCTTACGTTAAAGGCCCCTTACCTCATATTGATACATCTACTCTTCTCCATCATCCCTGAAAGTTTGTCACGTCATCACAGAATCATCCGGTACATCTCCATATCGCCCACGTAATGCATGTTAATTGTAGCGTTGTAGGTACCTAAAACAACAAGAATTGACTGCACAGCCATCCTAAACCGCAAGCGTGTGAAAGATCCGCAAAGTCTATAGCCTGAAAACCAGTCCAAAGTTGTAACTTTTACTTTTTCATTCACTCGATGACTAGTTTATGCTCGAGACCAGTTTCAAAACATCGTACGAACTTCCAGCATTGTGGAGCAACTGTGGGTCAGTAACTTCTGTTAATCAGTGCAACCAAAAACCAGTCCCGATTTGCAAATTTTAGATTTTTTTTCACTTGGGCCGACATGTTAGGACCTGACGATTCGAGATTCATAATTGCGCCGCACATGTGTTCAAGAGACGCTTTGACTTCCTTCTCACTATAGCGAAACTGGCTGGACACATTGATATTTAAAACACACCAAATGAAACATTCAGTTGACCGTTTGTGAAGGCAATCGGCAACTTCACGTTGGTTGTTACTCCGTCTCCTCCATCCCCCGATGACGCAAAGAAGTACTACAGAGTGGAGGATTACACACATCGTATTAAAAAAAAGAAGTACATTACTTTTTTAATTCCGTCGTTCATATGAAAATCATTTATAGTTATGTTCGCAAAAGAATTCTGTTATTCTCCCCCCTTCGAAGTAAACTAGCTCTCCAAATGACGTTCCATGGCCGTTGTAGCTTTTGAATGCCATTTACTTTCAATTTATCATTAATTTTGTGATCTAAAATATTGATTCATAATGCTATTTCATTAAATCAAATAGGAGAGAACTGTTTTCCCTGCTTTTATAATCGTGTTATGGGATATCTTGCAACAATAATGGAAATATTTGTCATTTGACGCTCATATTCATAATTGAGGAGTGGTTTCGGAAGCGCAGGATATACAAAAGGTGGAGCGATTTATTGAGTTCATTGACTGTTATACAATTTGCTTTTAGTGCACACCATTCCATATAACAACACGTTTCGAAGCAGTATCGTACAGACAACATATCATTAGAAAACAGTCATATGTCAGAAATCAATGACCCGCAGTTACGAATCAGTACAATAGCAAAACTAATTTTCATTTCAGTGTCTCTCATCCGCGCATTAGTCTGAGGTATGAAGTAAGTACCAGACTTGGAAATACACTACGTGATGAAAAGTATCCGGACACCTGCCTGAAAATGATTACAAGTTCGTGGCGCCCTCCATTGATAATGCTGGAATTCAATATGGTGTTGGTCCACCCTTAGCCTTGATGTCACCTTCCACTCTCACAGACACACGTTCAGTCAGGTGCTGGAAGGTTTCTTGGGGAATGGCAGCCCATTCTACACGGAGTGCTGCACTGAGGAGAGGTACCGATGTCGGTCGGTGAGGCTGCCACGAAGTCAACGTTCCAAAACATGCCAAAGGTGTTCTATAGGATTCAGGTCAGGACTCAGAGCTGGCGAGTCCATTATAGGGATGTTATTGTCGTGTAACCACTCCGGCACCGGCCGTGCGTTACGAACAGGTGCTCGATCTTTCTGAAATATGCAATCACCATCCCCAAATTGCTCTTCTACAGTAGGAAGCAAGAAGGTGCTTAAATCATCAATGTAGGCCTGTGCTGTGATGGTGCCATACAAAACAACAATGGGTGCAAGCCCCCTCCATGAAAAACACAACCACAACATAACACCAATGCCTCCGAATTTTACGCACTACACACGCTGGCAGATGACGTTCACCGGGCATTCGTCATACCCACACACTGCCATCGGATTGCCGCATTGTGTACCGTGATTCGTCACTCCACACAATGTTTTTCCACTGTTCAACCGCCCAATGTCTACGCTCCTTACACCAAGCGAGGCGTCGTTTGGCATTTACCGGCGTGATGTGTGGCTTATGAGCAGCCGCTCGACCATGAAATCCAAATTTTCTCACCTCCCGCCTGTCATAGTACTTGCAGTGGATCCTGATGCGGTTTGGAATTCCTGTGTGATGGTCTGGATAGATGTCTGCCTATTACACATTACGGCCCTCTTCAACTGTCGGCGGTCTCTGTCAGTCAAGAGACAAGGTCGGTCTGTACACTTTTATGCTGTACGTGTCCGTTCACGTTTCCATTTCACTGTCACGTCGGAAACATTGGAAGTAAGGATGTTTAGAAGTGTGGAAATCTCGCCCGCAGACGCATCAGACGCATTACACAAGTGACAGCCAATCACCTAACCACGTTCAAAGCCCGTGAGTTCCGCGGAGCGCCCGATTCTCCTCTCTCACGATATCTAATGACTACTGAGGTCGCTGATATGAAGTACGTGTGCAGTAGGTGGCAGTACAATGCACCTAATATGAAAAACGTATGTTTTTAAGGTCTCCGGATACTTTTTAACACATAGTGTAGCTTAGACAATAAATACAAAACGACCATCTTTTACACCTGGAAAAAGGTGAGAAATCAATAAAAAGTCAAGATAAGTTATTGGTATGGTACCTGAGATTTATTGGTTGCTCAACGATTTGATGGTTGGAAGTAGTGGGGCACAACTGAAAATTAAGCACCATTCGTAAAATACCTAAGCCAATTTATTTAAAACTACAAAAAAAAAAGATTGAAATGTTGTCTTCAGAAAAAATTTAAAACAATTTTAGCGATGATTAAAAATATTTGGATTAATACAGAACAAGAACCTTTAGGCTTCGTTAGAACTTTGCACTAACAATTTAACATTTATTTTGAATTGCTAATGGTAAACCACCACCCAGATTGGATGCATTTAACAAGGATTATTAAGTAGATTTTAGACTTTACAGGAACGATGATTAATTTTACTAATCAGAAACGCAAATGGGAAAGATAAAGTGCTCCAAGAGCTGTACCGAAGTTAAAATAAAATTTTACTAACAAGAGCAGGTTCAGTATAAATGGGGTATCACAAATACAGCAACATCAGAATTAATGCAAATCGTCTTAACGGCCCAGGCGGGAGTATACTATCACGTTCGGTGCCAACTGTCAAACCGATCCGCCGCGCTGACCTTTAGGATAAACACGGGAGCAGAACATGTCTGTAACACATAAAATACTACCTTAGAAATGTACATAGCAACTAAATACCAGTTCAAGGGTCCAGCAGCAATATCGGATGTGAGTTCTTCTTAGGATAGATCGATGACACAAAATCTTCAGGTGAGCGAGCTAAGACCGCAATGAATAACTATTACTAAGATGTTGTCTGCCTGTTCTTCTCCAGGAATAGTAAACGACTCGCGAGGAGCTCCAGAAAGAGGTCAGGCTAGATTAATGACAACATTTGACACGGGAGAATAGAAAGCACACATGTAGCAGAAAGTGGCAGAAAATTTCAGTAGGCACATTCACAATGCTTTTAAAACTGAACAAGCACACGCCAGGACGATGCGTTACTACCCGACTGACTAATTTTCAATTAATCTTCCCGCGAAAAGGAAGCAACTAACACAACAGAACGGCCCCAAGCAAGCAGGACCGCTCGGTTTCATAGTGTAAGGTGCCCAAATACAACACTAACGCCGGCCACGGTGGCCGTGCGGTTCTAGGCGCTGCAGTCCGGAACCGCGGGACTGCTACGGTCGCAGGTTCGAATCCTGCCTCGGGCATGGATGTGTGTGATGTCCTTAGGTTAGTTAGGTTTAAGTAGTTCTAAGTTCTAGGGGACTGATGACCTAAGATGTTAAGTCCCATAGTGCTCAGAGCCATTTGAACCATTTGAACAACAGTAACAACAATGTCTTTAGCCCTAGTGTCTTACAAAGAGAACAGTCAGCAACGTTAATACGACCGGAAACCGCAGGTTAACGGCCAGGTAGGAATGGGCATGATGATCTTTCATACATAGAGTACCTCAGATTGGATACAAGTACAGCTAATCTGGGAACCCTTACATACAGGGAGGCTGAACAGAATCACTCTGTAGAACTTGGTCAAATATTGGCTACCGACAGTACAACTAGCGACCGTTGTGGTTCTGGTGAGAACCGTTACTACGCAGACATGAAGCAGTCGGCATCAGGAGGGTCAGCGGACGTAATTCCAACAGGTCACACTTCCAACGGCCGATTCTCCCACAGATAGACCAGAGTCTTCGGACTGCTCTGTTCCATTCCAGCCAAGCGTCTCAAGCAGCATAACACTCCCCACGCCCCGCGTCTTGTGTGACCACGACCCCGGAGGGTTGGAAGC
This sequence comes from Schistocerca piceifrons, assembly GCF_021461385.2. NCBI lineage: Eukaryota > Metazoa > Arthropoda > Insecta > Orthoptera > Acrididae > Schistocerca > Schistocerca piceifrons. Next base: position 439,901,699 of record NC_060138.1, read on the forward strand.
CAGAATGCCACTGGCTAACGCCACTCCCTCCTCCTCGCCTCGCACCGTACTGTCAGATCCCCCTTTTCTAGCACGCGCACGGCCTCTCACCCTTTCCGAGCACCAGAACCTTTGCCTAAGACTCGTGATATTATTTATGTGTCGGCCGTGGCCCGGCTCAGCTACCTCACACCAAAGTTATTTAAGCTTGAAAATTCTGGAATGTGCTTTAGATAAAAGATTTAATATTGGCCAGTCGGTAATTTTACCAAGTTTAAGAAAATAAATAATCCAACGGTAATTATTATCTCTCTTTTTCTGCAGTCACACAGATTTAAAAAAAAGGCAGGCATCACATGATATCTGGAAAACTTTCAGTCTTTTCTCCAGAGCACATACGAAGGACATATGGCAATCTTTACCTTTAACCAGAGCACCGAACGAGATGGTGCAGTGGTTAGCACACTGGACTCGCATTCGGGAGGACGACAGATCAAACCTGCGTCAGGCCATCCTGGTTTAGATTTTCCCTGATTTCCCTAAAACGCGACACGAAAATGCCGCATAGTTCCTTTGAAAGTGCACTGCCGACTTCCTATCCCATACTTCTCTAATCCGATGGGACCGCCTCCCCCCCCCCCCTCCACCACCCCCCAAAAAATGGCTCTGAGCACTATAGGACTTAACATCTGAGGTCATCAGTCCCCTAGAACTTAGAACTACTTAAACCTAACTAACCTAAGGACATCACACACATCCATGCCCGAGGCAGGATTCGAACCTGCGACCGTAGCGGTCACGCGGTTCCAGACAGTTGCGCCTAGAACCGCTCGGTCACCCCGGCCGGCAAAGCAATTAATCCTGATAATTAATCCTGACCTGCAAATTTTCTGCTAACAGGTATTCAAACAAGGCTAAACAGGCAATATTTAGCAAGTAGGTCACAACCAATGTCCCAATACATGTTGCCAAATATCAAAGTATCAAAGAATATAAGAAGCGGTTCCTTCCCTTATTTGTCAGTCGGCTTCGATCGCTGGTTGTGTTCCTTTACATCCAGTCCTTTGGCATCCATCTTGAAGTTCCGTTCAAACCACAGGCAACCCTCAGATAATGCAGATGCAATTATGACCCCGGTTGTCCTATCCGGCGGGATACTGCGCTTACTATATACCGTACTTTTACGCACAGTTTGCTGTTGCTCCTACTATCAACCACCATGCGACGAGGGGCGTCTAAGCTTCTCTACGCATAGTCTCTTCAGGAAACATCCCGACGGCCGGAAAAAGCTACATTCGGCCATCATACTCCACGAATTATATAATGTGCAGGATTGTAGGTTGTGGCGCATAAATGAATTAAGTAAAGCCCTGAAGAATATAAAATTCTGGCCTTAATGAATATTAAATAACAAGGCAAACAACGCACTTCAAGTCGTTATCATACCGTTAATTATTAATATGCGCATAATCGGAGTTAAGTGTAATGCTAATGAGTACGGGTCGTGAAGCATGAACGACGACATATGGAGGTGAGTCGTCCACGGACAGCCCAAAGCGGTTAAGGCAACCCCCAGCGTAAAGCGGGAAATCCAGCTTAGAGTCCCGGTACGGAGCAAATTTTCATCGCCGTCATTCCACTACACATCGAATAAATTTCAAATATTCTGCATATGTCTAAGCATGGATAAGACTTTAGGTGATCTTTTTTTCTCGCACGCTGTTTTATATGGTGCATCCCAGGAATTCTTAGCCCCCACGTATTGCTTCCATCGGTCCACAGAAAACAAAAATGGAACGATGGAAGCAATTCGTGGAGGCTAACTTACAAATTGATCCCTGGGGTGTACCATGTAAAACAATCTGCGGGAAAATACGATCCCCAACAATCTCATCCACGCTTAAAAAGAATGATGGGATGGTAACAGAAAGTTGGGAAAAGTCAGCTGTCCTGCTAGTGGAAACACTACTTCCTGACGATGTAGGATAAGTCGAGGCAGATGATCAGCGTGAGTTATTGAAAATCTTATGGGAGACTATAGAAACAATAGACTTGTGTACCCATTCGCACAATAAGAATCCAGCAAAACAATTTTAAGACTGAAAAAAAAATTCCATGACCGGACGGGAGCCTTGCCGAAGTAATACAAGCCTTATGTGACCAATTAGATAGCTACTTGTGAGAACAGTACAGTGAGTGTCTCTTGCAGGGAAGGGTCCCCGCACCGTGGAAGAACGCTGAAGTGGTGATAATCAACAAAAGAACAAGGCAAGGATATAATGATACCCAAATCCTATAGACCAATTTGTGCCTTGAACGTCGTCGGCAAGATATTTGAAAAACTGCCTTGCAAAAGATTACAAGATAATAGACTGCTACATGGGATGATGATCCCTCACCAGTACGCGTTTAGGAAAGGCAAGTAACTGAAGACGCAATTAATAAGATGATCTTATTAGCGACAGATATTCTACATACGCTCTAGCGATGATAACTGATACTGCTGGCGCTTTCGATAACCTATGGCGGCCGTCATTCTTTGGTCGCCTTATGAATTTGGTGTGTCACAAAGCGCTATACGACTGCCTGAGAGATTACTGCCACGGGCGGCATGCTTCTTTAACATGCCCAGGAAGACAAGACAGTGCGTGATCTGGAGTTTTGGGATGTAGCACTGGAGTCCATACTACAGAAGTTACATGACAGCGCTAACATCAGCAGATGACGTGTTGTTCGTTGTAATTGGTGACTCCAGAAAAATCATAGAAGACAGATGATAAATTATCACTAACATCTCACAAAGCAACATACCTCCTGCTGAAAGGGAACTTAATAAGAAACTCTAAGATAAAATAAAACGATGTAACGATTAGGAGCCGCGCGGAGTGACCGCGTGGTTTGCGGCTCCATGTCACAGATTGCGCGGCCTCTCCCAACAGAGGTTCGAGCCCTCCCTCGGGAATGGCTGTATGTGTTGTCGTCAGCAGTTTGGTCCCTTAGCAATTCACACACATTTGAACATAGAAGCGCAATAACGAGATATCTAGGGGTATTTCTGGACGAACGTCGTAATTTTGCACATCATATAGAGGAAGCAGGCAAACAAGGTGAAAATAAGCAATTTCGGCTTCCCTTGAAAACAATATGAGTATACCACCAATCAATATTAGCATCAGTCGTAGGATATAGGACGTGCGGTTTGGTTCGTAATGGCAACTAGTGCAGCCCAGCCTCATTAATGCGAAGAGTTCAACGAGGAGTGCTCCTATGATTACAGGTGCCTACTGCACTACCCCAAATGATGCTTTGTTAGTAATTCTAGGAATATGCACACTGGCGTCCAAGTACAGCTCTGTGCTATACGTTCTGGCTAATCCATTGACTTTATCCTGTGCATAAAGGTGGCCCTCGCGAGAGGCAGTCTCCCTTCCACCCACAGACACGGACATGAAACAGCATAATTTGGGTAGGAGTTTACAGGTGGATTGCAAGTACAAACAGATTTAGGATGTATTACCGGAAGGTCACCAGACAGGAAGTGCCGCCATCTTCGTTGTTCAAAATATGTAAGGAGGATTGAGATCCGCAACTGATCATTGTTCCGTGCTAGTTGAAGATGTCAGCGAGGATTCCACCAAAGTGTTTAACATCCCTCAGCTTTTAGAGAGGAAGACCAGACAAAGTCTGGTTTACGAATATTACTGAAGAACCTGTATAATCTTGTTTCTGACACTGGCAACATAAATTACAGCGAAAACGGCACGTTCCTTGGCAAGAAGAATGTGAATGCTCTTACTCCTGTTACAAAACCGTTTTGCGATAACATTACGGTAGTTAAAATTTGTGATCAAGTGGACTGTAGGGATCAATTAAAGAAGGAGATGTGTGGCAGTTTTAATTACTATCTACGCAGTAAATTCTCCAAGACCGTCACTGCAAGACGTTGCGTCAAGGTGAAGATACCATTTCTCCTACATGGGGACGACACTGTGACAGCAGGAGGAGTATTGGCTAATACCGGCAAGGAAACAGTGGAAATCATTTCTAAGAAATATAAAGGTCCTGTGGCTATGTAATGGAATTAGTCGACGTTAAATAGGGTGTTGTAATGGAATAACTTGCTAGAATATTGCAGCAAGTACTTGTAGGGGATTATTGTTTTTTGGATTTCGACATAACGCAAGAATTTTTAAGAAAAACGACGGCTGTGAGTACCCAGTTTCAACCCATGACTTCTGCATGAAAGGAAGCAGAGAAGCAGCGGCAGTGTGATTGTGGACAACGTTAAGACAGCTGGAATGGACAGTTTAATGTGTATGAGCTCCAAATGTAAAGATATATAACAAATTTATATGTCAAATGTGTATGTCAAATCAAGTCCAGGAGTAAACAAAGTAATCGCTAAACACCTTGTAGATTTTATATAGTGTCCACTTATTTGGCTAAGGAGCAAGGTATTATCAGGATGGAGACTACAATATACAACTACAGAATGTATCGTGTGTTCGATCCTGTGCAAGACTGTTTAAGTTCATTAGATTCTAACAAACAGTATTTAATATGTGCTGTGTGGTGTTTAACAACGTCCTGCAGTTAGTCTACTGAGGTAATAAGAATACTCGTAAATTGACAAGTGTATAAGTAAGTCTGTCAGACTCTCAAGACCAAGAAAAGCTTATAAGTTGTGGTCTGTCTGCACACAGTTTTAGTTGTTTACCTGTAAACTAAATGGAGATTCTTAATACTGACTGCAAAAAATACGATAAAATTGTTATACGGAAGTGTTATCTTCAAACAGGAGAAACACATTTTTCACAGTCGAGGACATTTTTCGCCACAATACCATCAAATAGAGATATCGCCGAATTGGGTCTGGAACCCACAGACAATGTTATTCCACAAGTGTTAAGGAAAAGAACCAATGAGTCGTACAGACTAAAATCATTCTCCATCAAGCTGGCCGATGGGACCGATCGGTTATAGGCGCTTCAGTCTGGAACCGCGTGACCACTACGGTCGCAGGTTCGAATCCTGCCTCGGGCATGGATGTGTGTTAGTTAGGTTTAAGTAGTTCTAAGTTCTAGTGGACTGATGACTTCACATGTTAAGACCCATGGTGCTCAGAGCCATTTGAACCATTTTTGAACCATTCTCCATCAAGTAAATCACAGTTAATTTGTTACCTACATGGAAAAGAAAGCTGGAATGGAGGACATCGAAATCAAGAAACGAAAACTGGGCTATACGACGAGGACAAGCACCATAAAGGAAGAACATAAAGTGGAACTGGAAAAAAATAGTTGTTGCAAATGTAAAAGCAAGGTTTAGATGTAGCTTTACACATGGTGTAGAAATGTGTTTAGGACTGGGGAATATATAATAACTGCATTTGCAGTAAACAGTACTGGGAATTGGTCGTGTGTTGGAGTGCTAGCCAAAATCAGTGGAAAAGATATGGTTTACTACATCAAAGAAATTGTTTTCTATAAACCCGCATTCCCATCTGAACTGACATAAAAAAACTTATATTATGTCTAAATGTGACAAACTGAATGTAGTCCACACACCAACAGAGTAGCCATTTGCGTAGTTTATAGTTACTGGAATATCTGTAATTAATGGAGACTCGTACCTAAAAGTTACAAACTTTAAGTTCTATACAGAAATTCAGCAAGATTGTGTAGGAGAAGAGCTGTTGGCATACATACAGGAAGATAGGGAGTGCTTTGACAATACCGTCAAGGAGGAAATAAGAGGTGCTCTCGTCTCGAAGTACTGCAAGAAGGCACAGAGCTAATTCTTAAAGCAATAAAAGAAATAGTTACAGGAACAAAAACAGATAAGTATTAAAATTTGAGACGATACTATCTTTGTACCTGTCGAATCACTGTCTTGAAAAAGAAATATCTGATTCAGTTATGGATTTAAGTTACAAGTTCAAGTTGTTATTAAAACTGCACCCAACAACATTCAGAAAGGGTTGTTTCCTGTATGTAAATGTATACGCAGACACCAAGAAAGATTTTATACCAAAATATTTGCCTGTCTTATTCATCAACCTGCCGAAAATCCTAAGTCATCTCCTACTTACAATGATTTCCATGCATCTATTTTGGATGGCGAAAGTATATAATTGGATGACCTTGAAAAGTAGCAGAAGGTAGGCAGCTGGAAGCGTAGCGACTTCCTTTCCTATATGAAAGCAAGATTACGAATAGGGATCATCATAAGGCTGTAGTGAATGTTTTAAACGGTCTGTTTGATAATAAATTCGGTAGGGTAGTGCAAATGGTCTATTTCCCGCTATTTTTGATATCGCAATTGCGCCAGCTCTCCTTTTCTCCCGAGCATTAGCCAACAGGAATATATGGTTCGGAGGAGGGATTAAAACCTCCATTTGCATCTTTGAACACGTTGGTTCACACACAAACAGGAAGTAGCCACTTGAGAGAGGGCGAAGCTGGTTTCTCAGGTATCAAACGTCGAAGGACGCGGATGTCTGTCGCTGGGCTGTCCAGGAGGCGACATTTGAGACGACCTCCTGGTGAGTGAAAGCGTACTACTGCCCAGAATGCGTTTGACTTCCTTTGTGAGAGCGTGAATCACGGGCAACACATGGAGCAGGGTGCTTCTCAAACGTCTCTGCATACAAGACAACCCGACATACGGCAAGTGTTTCTGATATTTAATTGCTTGATTTGCTTTCGTCTGTCTGTATGTGTGGGCTCTGTGATCGCTCGCTAGTTGCCCATGGACCTGGGCACAACGCTTCCAAATACCGTGGGAAGCAGACGTGTTGTCGCGGCGGCCTCAGCAAAGCGCAGTGAGGGAGTTATTTTTCTAGCACTGTGAATCTGCTTGGAGCTGTTAGTGGGTGCGTGTTTCATACATTAGGCGGGTTTTTCGCGATCTTTATGGAATGTTTAGGTCTTTATTAGCTATTTTTTGTGATACGTTATTCCCATCGCCAATCTGCAGCACTGTAATCAGAGAAGGACATCAGATGTGATGTCCTGTTCTGATTAAAGTGCAACTGATCTGTGGCAGCGGAATTCTAGTGCTTCCTGTCACCCCTTACTCGTCGGCGCAGCCACGCAAAGGGTTGTTGTCACCTAACAATGTGTTTGGGGAGTAGCTCAGCTGATTTTGGGTGTAACAATGGATGCATAGAGGTTCACAAAGTAACTAAATGTGAAGTTAATGACCTAGGGAGAGACATGGAATTACCGAAAGGTAAATCTGAACTGCTGGCGTCTAGAATGCAACAGTGGAATTGCCTTGTTTAGGCGGTAAATGTGACTGCGTTCCGAAACCGCCATACGTCAGTCCTTCCATTTATTGAACGTGAAAAGTATTTGGTATTTTGTAGTACAAGAACTAATGGCAGACGCAGGCATTGACTATAAAAATGATCAGTTCAGGTCGTCCAGCGACTCTTTCACAGTAAGTCTCAAGCGTGTGCTACTGCATAATGCCAACATTTTACCATCAATTTCGACGAGGTATGTACCTTACAAGAAAGAAATGTATGATAACATGAAACAATTGTTGTTGTGACTGAACTGTGAAAAGTTTATGTAGCAGATTTACGGGGATCTGAAAGTCATAGGCATATATTACTTGGGCTGCAAGATGTGTACACCAAATTCTTTTACTTCATATGGCTCTGTAATGGCCGCGCCAAAGCACTTTATTATAAAAAGAAAGATTGGCCCAAACGTCAATCACTTTAAGCAGGATCTCACAGCGTTATGCACGAAGCACTTGTCGAATGCAAGAAAACAATTTTTCCTGCTCCTCATATAAAATTGAGATTAATGAAAAATCATGTTAAGGCTATGGAAAAGCCTTGGGAAGCACTTATCTATTTGCGCTAGAAATTTCCAAGTCTTAATGACGAGAAAAGGGAAGATTTTCGTGGGTCCCCAGATACGTAAACTGTACAAAGATGAACATTTCAGCATCATCCTGACAGATTATGAAAAGTTAGCATGAGATTTGGAAACAAACTTTCTAGAAACTAAGAGGACAGAAAACCATGGGAACTTGCAGCAAATCGCCTGCACTGTTACAGAAGACTGGGATGCAACATGCCCTTAAAGTTACATATCGTAGATTCCCACTTGGACTTCTTTCCGGAGAAATTTGGCGCTTTAACAGACGAGCGCTTCTACCAGAAAATTTTGGACACTTAAATGCGCAACCAGAAAAATTGCAGTGCATCAGTTTTAGCTTACTACTACTAGACACTAATCAGGGGATCACCGGCTGAAAACTACAAACGCTACACAAAGCGGTTGTGCCTTCGGTGACTTTTTTCCGAGGGACAATACCAAGGTTGGCATAGGTTTATATAGGTAATAACGTAAAGCTACACTATGTGATCAAAAGTATTCGGACACCCCCATAACATACGTTTTTCATATTAGGTGCATTGTGCTGCCACCTACTGCCAAGTACTCCATATCAGCGAGCTCAGTAGTCACTAGACATCGTGAGAGAGCAGAATGGGGCGCTCGGCGGAACTCACGGACTTCGAACGTGGTCAAGTGACTGGGTATTACTTGTGGCATACGTCTGTACGCGAGATTTCCACACTCCTAAACAACCCTTGGTCCACTGTTTCCGATGTGATAGTCAAGTGGAAACGTGAAGGGACACGTACAGCACAAAAGCGTACAGGCCGACCTCGTCTGTTGACTGACAGAGACCGCCGACAGTTGAAGAGGGTCGTAATGTGTAATAGGCAGACATCTACGCAGACCATCACTCAGGATTTCCAAACTGCATCAGGGTCCTCTGCAAGTACTATGACAGCTAGGCGGGAGGTGAGAAAACTTGGATTACATGGTCGAGCGGCTGCTCATAAGCCACACATCACGCCGGTAAATGCCAAACTACGGCTCGCTTGGTGCTAGGAGTGGAAAAACGGTGTATGGTGTGACGAATCACGGTACACAATATGGTGATCCGATGGCAGGGTGTGGGTATGGCGAATGCCCGGTGAAAGTCATCTGCCAGCATGTGTAGTGCCAACAGTAAAATTCGGAGGCGGTGGTGTTACGGTGTGGTCGTGTTTTTGATGGAGGGGCTTGCACCTCTTGTTGTTTTGCGTGGAACATGACAGCACAGGCCTACATTGATGTTTTAAGCACCTTCTTGCTTCCCACTGTTGAAGAGCAATTCGAGGCTGGTGATAGCATCTTTCAACACAATCGAGCACCTGTACATAATTCACGGCCTGTGGCGGAGTGGTTACACGACAATAACATCCGTGTGACGGACCGGCCTGCACTGACCTGAATGCTTTAGAACACTTTTGGGATGTTTTGGAACGCCAACGTCGAGCCAGGTCTCACCGACCGAGATCGATACCTCTCCTCAGTGCAGCACTCCGTGTAGAATGGGTGCCATTCCCCAAATAACCTTCCAGCACCTGACTGAACGTATTCTTCCGAGAGAGGTATTTGTCATCAAGGTTAAGGGTGGGCCAACACCATACTGAATTCCAGCATTACCGATGTGTGACACCACGAACTTGAAACTCATTTTCAGCCATGTGTCCGGATACAGTGTATCATAACTTCAAACGAGAGCTAATCTTACATTTTCATTAACAATTTAGTTATCAGCATTCCCGAAAACATAAAGATCAAAACAAGAGTAAAATTTGGTTGGCCAGTGTTATCGAAAGTATACAAGTTTCCCGTCGTTTTGCATTAGGCTACTGTTGACGTAATAAATTTGGCTTCTGTAACATTTTACATACTGCCAGAAAAGTCATTAAGAGGTTCGCGTAATCAGGACACAACTACCATGACTGATGTCACCTGTTCCAGAATTTTGGATTCGCACAGTGCTGAAAAAAAAGAGAAACCCCCATGACTTCCGTGTTAGAGAAACTGACCCCAGCGACCAAACCATAAATAGATTGTATTAAAAAATTCAAACCCGCGATGAAAAACAATGTAATTTATGGCCTCTTACATGCTTTTGTAGTTGCGCCAAATATTTGAAATATCATTCTGAGTAAAGGTTTTGTAAGTTTATACTTATTCTTAAAGCTACACCATGGTTTATGGTAGGGAGACGTGCTACGTGGTGTACTGCTCCGTTATTAATAATGTTTATTGAAACAGCTGAACCTGGTTGGAGTATCCATGACTTAAAGTATGTAAAATATAAATTGTATCTGTTACATGTTCGTGCTGTTCGCCGAACGCAAATTGAGTACTATTAACGGTTTGTCGTGTAATTTCTGGAAAATTGCTGTTGATATGACGAAACAACTGAACCCAAATGTGAAGAACTGTTATTATCTCAAATTAAGGGCCAATCAACAATGAACTATTGGCGAACGCATTTTGGAAAATGGAGCCAGCATAGAAATGAAATTACACTGCACAATGAGCCTTAATGAGGAATGTGTACAATGAGTTGCAGTTATGTTGGCGTGAAATAACAGCCGCAACTGCTTGTTGTATTATTCGCGGAACATTCACTTTCAGTCTGAAAAGTTTTTACGTTTTAGTGAAATATTTGGCAGTCTCTCTCGTCGCTGAAAAATCACGATCACTGATGGCAACAGCCCTTATTGAATATTTTCTGTGTTTTTTCCTTGAATTCAATGCACTTGTTTTTAAATAATGATTTATTTTACCTCTGTTCGTACTTTTCCTTTATTCTCCTCTAAATTCCGATACATTTATTCATTTTAAGGAGTTTTTCCTGCGACAATGTGCTGAAGATAATGTCGTTTAGTTAACCTGAGTCCTATTGCTAATATGTTTCTAAAGCAACTTCTCGAATATTTGAAATGCTCACTGACAGTTGCAAGTCTCTCTCTCTGTCGCCCTATGCGTTATCGTAGTCAGTAGTTTCAAATGTGCGAGAAGTCAGAAAATGTGCGGCAGTAACTTTCACAAGTAGCAGACTGTCATTCGCCTCGCAGTGTATGGTCATTTGTTAGATAGTTTATAGACTCTTTACTATATTCTGAACGACATTTAAGTGGACAAGTTCCCGAAGGGAAATAAGATTTTATCGTCAAGTAGACGATGAGGTCGATAGATGTCAGACTCTGATGCTACCGTAGCTCGATACGTGTGAGCAGCCCATAGTGGCTTGCCTTCCATGTATCCTATTTCAAAAACTTTGTGACTAAAGCTTTATCGCTTGATATTTATTTCTAAATGTGACATGCTACTGTGAGTCTTTTACTTCTGGTGAAGGTATTCATAGTAGTGCCGAAACCTAGGTCAAAAGACTTCTTTTTTTGCGACAGAGGACTGCAGTTGCTTTAATTTTACTAAGAGAAAACAATTACTCCAGTTGCGTTAAGGGTTCAAAAATTCCTCCATTCACTTATAACCGGCAGGGCAGGTTCTGGCCCGCATCTCGTGGTCGTGCGTTAGCGTTCTCGCTTCCCACGCCCGGGTTCCCGGGTTCGATTCCCGGCGGGGTCAGGGATTTTCTCTGCCTCGTGATGGCTGGGTGTTGTGTGCTGTCCTTAGGTTACTTAGGTTTAAGTAGTTCTAAGTTCTAGGGGACTTATGACCGCAGCAGTTGAGTCCCATAATGCTCAGAGCCCAGCAGGTTCTGTCTTAAACGGTCAAAGACTGGTGCTGCTACTATCGGAGCAACCAGATTGTCTTAAGATTCAACAGCGGTTTTGTAAAGAAGCTTGCGCGTATTTCGCAACACCATAAATGCCCAGAGTAGGCCATAGTGCACGACCACCTCTGCAAATCCACTTTTCTGGAAACTGTTGGTTCAAGAATCGACCTACAGGACGACTGAAAGGTGCCGGCGCCCAATCACGCTGGAACCACATTCAAGTTGTCCAGTAATTCTGGCAATGCTCTCTCGAGGAAATTGTAATGATGACTGCCATTTAATGTCCTAGGTAGGAGGTTTGATCTAGTTAGTCACCAACACCACTTGCCCATATTTACGTAGAACCGCACTTGATGAAGGCGAGTAAATGTGGCAGGTGGATTAAAGTCACTATAAACTTGTAAACTGTGGATATGGAAAACTCCATTGCTATTTAGTAAGCACCAACCACATCAGTGCACTCACTCCAGTTGTATCGCTCCATTAGTAAACAAATACTCTGCTGGGTCAAGACGTCCAGCTAAATGTGAGTATGAAACAGCTACTACAACTGAAGACTGAAGTGTGTCCTCCACCGGTGCAACAGGAACCGTAAGAACAGCTAATAAGTCATTGCAACTGAAGAGCGAATAGGCCCTCTACTGGAATAAATAATCCCCTCAAGAAATTATTGGAATCAGAGAAAAATAACTGTTTTGGTGTCCCGCGCAACCTCCCACAGTTTGTCGGTTAGAATCATTTCCACCCTGCAGTGGTAACAACGGTTCCCCTCAGATCACCGAAGTTAAGCGCTGTGGGGCTGGGCTAGCCCTGGAATGGGTGACCGCCCTGTCTACCGAGCGCTGTTGGCAAGAGGAGTGCACTCAACCCTTGTGAGGTCAACTGAGGAGCTACTTGATTAGGAAGTAGCGTCTCTGGTCACGAAAACTAACAGCGGCTGGGAGAGCGGTGAGCTGACCACAAGCCCATCCATTTCCGCATCCAGTGACGCCTGTGTGCCGAGGATGACACGGCGACTGGTCGGCACCGTTGGGCCTTCATGGTATATATATGGTGACGCAAAAAAAAAAAAAAACGAGAAGCTTTACAGACAAGTCCCTTGCAGCGAAAGAAAATAAAAATCTGTATAACATGTGCTCTAAAATGCATAAAGAGCTATGAGCACTTTCTCAGTAAGAGAGATGTGTTTCACGCTGTCGACGGTGAACAAGCGTTCAAAGCTCTTAAAGTGTGCATTTTAGAGCCCCTGTTTACTAGACATTTTTTCTTGTTTTGATGTAAGGAGTCTGTCGGTGTTTCTATGGCACCATGTGCATATACACAGGGCGATTCAAAACTACATCAATAAAATTCGAGGGGAGAAACGAAATGACGACAGGGACCCGTGTCCGGAAATGTCATCCGATGACGCTACAGTGCGTCGAACGTATAGGCGCCGGCGCCTGCCGTTAGGCTTCCCCTGTAGCAGCAGCCGTGAGCTGTACGCAAAGAGACCGCGGGCAGAACGTCTCGCAAAGCACCTGACAGGAGCCTGGACGCTGAACCTGGGCTTGCCTGTCACACCAACAAAGAATAGACTGCTAACACAGGTGGCGGCACAGGGGAAAGACAAATATACACAGCAGAAACACAACGCTCAATTGTAGTTTGTCGCATACTGGTGTGCCGCATCATGATGTTCACCTGGACAGAGCAGCGTGACATGCATTTAGCGTATGGTGATGCGAGAGACGGTGGGGACGCAGCGTCACGCATCCATGGCCAGCTACATCCCAATAGGCGTCAGCCGCACCATTCCACATTCGCGGCCATTCATCGGCGTGTGGATGAAACAGGGCGTTCACACGACAGATGAGCGTGCGAAGCGTACTCACGCGGCGATTCGCAGAGAGGTTCGACTGAGTCTGTGCAGTCTCCCGGTGTATATTTCCCTGTGAATATACTAAAAAAAAGGTTTAATACTTGTCTGTGATATGTGGAAAAACATTAGCATTTTTTTTCATGTGAAGTGCATCAAGTGGAAAGGAAAAAGACAATAAGCACGATTTATCATCTGTGTAGGCAATGATTAAGGAAGACAATATCTACTATGTTAATTTTCATGTGACGGATAAAAGAGAAGATGCTGTACCTTTTCGAGTATTACGCACTCTTCCTACGTTCCATATTAAGAGGTTTGTAATAAGTGTAATAATGATCAATTTAGCAAAAACATTTTCAGAATACAAAATTTTATCTAATACTTACACTATTGAAACTAACTGTTATTTATAGAAGAACTATGCCCTTTCCTCCAGTTATTGAAAGTTTTATTAGTTACGATCTTATCCTATTATTGTCCGCCATTACTTTCGGTACACCTATGTTTGGTGATAACGGCTCTTATAGCCCAGATATTATTGTGTAACTTATTCACTTTATGCATTTATGAAAATATTATGGTTTTGTAGTCATTATTTTCATTTTGTGGTGCAAATTTTGCTGCAATGGGCCACTAATGTCGAGTACGCTATTTTCTCAGTAGGGCGCCATTACAGAGAAAACTATAGCAAAATATGCTTCATGCAATTAAAATTAACAAACGAGTTATCCTACTAATATATATATATATATATATATATATATATATATATATATATATATATACACATTCGAACCCAAAAGTTTCAACCCTGAGACCAAGAGATATCATGCTCATGTGTTATTTTTACTTTGGTGTGCAATAGCTTATCTGCACAATAACGCAAGTTCAATAAAAGGAAATAGTTATGATGAATTATTTAGGACAACGAAATGTTGGGTCTAATAAATCTGTGTTAACATTTTTACTGTTTAAAAGATTGTAAGAAGTTCTGTGATAAGAATAATTAACCATTATCTGTTTAAAAGACAAGTTTATACAGTACCTTACAATTACACCCCTCACAGATCATTCATTCACTTTTGCACACACACACACACACACACACACACACACACAATATGTACATAATTGCACTGCAAGACCCAGCTGCAAGCACCCGCGCTATGGCTCATGCAATGCAAAGCTCCCACTTAGCGGTTTGGCGGGTGCTACATTAGGAGGGAAGCCATCCATTTCATCTTCAGAGGAGGTAGGCATTGTTGACTCACGATTATGCTCCAAGTGAGGAGTTCCTGCAGTGGTTCCTGCAGTATTGCACGAGACAGCCGTATTATGCTGCAAATGTGTTGTTCACGGACGAGGCGTGCTCACACGCGAGGGTGTGTTCAACGCCCAGAACTCCCATGTGAGGACGGAGGCAAAGCCACACGCCACTCACAGACGGGGGTTGTCAGGAATTCACCAGCAATGTATTTACTGTCTCCTTACATGGTTCCCCCTCGACTCACAGGCGACAGCTATACAGCGTTCATTCGGAACGTGCTAGCAGAATCACTGGAGGAGGTCGACAACTGTGCTTCCTGCAGGACGGGACACCAACGAACTTCAGTCGAGCTGCCAGTACACAGGTCAGACCGATGTCTGGGGGTCGCTGGATTGGTCGACGTGACCCTGTAACATGTCCGCCTCGGTCGCCTGACCTCAACCCGCTGCGTTTCTCCCTGTGATGCCGTCTGTGGAACGTGATGTACAAAACCTCGATGGCGTCAGCGAAAGATCTAGAGGCGAGGCTGTAAGCGGTATGTGAGGTTGTTCGCACCATGCTCCGAATCTTTCAGCCAGTGCAGCAGTTAATGATGTGAAGATTCCAGCCGTGTTGAGGCTCTATAATTTATATTTTATTCGTAAGTGGTGTTGCGGGGAGTACCAGTGAACCGGAAAATAGTTTTAAAAAGTCGAGGAAAAAAAAGTCTCGACTGCATTGGAATATTTAGTTATTCTTACATTGTGTTTACTTTGCGCAATGTATTTAATTTCCTGTGACAAAGAAGTAAATGGTAACGTACATCCCTTGGGCACTCTTGTCTGATATCTCCCACTGCGTCGACATATATGACTCGTCACATTGTGTTTACTTTGTGCAATTTATTTAATTTCCTGTGACAAAGAAGTAAATGGTAACGTACATCCCTTGGCCCCTCTTGTCTGATATCTCCCACTGCGTCGACACATATGACTCGTCACATTTCCTTGCATTCATGGTTCTCGTCCTCTAAATTGAGTAGAGGCACCGACATCTCGGAAAGTCTGCTGTCAATCATGCAGTGCGGCCGACTGCCACATTCTCCAGCGGGGTAGACGGCGAACGTTGCTGCGTAGGCCGACGTTCGCCCCCGCAATTCCGACGCAGCCGTTCTCTGTCTGCTACATACTATATGCTATACCACAAAACATCAGTACAGAGTACTCTGGGAGGCTGGGAGGCAATCCACTACGGTTAACTGGAGTCAGCTCCATCTGCTGCACTGACGATCGTCATAATCATTCGCGATCACTGAATACCAGAAACTACAGGTCCCGACCTGCTCGCGGTCTCTTCGCGTACAAAGTCACGCCTGCTGCTCGAGGGGCGGCCTAGAGGCGGACACCGGCGCCTGTAGCTTTGAAACTGTGTAGGGTTGTTCGATGACGTTTCCGGACAAGGGCTCCTATCCTCATTTTGTTCCTTAATACACCTCTACGTCCTCTCGAATTTTGAAACACCCTACATATGTAGTTTTCCTTACCAACTGGTTCTTTATTTAATAAATGATACTAAAATAATGTTTTACCTTTATGGTTGTTATTTTGGGGGCAGTAAATTCTCTCAGCTGCATTGAACACCTTCAAATATTCTTCTAGAAAATCAGATTTTGCATCTGAGATAGTTCGCTCCCTGACCACTTTTCTTAGTTACATTACATATTTTTGTGTGTAAGAAAATGACGGGCACAAAATAGGAAGACTGCAATATTGAATAGATTTGTTTATAAAATTCGATCATTCTAGAATTCTCACGATATCAACAGTTTTAAAGACAGACGAAACATTCTATACGAAGAAGGAAATGAAAACTTCCACATAACTTTTGTCAGTCTTAAAACAAATAAATATACGAGGGCTGATATTTCATGAGCAGGTGGTTTTGAACATCTCCTCAAACAGCTACTTTCAAAACAAACTACACTGAAGTGACAAAAATCATGGGATTCCTCCTAGTATCGTTTCGGATTCCCTTTTCCTCGGCATAATGCACAAGCTTGACGTGGCATGCACAAAAGTCGTTGGAAGTCCTCCGCAGAAATATTGAGCCGTAGTGCATCTGCAGCGGTCCATAATTGCGAAAGTGTTTCCGGTGTAGTATTTAGTTTAGGGCACAAACTGACCTCTCGATTGTGTTCAATGAGTTTCATCTCGAGCGATAATGGCAGCTATCCAGCTCGAAATGTTTGGAATGTTCTTCAAACCAATCGGGAACTGTTGTGTCATCCACAAAAATTCCATCTTTTTGGGGGAACATGAAGGCCGTGAATGAGTGCAAATGATCCCCGAACGTAACCATTTCCATTCAATGACCGGTTCATCTAGATGAAGACCCAGCCCATTCCATGTAAACACAGCCCGCACCATTACGGAGCCGCCACCATTTAGCACTGTGCCTTGTTGACAACTTGGGCCCGTGGCTTCGTGGGGTCTGCGACACACTCCAACCCTACTACCATCAACTCTTACTGACTGAAATCGGGGCTCACCTGACCAGGCCACTGTTTTCCGCTCGTATAGAACACGCGTGGTCTAGGGGTAGCATCTCTGATTCATAATCAAAACGTCTTCGGTACTGGGTTCCAATCCCGCCGCTGCTTAAATATTGATAAATAATTAGCATTGCGGCCGAAGACTTCAGGCATAAGAATTCACCCTCATTCGGCCAACGACGTTGTCAAAGACGGCGGAGGAGAGGACAGAGGTTCAGGGCACTCTCTAAGGATGGGAAACTGCCCCTAAAGGCGGAAGAATCAGCAATGGTCAACGGCATGAGGAAGGAGAAGCCAATGGAAACCACTGCATTAAAGACACGTAACGTGTATCCACAGGACATGTGGCCTGTAGTTGAAGAAGTGTCATGATCTCTTCATAGGCAAAAGATTCCGGAATAGTCCCCCATTCGGATCTTCGGGAGGGGACTGCCAAGGGGGAGGTTACCATAAGAAACAGATTGAATAACTATCGGAAGGATAACGTTCTACGAGTCGGGGCGTGGATTGCCAGAAGCTGGAACCTGGTAGGGAAACTATAAATCTGAAAAGTAAAATGTAGAAGCTCAATCTAGATATATTAGGGGTCAGAGAAGTGATGTGGAAAGAAGACAAGGATTTCTGGTCACATTATAGAGAAATATCAACAGCAGCAGAAAATGGTATAACAGGAGTAGGATTCGTTATGAATAGCAAGAAGGGCAGAGAGTGTGTTACTGTGAACAGTTCATGGACAGAATCGGCAGTAAACCAACCCCGACAACGATAGTTCAGGTATACATGCCGACGTCTCAAGAGAAATCGCATAGGAATATTGAAAGGGTAATACAGTTTCTAAAGGGGGATGAAAATCTAGTAGTCATGACGGACTGGAATGCAGTTGTAGGGGAAGGAGTTGAAGAAAACGTTACAGGAGGAAATGGGCTTGGGACAAGGAATGAGAGAAGAGGAAGATTGAGTTCTGTAGTAAATTTCAGCTGGAAATAGCCAATACTCTGTTCAGGAATCACAAGAGGAGGAGGTATACTTGGAAAAGGACTGTGATACGGGAAGATGTCAGTTGGATTGCAATATGATCAGACAGAGATTCCGATATCAGATACTGGATTGTAAGGCGTACCCAGGAGCAGATATAAACTCAGATGGTAATATAGCCGTCAAGAAGAGTAGGCTGCAGTTAAGACATTAGTCAGGAAGAATCAATACGCAGAGAAGTGGGATGCGGAAGTACTAGGAATGACGAGATACGCCTGAAATTCTCTAAGGCTATAGATACAGTAATAAGGAATATCTCAATAGGCAGTACAGTTGAAGAGGAATGAACATCTCTAAAAAGGGCCATCACAGAAGCTGGAAAGGAAAACATATATGCAAGGTACGGAGTATGGATTGAGAGTAAATCGAAGAAAGACAAAGGTAATGAGAAGTACTAGAAATGAGAACAGCGAGAAACTTAATATCAGGATCGATGGTCACGAAGTAGATGAAGGAATTCTACTGCCCAGGCAGTAAAATAACCAACAACGGACGGAGCAAGGAAGACTGGCAATGGCAAAAAGGGCACTAGTGCCAAGAGAAGTCTACTAAAATAAAATGTCGGCATTAATTTGAGGAAGAAACTTCTGAGAATGTACGGCTGGAGCACAGCATCGTATGGTAGTGAAATATGGACTGTGGGAAAACCGGAACAGAAGCAACTGAGATGTGGTGCTAGAGAGAAATGTTGAAAACTAGATGAACTGATACGGTAGGGAATGAGGAGCTTTACGCAGAATCGGAAAGGAAAGGAATATGTGGAAAACACTGTTAAAGAGAAGGGATAGAATGATAGGACATCTGTTAAGACATGATGCTAGAGGGAGTTGTAGAAGGCAAAAATTGTAAAGGAAGACAGGGAGTGGAATACATCCAGCTAATAACTGAGGACGTAGGTTGCAAGTGCTACTCCGAGATCAAGAGGTTAGTACAGGAGAGGAATACGTGGCGAGCTGCATGAAAGCAATCAGAAGAATGATGAAAAAAAGAAGAGCCCCACCTATATAACCATGAGCCCAGGTGACGAGCTGCCATAGCCAATTAATGCCAAATTTCACCGCACTATCCTAATGAGTAAGTTCGTCGTACTCCCCACATTGATTTCTGCGGTTGATTGACGCAGTGTTACTTGTCTGTTAGCACTGACAACTAAGTGTACTTACAACTTTGTCGCAATTCAAGTCTCAGTTATGTGCTGAACAGTCCATAAAAACTATAAAAATATACGTATCTAGTGTGTGTGTGTGTGTGTGTGTGTGTGTGTGTGTGTGTGTGTGTGTGTGTGTGCGCGTGTGTTTATGTATATTTCACATCTCCTAAACCAATGGACCGATCACAACCAAACTACGTGCACATATCTCTTAATGTCAGTCAACAATTGTTGTGGGCGTGAGAACCACCTACCTATAATCAGGAGATATGGCGTTATATGCAATGAAATTCGTGAAAAATCTCGGCATCTTGTATGACGTTTAAATTCTCACTTCCTCGTTACTAACTCTATTCGGAATACATTTCGCAGACAGTATTCATATATACTGCTGAATGTTCCTACAAAAATACATCACTGCACCACATTTCAGTTAATATGACGTCATAAACTCTGAGATGCGTGTAAAATTTCCACATCATGCATAAAGTTTTAATATATTTATTCTTTACTAAAGAAGACACTCCTACAGTCGAGTCACCTAAAATAAATTTCTGAGACAGGGCAGCGCTTTTGACAGCTTACAACTAGGAAGCGCAAACAGCTGTAGGCGGAATCAATAGCCGTCTGCAGAGGTATAAGGGAGGCTTTGACATAGGGACGTTTACAAAATAACATTGTAGTCACGCGAAGCAGCTACGTCCAGCATACAGAGACAATCCGTTATTCTCTCACACTGAGTCTTTTACGGGAGTAAAGGCAATAATAAACGAAAGGAAGATGGTCGTTTTGGTCACAAGTCAAACTGGCAAAATGAATACCCGGGAAATATCGTGTTTGCCAGCTGGTAAACAATAAAACATTAACGCTTATATGAGATTTTGTTTCGTGTCATATACATTAGTATTTTTTGCAAGAAGTATTTTTTTCCATAATTGAATGAAGTGATTGCAGTCCTCAAGCGTTCTCGGTTTGCTGATCCTGTGTAATGTATGCGGATGTATGTATGTTTTTGATAGTGGTTTTGGGGAAAAACTCTACTGTATAACAGAAAACACGACCCAAACGGTCACCTGACAACATACGTTCAGACTCTAGATGCACCATAGTAAATGTAGGGACGCCTACAACTAAGCGTTTAACTAGTAAACCACATCCCGCGTGACGATAAGTGCAGCTAGTTTGCGTCACATTGTGGGAGCTCCAAGCGCCCAGCTATGCACGCGGTGGGCTGTCGGCCACTTGGGCACCCATTACCAAGCCGTGCGGAGTGCGGCGTGCGCCGTGCGGCGGCTACTTTGCCCCTGGCGCGTCACGCGGAGCGCGCAACTGGGCCGCATGAAAAATACACGTGGCGTGGCTCACGGCTGCCCGCGCAGGCACGCGCGAGCGCCATGAATAATTCGCGACGGACTAGGCCGGCCAAAACAACGGCAAGGACACTCGCCAGGGTTATCGCGACACGGATCCCACCCCGTCTGCTTACTCCGTGCTTTCGTGTCACTGCAAACCTCGCACCGCCTATTCCCGTTCCAGCTCACTCGACAGCTCGTTCAACATTGATTTGCACAATGCACAGGTTCACACTACCTTCTCTCTTCGTCGGGGCAGTCTGTTCCTCGCTGCGTCATAGTTTTTATACACTGAGGTGCCAAAGAAACTGTTATAGGCATGCATATTGAAATAAACAGGCAGAATACTGCGCTGAGGTCGGCAACGCCTATACAGGGTGTTACAAAAAGGTATGGCCAAACTTTCAGGAAACATTC
The DNA here is from genome assembly GCF_021461385.2 of Schistocerca piceifrons. NCBI lineage: Eukaryota > Metazoa > Arthropoda > Insecta > Orthoptera > Acrididae > Schistocerca > Schistocerca piceifrons. Next base: position 439,922,906 of record NC_060138.1, read on the forward strand.
CTCACACACAAAGAAAGAAAATATGTTATGTAGACATGTGTCCGCAAACGCTTACTTTCCATGTTAGACCTCATTCTATTACTTCTCTTCAAATCACATTAATCATGGAATGGAAACACACAGCAACAGAACGTACCAGCGTGACGTCAAACACTTTGTTACAGGAAATGTTCAAAATGTCCTCCGTTACCGAGGATACAAGCATCCACCCTCCGTCGCATGGAATCTCTGATGCGCTGATGCAGCCCTGGAGAATGGCGTATTGTATCACAGCCGTCCACAATACGGGCAAGAAGTGTCTCTACATTTGGTACCGGGGTTGCGTAGACAAGAGCTTTCAAATGCCCCCATAAATGAAAGTCAAGAGGGTTGAGGTGAAACGAGGAAATACAGTACAGTACAGTACATACTGACGAAACTAAAATGAGCTCTAACATGGAAATTAAGCGTTTCCGGACACATGTCCACATAACATCTTTTCTTTATTTGTGTGTGAGGAATGTTTCCTGAAAGTTTGACCGTACCTTTTTGTAACACCCTGTATAAGACAAGTGTCTGACGCATTTATTAGAGCGGTTCCTGCTGCTACAATGGCAGGTTATCAAGATTCAAGTGAGTTTGTATGTAGTGTCATAGTCGGCGCACGAGCAATGGGATACAGCATTTAAGAGATAGCGATGAAGTGGGAATTTTCCCGTACACCGTTTCAAGAATGTACCGAATCCCGTAATACATGAAATCTCCGACATCGCCGCGGCCGAAAAAAGATCCTGCAAGAACGGGACCAACGACGACTGAAGAGAATCGTTCAACGCGACAGACGTATAGCCCTTCCGCAAATTGCTGCAGATTTCAATGCTGGGCCATCAACAAGTGTCAGCGTGCGAACCATTCAACAAAAAATTATGGGGTTTCGGAACCGAAGGCCCACTCGTGCACTCTTGATGACATTACGACACAAAGCTTTACGCCTCGTCTAGGCCCATCAACACCGACATTGGACTGTTGATGACACGTGTCGCATGGTCGGAAGAGTCTCGTTTCAAATTGCATCGAGCGGATGGACGTTTTAAGGATGTGGAGACAACCTCGTGAATCCATGGACCCTGCATGTTAGCAGGGGACTGTTCAAGCTGGTGAAGGCTCTGCAGTGGTGTGGGGCGTGTGCAGTTGGAGTGATATGGGACTGCTGATATGTCTCGATACGACTCTGACTGGTCACCGTACGTAAGCATCTGATCACCTGCATCTATTCATGTCCATCGTGCATAGTGCACAAGATTCCACGCAGAATTTAAGCAAAGCCTCCCAACTTTACAAGGTTACGTGCTAATTTAATCTTAACTGCTAACTGTATCCTTGCAGCTGGAAGAGCGTGCGAGAATCTTGTTCTCTCCTTTGTCAGAAAACAGAGGAACATAGTTATGATATCTCACCCGTTGTCTTGTAATTTCCACTATCGATAACTTCTGGTGTCGGTCATCATCGGATGTGTTGTGACGCTAGTGTTTATAGTTGCGCCTACTTGTTGGAGTTTTGTTCTGAAAATGACAAGGAGGTCACATGTAAAAATCTACGGTTGTCGACGACGCCACCTGGCTGCATTCTCGTAAGTCATTTGAGCATAGTAAACACCGGGAGAAACACATGTCTCACATTTTTTTCTTATCTGTAGGGGATTCTATTGTTTGGTAGAGAGTCGATTCTGTTACGCTCCAAAGCATGTAAGCTGAGTTTTCTCTCTAGAACGTTTAATGCGAGCTATCTGACGTGGCAGGTCTTAAATTTTTGGATCAAATGGGACGAGGACCTTTTGATGCTGGCACGTCATTTTCGCCACTTTTAGAAAAGCAATGGGCATAGGCTCTAAGATAAATCGTAAGGTCAGCATTACCTCGTGTGTTCCTACATTTCTCCGGAATCCAAACTGATCTTCCCCTAAGTCGACTTCTCCAGTCGCTCCATTCTTCTGTAAAGAATTCGTGTTACTATTTTGAAATCGTGACTTATTAAACAGATAGTTCGCTAATTTTCACACTTGTCAGCAACTGCGTCCTTTGTAATTGGAATTACTGCTGTAGACTTTTAGAGGTCCTTGGGTGTTCCGCCGTCTCATACGTCTTGCGCAGTGATGGAAGAGTTTTGCTAAGGTTGGCTCTCCCAAGCCTATCTGTAGGTCCGACGGAAAATCGCCTACACCCGGGGCCTTTTTCTGACTTAGATTTCACAGCTCTGTCAAATTCTTCTTGCAGTATCGTATCTCCCATCTCGTCTTCAGCTACGTCCACTTTTATTTCTATAATGTTGCCTTCACGTTCATCTCCCTTGTATAGATTCTCCATATTCTTCTTTCACCATTTAGCTTTCCCTTCTTTGTTTAGGACTAGTTTTCCATCTGAGCTCTCGATACTTATATAGCTGCTTATCTTTGCTCCAGAGGCCTCTTTAATTTTCCAATAGGCAGTATCTATCTTTCACCTAGCGAAATATGCTCCTAAATCCTTACCTTTGTCCTCTATCCATTCCTGCTTAGCCATTTTGCACTTTCTGTCAATCTTATTTTTTGATCGTTTGTATTCCTTTTCACCTGCTTCGTTTGCTGCATTTTTAAATTTTCTCCTTTCATCAGTTAAATTCAATATCTCTTTTATAATCCAAGGATTTCTACAGCACGAAAAGCAATAGATGATTGTATTAGAGTCTGTGCTACCGTTGTATCCATTCATTCCTGTCGTAATACTGGTGATGTTTCCCTCTGTTCTCCTGAAAGTGGGACGGCAACCCAACTTGCGTGTAAGTTTGCGTGACCCTCTAAGTAATAAGGGGCCGCGACAACAGTATCAATGATAAGATATGCTGATGAAGCTCTTATTCTCAGCGAAAATGAACGTGAATTACAGGATGTATTGGATGGAATGAACACCCTAACGGGTACGGAATGTGGATTAAGAGTAAACCGGAAAAAAGACAAAGTTAATAAGTAGTGCCAGAACTGAGAACTGAGAGTAGCGAGTAATTGACATCATTCGTTGTCGCTAAATTGACAAAGTTAAGGAATTCTTCTACGTTGGAAGAAAAATAACCAATGGTGAACGAAGCAAAGAAGACACTTAAAGCAGAGGTAAGGAGAGCATTCCTGGCCAGGAGAAGTCTACTGGTATCAAACACAGGCCTTAATTTGAGGAAGAAATTTCTGAGAATATACGTTCGAAGTACGGCATCTATCGTAGTGAAATATGGACAGTAGCAAAACCAGAACAGAAGAGCGTCGGAGCATTTGAGATGTGATGCTACAGAAGACCGTTGAAAGTTAGGTCGACTGGTAAAGTGAGGAATAAGGAGATTCTGCGCAGAATGATGAAGCAAAGAACATACGGGAAACACAAGAAGAAGGGCCAGGTTGATAGGACACGTGTTAAGACGTCAGAGAATAACCTTATTGGTGCTAGGTGGAGCTGTAGAGGCTAAAAGCTAGGGAAAGTCAGGGACTGGAATACTTCCAGAAAATAAATGAGGACGGAGAGTCGAAGTGCTACTCTGAAAGATGCAGAAGTTAGCCATGAATTCGTGGCAGGCTGCATCAAACCGGCCAGAAGACTGAGGGAAAAATAGAAAAAGAGGAGAGCGTAACATAAGACGACAGGGCCTGTGTTTTAATTCTGATTCTGCAAACTGCGCCAAAATACATAACTTAATGGGTCACATGTCGTCCGAGTTGAAAGTCGCAGCTATTCAGAACTAGCGTCCCCAGGCGAGATATAAATACTGTAATAGACAGTGCGGGCATTCTGTTAACGGTCTCGCGGCGAGCCGGTAGGAAGGCGCGCCCGCTGAGACGAGGTCTGGCAGCGGCCGGCTGCCCTAGGAACCTGTTACCCTGCATTAAAAATGCACCGCATCCATTATTCGGCCACTAACTGCTGAAGAGCCCCGACTAATCTTTCGTCTGTGAAATGAAAATTTTAATATTTTATGGCGCGCTGTTCTCCTTGTACCGCCTGCCCAGTTCCTTTCCCCTGGAATCCATTGTCATCCAGTAAAGTGCGATTCAAATTACGGTGCCCACAGCCCATAAAATCGTCAGCTCTCACACGTAAACAACTACGCACGCCTCCCGCCAGCAATATGCAAGGAGAATTGCACCCTGTTGTTCAGTCGACATTTTGTTCAACTGACAGCTATAGTAGACGTAATTTGCTCAGCTGCAGTAGACGTAAATTGCTTTTCACCTCCGACGTCGGAGTAATATTTCATGTTGTGTGGAACACAGTTTAATGATACGTGAACGCTTCTGAACCTCGCATAAGGTCAAATTCAGAATACAGATAAGATAAACACCTACTACAGTCTGGACGCCGACTTCGTTACAGATAATCGAAAGCGAATGACGTTCGATGACCTCTTCAGTCTTCAAATCTTATACATCTTTTCAGCGAACGGCTAACATTCATTAACATTTATGCTAACCAACTAAATTCATGAAGCAAGATTTAAAAAAAAAGGCTAAGTGACCGTAAAATTTAATACTGCGGTGCCCACAGCCCATACGAATTAGGTATCAGGAAATGAGTCCTTGGTTTTCAATTTAATCATTCCCACATTCACCCGAAATGATGTGGAGAACTGCTAAAAGCGCTTCAAAAGAGTTCACTTCTCAATCTGTCCTCAAAATTTTGAATTTTTACAGTTTTTACAATGGAAAACGTTCGAAAAAAGTTAAATTTATAACCGAAATATGTTGCTTCTGGTCACCAGCAGCATAAATACATATAGTTTTCTCCAGTTTTTACTATGTGCTATCTTGTTTACCACTGTATACGAGCTTTACACTTTATCCAATTTCCGATTATAGGTGCTAAAGATGGCAAAAAACTTACGTGCAGCCTCTAACCTTCAAAGATAACAGCACAACAATGCATTTAATTAAGAAGTGATATTCGATAGAGTTACAAACAAATCTGCACCGACTTAATAACAAATAAGTGAAAATAAACTGTTTTTTTCGCTATCTGGTTCACAACAGATCATTTTATTCATTATAACCGTTTCAGATCTATTCGTAAATCATTACCTGATCTAGTGAGCCGTTTATCATACGCTGTTGAACCTTACGGTGAAAAAACTGTTACAAATGATGCTATGTTACAGCTTAAAAATAATGAAAAACACAGAATAATGCACTACTCTCTTACTAAGAAATATCTCACCATAGAATTTACATAACTAAGAAACGATTTTATTGCCTTTGGATCCACGATTCATAGCACTACGTAGTATATTTACATTCAAATAAGAAGTGGAAGAATATAAAATTATTTTCTCTGTATTCTGTTCTGTTTATAGAAATATAACAAGCTGCAGCAAGAACTGCATTCTTCCTAAACAGACCATAGACAGTACGGATGAGCTTCATGTACCAGGCTAAAACAGAGAGTAAATTCGAAAACGAAAACTGCAGGTACTTACAAAAAAAACTTCTGGTAGAAACCCAAGAACGATATAATGCAATATACGTCATATGAGTGATACTGTACTACCACAAACGACCGGCAGTGGCAGTACTGTTTGATGTAGATGTACCACTGATGGCCTTGGGTTTGAATATTGTGCACTTTTTATTAAACTTTGCTGCTTCAAGTCTGATAATGTTGTCAATATTTTGTAGTAGTTCCTCAAAAGTTCAACATGTACTCTGCGACACAAAGCTTCACAAATAAAGCTGAGACTTAATGGAAGGGGAGGGAAATTTAAATGAGAATGACCGCAAGGACTTTTTATCATCGCTTCTCGAAATGAAACTCCAGTGCACCACATCAGTAGCTTCTTGCATCTCTGTTCATTGTATTTAATTGGATTTCTGGGGCAGTACGGTAGAATTAAACACACGGCTGATAAAAAGTAGCAACTATGGGCTACCGGTATTTCCGTAAATAGCGAACGAGGAATTATGCGAGCGAAGAGTTATATTCCACGCATATAAAAGGCAGAAAGGAACGGAATAACTTCTATGAAACTGGCAGCTATGTAAAAGTGGCAGTTGTTACAAAATGCGAATATTGATATTATCAGTGTTTTAATTCGATTACGTTAACGTATGAAATTTTTGGAGCGGATTATGTAAATACCGAAATTAACGTAACTTCATCAAAATGAAACGTTAGAGTAACGAGCTATATTATGCAATTAAATTTCGTGTGACTAAATAACTTGTGAATATCGAGAGGAATGTAACGGACACACATTATTACCTCATGGCTATAGAGTTTCATATGTAAAGGAAGCGTCCTACACGCCAAGTTCAGAACAACTGAAACACCGCTTCCGATACAGCGTCTGTCTGGCCACCTGTCAGAAGATGAATAACTGTGCGACATAGAAGTAATGCGGCCAGAACACCCAAGACACACGCCCGGATATGAAATAAACGCATTCCGAAACCGCTTGTACTAGTAATGGCATTTTTTTACTGGGCATAGATGTTTTAATAATCTGGGTCCGTGGCGTCTGGACACTCAGTATACTTAACGCAGGGTGAAAGTGTGGTGTGGGTACTCAGGGCTCCAGAGTGTATCGCACCACAATCGATAAGCCGCGCTAGAAACACTTGCGGAGCAGCAGCGGTATGGGCTGGCGCTAAGAAATATACTGAGATCCGCCAGAGGCGGCCATCGTGTATGCGGATAGCGATTGGTCTGTATCTCGTTAAATACCGGAGCACTGAGCTACGGAGGACAGTTCTCTTCAGTGCGCCCAGCCGTGTGCAGCCTCCAGCTACCGCCGAGTCTACAAGCTGCAGCGTTCGTCCGTCGTCTCCCACACTTAGGTATCGTAGGCCAGCTCTGGACTCTAGGTAGCACTTTAGTATTTTAGAGGACTTGTAATAATTTCAAATGTCTATTGTGCTGGACATTTCACAGGAAGATGCATCCCGTAAGTTGAGTATCTCTCCATATTTAATAAATGTCATTTTGTTACTAACTGTTGGGAATCTTTCTGATTAAAGATAACCTACGCCGTCCTCCTGCATTCCCTACAAAATGGCACAAAAGGAAAGATATTCCCACTCAGATTGTCTGTCGCGCGCTAGCGTTGTGTTACAGAGAGGAGCCTCGAACTCTAGTTTCAGACCCGCCAACTGCCGATTCGAAGCAAAGTGTAATGCAGTTTACGAAACTGGACAGCTGAGTTGGAGATATAGAAAATTTGTTTCTGCAATCCATTTATGCTTAGCTAGTGTTCTGCATTAACTGAACTCTGATATACAAGATTTTTCAAAAATATTCATCTGGTTTCCTGACACTCTATCTTGTACATGAATGAAGGTGGACTTCAACTTGCAGTGTTAAAAAGTTTTTGTATTCAAAAGAACCATCCGATTACAAAAGGATATATCTTTTAATTTTATGCGCCTACAAACTGGAAGTACTTTTTTAATTACGTTTAGGATCAAAGTTTTCAGTTACTTCTTACCGAGGTCCAGTATACGTTTCACCAATCAGACGGAAAATTCCTCACCAAATATTTTGAAGATGTGTTACGTTAACGCACTTGGGACGTGGGACTTAGGGAAGGCAGGAAAAGGTGTGGACGGAGCCTAATCAGTTACCGTTGGTTGCACAGTACACACGTACACTTTATTTAAGGAAATAATTTTTTAAAAACAATAATTTAAAAAAAAATGACTGTAGCACAAGCTACACTAACGTCTGAAGGCTTTATTACGAAAGAATTCAAAATTATTTGTCGTCTGAAAGCCACAAGCTATACTTCAGAACAATTAGCTGCTGAAGGGCTGAATTACAAATGAGGAAGACAATTACACTTTAAAAATACCAAAATAATTTTTAAAACAATTGTTAAAAAATTGACTGTAACACAAGCTACACTGACGGCTGAAGGCCTTATTAAGGAAGAATTCAAATTATCTGTCGGCTGGAGGCCACAAACAATAGGAATAATTTAAACAAAATATTATTTTAAAACAATTGACACAATCAGACCAAATAAGAAGGGAGTGATCCACAGACAGTGCTTCAAGGACCCTCCTGAGAAAAGTCCCTACAGCTGCGTAAGCAGTGAGACAGGCAACCAAGGGTTATGCTCACGTAACAGGATGGCAACTAAAACTAGGGACAGTTTAAACATCGACCAACTCTCTTATCAAATCCACGTAACATCTGATAACCGGTACAACGATAGAATAATTCAAGTGAGGGCGAAGTGACAGACAGCACTGCGTCTGCAGAATCCGGGTTTTAAAACACCGGAAGGCAGAAGGAACCCCTCCACCAATGCAGTACGCAGACAGCGTTCAAATAACTGCTCATTTAAACACACTAAAATGACACAGACCAGTTCCACCAACAACTCAAAAAATGCTAAAACCAGTCACTGTGGAACAACAAGCACCAACCACAAGTCGACATAAACACAAAGGGCCTAGAAGCGGTCGGAAGACCAATTACACGTCGTCCGATGAGGCGACCGACCAACGGCCAACCAACGATCGAGCCCGCTCCAGTCAGGCAAGGGAAAGGTACCAGTATGAATCGTCCGACTGACAGCTTACCGCCATGCGGTCACTTCCACGGACGGAGAAACACACACACACACACACACACACACACACACAAGTGAAGGTTGCACTACTCGAATATAACGATCCATTCAACTTAAACACGCTGAATCCGGACCTCGAGGTGGACGTGCACTCTCGCGACCACATCCTTCCATCGGGCAGTGCACGTATCGCCAGTTGTCGCGGCGAGTACAGCCGCTGTGCGGACCTCACTGCTCCTCCGTCCTAAGCGAACTGCTGACACAGACCGACCCGGAAATACTAGAGGTACTTGCTATCGATAAGTGCTGCTGCTGCCACTGACGGACAGACGAAGCGAGCAAACGTAGTGGCGCCAGTAAACAGACTAAGAAAACGAGAGGTGACAATCCCAACACCCGATCCAAACCTGTCAATGGCACCAAGGCGAGCAGGAGCACGGCTCAGCAATCAAATGGTTCAAATGGCTCTGAGCACTATGGGACTTAACATCTGTGGTCATCAGTCCCCTAGAACTTAGAACTACTTAAACCTAACTAATCTAAGGACATCACACACATCCATGCCCGAGACAGGATTCGAAACTGCGACCGTAGCGGTCACGCGGCTCCAGACTGAAGCGCCTAGAACCGCACGGCCACACCGACCGGCCTCAGCAATCATCGTTGTTGATATGTGAGGCCGCAATTCACCTAATATTGTTAGAAAGCGAGTCATATAGCTGGCGTCTTTCACCAACCACCACAAAAAATGACATACCGTGAGATAAGCGTACCTCGGAGGCTAATGGTACAGTGTGAGATCTGCGCGCCTGAAGCGGCAGATTCATCGTTGAGGTAGGTCATTCACAAGAAACTCTCCTACATATAAAGGAAGCGTGTTGTGCTCCGTCGTGTTGAGAAGCGAATCTTCGGAATGCTGCCACAATAGTGGAAAATGTTAGATCTCTATCACATCCCGGTACATTTCCGCAAGTAAAAACGGGCAGTACATATTTTTTCAGGTAGCGGGTAAAAAGCTAGACGTCCCGGAGAGTGCTCGTCTAACGTATGTTGATTCTATGTTCCTCACAATCCTACGGTGTGGCGGTTCGCTTTTCCACTTCAATGGACATTTCACATGAAAAGAAATTGTGATCACCCATCTCCATGCCCAGAAAGAGTTCATAAAACTCCACTCATGAAGAATGAATAACTCTCGTCTGGAACCAGTAGATTTCTATGGCCTACGTGCGAAGCTCTATTGAATACGGTGTCTTTTACGAGCACATGAGGGCGACCTGTGGATTTCCCCTTATATAAACAACCGGTGTCTTGAAACTGTGGATGCCATCGTTCAGTGCTCTGAGTTGTAGAGGTGCAGTACCAAACCATGGACAAGCGACAGGCCGCAGAGTTGTAACTGGTCGCACCTGCCGAAATGGTGAATGCAGAACGCTTTTTTGTTGTCGTGTTATCACCATCTCGACGCATGTAGAGTAATGAACGAGCGAGACAGCTGACTGTAGACAAGGAAGACCCCCTACTAGCATGGGAGCCTACAGAAATTTTTCCATGAGGTGAGAAGACTCAAAACTTTGCATCTTTCATACAACTGATTCCGTGAGTTTAAAAACGTGTCATGCCCCAAGAAATAAATATGACAAGTAGTACACAAAACAGTGTACCTCAAAATATTGCTTTCTATGTTGTTCGTATTTATAAGATGGAATATTTACCTAAGTGGTAAGCATATATAAACAGTATACGAAAAGTACACTGAGTTGACAAAAGTCATAGAATAGTGATACACAGAGGGCGATAGTATCGTGTAGCCGGCCGCTGTGGTCGAGCGGTTCTAGGCACTACAGTCCGGGATCGCGCGACTGCTACGGTCGCAGGTTCGAATCCTGCCACGGGCATGGATGTGTGTGGTGTCCTTAGGTTAGTTAGGTTTAAGTAGTTCCAAGTTCTAGGGGACTGATGACCTCACATGTTACGTCCCATAGTGCTCAGAGCCATTTGAACCGTTTAGTATTGCTTGCACAAGTTATAAAAGAGCAGTGCATTGGTGGGCGTGTCATTTGTTCTCGGGTGATCTCAAGTGGAACTTCTCCGACGTGATTGTGGCCGCACGACGGGAACTAACAGACTTTGAAAGAGGCGTGGTAGCTGCTGCTAGACCCAGGGGCATTCCATTTCGGAAATCGTTAGGGAACTGAATATTCCGAGATCCAGAGTGTCAAGAGCGTGCCGAGGAAACCAAATTTCAGAAATTACCTCTCACCACGGACAACGCAGTGACCGATAAGTGAAGACCGACAGCAGTGGCTTTTGCGTGGAGTTGTCAGTGCTAACAGACAAGCAACACTGCTTTAAACATCCGCAGAAAGGATTTGGGACGTTTGACGAATGTATCCGTTATCACATAGCTGCGTTTGGCTTTAATGGGCTATGGTGGCAGATGATAGACGCGAGCAAGTTTGCTAACAGCATGACATCGCCTGCAGCGCCTCTCGTGATCACATCGGCTGGTTCCTAGATGACTGGAAAACAGTGGACTGGTAAGATGAGTGATGATTTCAGTTGGTAAGAGTTGATGGCAAGGTTCGAGCGTGGCGCAGACCCCACGATGTCATGCATGAGGTTGCCAACAAGATATTGTGCAATCTGGTGGGCGCTCCATAACGGTGTAGGCTGTGTTTACATGCCTGGAAACGGCTATTTTCGGCCCCTTGGAGACATTTGTGGATTCCATGTTTCCAAACAATGACCGAATTTTTATGGCTGGCAATGCGCCATGTCACTGGGCCACAACTACTCTCGATTTGTTTGAAGAACATTCTGGACAGTTCGAGCGAATGATTTGGCCACTCAGATAGCCCTACATGAATCCCATCGAATATTTATGGGACATAATTGAGAGGTCAGGTAGCGCACAAAATCCTGCATCGGCAACACTTTCACAATCATAGTCGGCTATAGAGGCAGCACGGCTCAATATTTCTGCAGCGGACATCAAGCGACTTGTTGAGTCCATGCCACGTCGAGCTGCTGCACTACGCCGGGTAAAATGAGGTCCGACAAGATGTGGGGAGGTATCCCATGACCTTCGTCGTTATATATCTTTCTATGTTACTAATACGGATATTGATGCCAACTTTGTGATTCGAATATCTCCGCTTACACCCTCATATGACTATATCGAGGATGTTCACCGAGCTACGAAATAAATGTAGAAAATGAAGCTATGAAATATTCACAAAAGCAATTTATTCATACGCCCATTGATGTGGTAGGTAAGCAGCACACGAACTGCTAGAATGCAACGACTGAACCCAAGTCGAGGATACACGAAAATACATTATATTTTTATTTGCCAGAGCACTTTGAACAGTATAGGCTGGTAGCATGCTTAGAACGATGAAGCAAAATTAGGTTTTGCAGACGAGCTCAGCATTCTGGATCTAAAACGGAGACTCAGAACCGTTGTTCAGAAAGACTTAAATTAAAGCAAAATATTACTTGACTGAAATCTAAAGACTACTAATAATTTTCAACGTAATAAAACTGAGAAGATTCAGATACTTGAAAATATACATTCACACAAGATCCACAACTTTATTTAGAATTCAACAACACATGCTAGTGTTGCGACACATTTATGATACCAATGTTACGTGACTCAAATTGCCTCACAACAAGATTTCAATGTTCATCAACTATTTGCTCAGTAATTAGATGGAAGGCAGTTTTGCCACCATGTTGTCATGCAATCATGACTTGATGAAAATAAGTTGATCCTCCTGCCTGACCTATGCCCACAGCCATGCGTGGACTAACTTTGGTAATATTACACAAAGAGGCTGAGTTCATCTAAACACGCCAAACAGTAAGCAATACATCACACTCTTACTTCTGCTTATCAGCAAGCTGGTATGAACCAAGTCATCAATATTTATGCTTAACCTTAACACAACCACTAACAAGTTCGTTAGTAAAAAATCGTTGAAGTTTGATTTAAGTCAATGAATACAAAGGGAACAATTCAACTGGATTAAAACCTCTCCAAAACTTTAAGCCCACGTTTATACTAAGTAAAATGTTACTTACAATTACCTTGAAAGCATAGATTAATACACAGAAATGTTTATCTTGAGCCGCCTCTAAAGATGAATAAAAAATTTCAAAACATCAGCAGGTGTCAAAATTAAAGCAACGAAATGCTATTTCCCCTTGCTATGTCTAATTCACGATATAATCATACAAGCTGTGAGCATATGTCGTTACGATCGTGTTAAACGCGGAAGATGGTATTCCTGTCAACGGACAACCACGCCAGCAATGACGCAGGGCACCTACCAAGCGGGGAAGTGTTTGCTGTGTACTCAGTCACAGACGGTGCAGTATGACACAGAGAAGACGCCTACAGACTCTCTACTGTTGAGGGCGACAGGAAGAACGGAAGCAGGAGAGTCGCAAACTGATGTAGCCCGATGGCTTAATCGCTCTGTTGTTTCTCGTATGACACGACCCTTTATAGTGACCGAAACTGTATCCCGGAGACCACGTGTGACGTCAGAAAGAGTGGACCATTATTTGGCTGTAAGGGCACAAAGGGATCGCCTTATTACAGCATCTGTCATCGCAGCATCCTTTAGATCTGTTGTATCGAGGCAAACGGTGTACAGACTGCTTCAGCCGTGTGGCCTTTACTGTTGGAGACCTGCTGTCTATTTACGTCTTTCGTGTCTTCACAAAAGGATACGTCTAGAGTGGAGCCGTCAACATGCCACCTGAAAGGTCGAACGCAGGGCCGATGTTCTTTTCATAGATGAGTCCCAATTCATCTAGAGAGTGATTCTCGGTGGATTCGCATCTGGAGGGAACTGGGAACACGATTTCTGGACTCAAAAATTGTGGAAAGAGACTGATATCGAGGAGCATCCCTAACGTTGTGTGCAGGGATTACATTGATCACTCGAACAGCTCTTCATGAAATTGTACTGATGAAGCAGCAAGATTTCACTGCTGTCAGGTACAGCGAGGAGATCTTGGGATCTCATGCGCAGTTGTTGCGAGGTGCTGTGAGCCCAGACTTCGAACTGATGGACGCTGATGCTCGGCCTCATAGAGCACGGGTGGTTGAGGTTTTCTTGAAAACAGAAGATATTGAACACATGACGTGGCTTGCTCGCTCTCCCGATTTGAACCGCATACGGCATCTTTGGGATGCACTAGGGAGACGAGTTGCATCGAGTCAGCATACACCAACTAATCCTCAAGACTTGTGAGCAGCTCTGCAGGAAGAATGGGCATTATTGCTCTATCATGAGTTTGATGACATAATTCGCAACATATCCCGTCGTTGTCAGATCTGGGTTGGTGCCAGAGGTGGTCAGACCCCATGCTGAGCACATTAACCAGTTGTGAGGATGTGTGTGAAAATTCGTTGAGTTGGAGAAAAGCGAAGAACATTTTTGACTGCCATTACGCAAGTTGCTGTTGATTTTTTATTCTTTACATTGTTTCTTCTTTATTATCATCTGTTTATGCTGTTCTGTGCAGCCTTGCAAAATTTCCGTTTGTTGCCCTAATTTTGGACACCAGTGTGTATACAACGATAAGGTTACACTGAACCGTGCTCTCAGAGGGCAATAAAGCTTTCAAACTTTAAACAAATGTTGACAGTCTGACAACTGTAAGGCTAGAATCAGCCCCCTTTAAAGGGAAGTTAAAGGTACCAAATTTTAAACAAAGTTGACAATGGTAACGTTACACTGAGCCGTACTCTAACGGTGAACACACAATATTCGCGTTCATTTCGGAGGCAGAAGTTCCAGATTTACAATTTCCAACTATTAATGGCAAGCGAGAGGTTCCACAGAACATGATACACTGGAGCGGACTATCAAGGAACCCTATGAGTGCAAGTTCAGTCTTCACTAAGGCTCATTTGAAAGTGTTAACAATTATGACACGAAAAATATTAACGGCTAATGACTCACCATGTGCATCAGGAGAACGACGGAAAATGTGTCCGGGAGATGCAGAGGTCAACCTTCTATGGCATAGGTGTATCACAGTTCACAAAATGGACATTGTCGACATTCAAGAAATGTTCAAATCAAACCATTGACCTTGTAATCTACCCCCTCCTTCTTATTTGCAGCTATTGTTTACAATAAGCAACGTCATTTATGAAAAATTTGAGAGAAGCGAAGATTACAATAAACTTTCTAGTTTACTTAGCTTGTCATGTTGAGTTGGCTGCAAGCAGAAAATCTCACATTTCAGGTCCTCACAGTTGAACTGAAATGAACAAAACTGAAGACTGTTGTTGCAGAATTTTTGTTTCTCCGTAAATTTATTTTGTCACATTTTCGCGTATCATATAGTCTTTTCATACTTCACGTCGTTATCAGGAGAAAGAAAACTGGCGTTCTACGGATCGGAGCGTGGAATGTCAGATCCCTTAATCGGGCAGGTAGGTTAGAAAATTTAAAAAAGGAAATGCATAGATTAAAGTTACATATAGTGGGAATTAGTGAAGTCCAGTGGCAGGAGGAACAAGACTTCCGGTCAGGTGAATACACCGTTATAAATACGAAATCAGATAGGGGTAATGCTGGAGTAGGTTTAATAATGAATAAAAAAATAGGAGTGCGGGTAAGCTACTACAAACAGCATAGTGAACACATTATTGTGGCCAAGATAGACACGAAGCCTACGCCTACCACAGTAGTACAAGTTTATATGCCAACTAGCTCTGCAGATGACGAATAGATTGATGAAATTTATGATGAGATAAAAGAAACTATTCAGACAGTGAAGGGAGACGAAAATTTAATAGTCATGGGTGAATGGAAATCGGTAGTGGAAAAAGGAAATATGGAATGGGGGTAAGAAATGATAGAGGAAGACGCCTGATTGAATTTTCCACAGAGCATAACTTAATCATAGCTAACACTTGGTTCAAGAATCATGATAGAAGGTTGTATACATGGAAGAACCCTGGAGATACTAAAAGGTATAAGATAGATTATATAATGGTAAGACAGAGATTTAGGAACCAGGTTTTAAATTGTAAGACATTTCCAGGGGCAGATGTGGACTCTGACCACAATCTATTGGTTATGACCTGTAGATTAAAACTGAAGAAACTGCAAAAAGGTGGGAATTTAAGGAGATGGGACCTGGCTAAACTGACAGAACCAGAGGTTGTAGAGAGTTTCAGGGAAAGTATAACGGAACGATTGACAGGAATGGGGGAAAAAAATACAGTAGAAGAAAAGTGGGTAGCTTTGAGGGATGAAATAGTGAAGGCAGCAGAGGATTAAGTAGGTAAAAAGACGAAGGCTAGTAGAAATCCTTGGGTAACAGAAGAAATATTGAATTGATGAAAGGAGAAAATATATAAATGCATTAAGTGAAGCAGGCTGAAAGGAATACAAACTTCTCAAAAACGAGATCGACAGGAAGGGCAAAATGGCTAAGCAGGGATGCCTAGAGGACAAATGTAAGGATGTACAGGCCTATCTCACTAGGGGTAAGATAGATACTGCCTACTGGGAAATGAAAGAGACCTTTGGAGAAAAGAGAACCACTTGTATGAATAGCAAAAGCTCAGATGGAAACCCAGTTCTAAGCAAAGAAGGGAATGCAGAAAGGTGGAAGGAGTATATAGAGGGTCTATACAAGGGCGATGTACTTGAGGACAATATTATGGAAATGGAAGAGGATGTAGAAAAAGATGAAATGGGAGATACGATACTGCGTGAAGAGTTTGACAGAGCACTGAAAGACCTAAGTCGAAACAAGGCCCCAGGAGTAGACAATATTCCATTAGAACTGCTGACAGTCTTGGGAGAGCCAGTCCTGACAAAACTCTACCATCTGGTGAGCAAAATGTATGTGAGAGGCGAAATACCCTCAGACTTCAAGAAGAATATAATAATTTCAATCCCAAAGAAAGCACGTGTTGATAGATGTGAAAATTACCGAATTATCAGTTTAATAAGTCACGGCTGCAAATTCTAACACAAATTCCCTACAGACGAATGGAAGCCTACCTCGGGGAAGATCAATTTGGGTTGCGTAGAAATGTTGGAACACGTGAGGCAATACTGACCCTACGGCTCATCTTAGAAGATAGATTAAGCAAAGGCAAACCGGCGTTTCTAGCATTTGTAGACTTAGAGATAGTTTTTGATGATGTTGCTGGAATACTCTTTCAAATTCTGAACGTGGCAGGGGTAAAATACAGAGAGCGAAAGGCTGTTTACAATTTGTACAGAAACCAGATGGCAGTTATAAGAGTCAAAGGGTATGAAAGGGAAGCAGTGGTTGGGAAGGGAGTGAGACAGGGTTGTAGCCCATCCCTGATGTTATTCAATCTGTATATTGAGCAAGTAGAAGAAAAATTCGGAGTAAGTATTAAAATCCATGGAGAAGAAATAAAAACTTTGAGGTTCGCCGATGACATTGTAATTCTGTCAGAGACAGCAAAGGACTTGGAAGAGCAGTTGAACGGAATGGACAGTGTCTTGAGAGGAGGATATAAGATGAACACCAACAAAAGCAAAACGAGGATAATGGAATGTAGTCGAATTAAGTCGGGTGATGCTGAGGGAATTAGATTAGGAATTGAGACACTTAAAGTAGTAAATGAGTTTTCTATTTGGGCAGCAAAATAACTGATGATGGTCGAAGTAGAGAGGACAAAAATGTTGACTGGCAGTGTTAAGGAAAGTATTTCTGAAGAAGAGAAATTTGTTAACATCGAATATAGATTTAAGTGTCAGGAAGTCGTTTCTGAAAGTATTTGTATGGAGTGTAGCCATGTATGGAAGTGAAACATGGACGTCGGCCGGGGTGGCAGAGCGGTTCTAGGCGCTACAGTCTGGAACCGCGCTAACGCTACGGTCGCAGGTTCGAATCCTGCCTCGGGCATGGATGTGTGTGATCTCCTTAGGTTAGTTTGCTTTAAGTAGTTCTAAGTTCTACGGGACTGATGACCTCAGAAGTTAAGTCCCATAGTGCTCAGAGCCATTTGAACCATTTTGAAACATGGACGATAAATAATTTGAACAAGAAGAGAACAGAAGTTTTCGAAATGTGGTGCCACAGAAGAATTCTGAAGATTAGATGGGTAGATCACGGAACTAATGAAGAGATATTGAATAGAATTGGGGAGAAGAGAAATTTGTGGCACAACTTGACTAGAAGAAAGGATCGGTTGGTAGGTCGTGTTCTGAGGCATCAAGGGATCACGAATTGAAAATTGGAGGGCAGAGTGGAGGGCAAAAATCGTAGGGGGAGACCAAGAGATGAATACACTAAGCAGATTCAGAAAGATGTAGGTTGTAGTAGGTACTGAGAGATGAAGAAACTTGCACAGGATACAGTAGCATGGAGAGCTGCATCGAACCAGTGTCTGGACTGAAGACCACAACAACAACAACAAAGCCGAAATTACATTGTTCACATAAAAATACAAAAATATTCCGATCACTTCATATTCATGCATATGACTCTCACACTCTTCGGAAATAATCATAATCCAAAAGGTTTACAATTTTTCTTACCAAATGAATTTCTGCTAGTTGCTGTTACATTATTGCTTTCGATTGTTATTTCATAGATGAATTCTGAAATAACCGTAGTAATCAGTACAGTATTGCGTAATTAATAACAGAAATTTGAGTGCCAATAGTTCGTAATTTCAAATGTTTCTAACAAATACTTTTAACTATACATTCAGAACTAGGACTTATCGATTACAACAAGAAGACTAAAACATTTTATAAAGTAAATCATTTTCATAAATTTTAGCTTGATATATAACACAGTGTGTATAAAATTATATGAAAGTGTTCAGAAAAGCAACTGAGATAATACTGACTGGTCCAAAATTCGAAACATAATAGTGGTATCGACAACTGCTGTTGACGAAAATTAATGCTAGAGGAGGATGTCCCTTTACTACTTGCACCATAAACATAGAATGAAAAATGGCACACCACAGTGATCACGAAGGTTCGCGGCATCAAGATCGAAGGCCAATTTCTCGGAAGTCGCAAACCGTGAAGAACATTCACTAGGTATACACTCTTACAGAATGCACGTAGACTGATTTGGGTGTAATGGGGTGATGAGAACTTAATTTGACGGCCCATGCAACCGATTGCGAAACAGTTTGTCGTGAAGCTTGCCGTGAAGCTGGTTATCCTTCAAGGTGTAGCTGCAGATAGTGCTATAATATGTTTTGTAGGTACGGAAAAAAATACATCCAGAGGGTAAATTTTTCCAGTGGTTCCAGGTGGCATGAGTTATAACTTTTACACACAGACCAGTAATCAAGCAAAAGCAAGTTATTTTTACCATATGTTCTCGAGAAGAAGTACTCATACCGTAGTTATAATTCTCTTACGCCCATTTTCCCACTCTTGCTTGCTGTGAGTTAAGTAAATATTCCGAAGATCACGCACATGAGACAGAATCGTAGGGGATAGAGCACCTTCAACATGTCGCAGCACAATAAGTAGCTTTTCAGCGAGTTTAATATCTACATGAACAACCGACATAACTGTAAACGAATGCGTTAAGGATTTGATGTTAGTTGATCTTGGTAAATCTTTTTTGGTACTTCTAATTTCCAGGGTTCCTTTCACATCCACTTCCCCTTCCAATCCCGATTGGTCGGAGTTGGAAAAATATCCTTAGTGAACCATGGGCTAACTTTGTTCATCTCATCTACAAATGTTCGTACCGTTTGCGCAGTTTGCTGTGCGTCAAGCTGCCGCTTTGTATGGAATTAGTTATCTTACGCCTTCCAATTCTGTAGGACTCTTTGAAGCTACACTACCATCCACTGCTTCACTTGAAATTACTGTAATCTATGTCGCGCACAATTTGATGTGCATAACGTTGTAGGTCACTAACATACACATCCTGTAAATTGTATCGAACTTCCTTGAAACGCACGAACACTAGTTTTTGTAATAAGTGCGCTTGTTCTCTCTTAAATATCCGTAGTTTTTCTTGTGCACTAAACGGTCATATTGCTGCGGATTTATTCGAAATTTGTTATTAATTGGTTTTTTTATTATGCTGTGGATAATTTTCCATGTACGTAATTATGTTTAGTACCCGCTCTTTGGGCAACGATTGTCCTTTGCTACGTTTCGCTGGAGACGGGATGTGTGGCTCCATGTTCCAACACCACTTTCACTTTTTAAGCACGTATCTATGTACTCCTCACCTAAATTGTCCACACAGTCGAGCGTATATGACACCATACTCCCGTGATTCATCCTGCAGAAACGCAGATATTGGATGTCACCACTTTCTTACATTGTGAAATGCCTTGGGTTCTTCTCCGACGAAATGTCAAATTCGGCAACCATTGTTGTAGATATAATGCAAAGTTTGCTTCGTTTAGCATTGCTATTGCTCTGCTTTGTATCAATAACCAATAGCACTGTTGTGAGTTACTCGTCGACTAAGCACTTCAATTACATTCCGAAGCCTCATGCTGTGCGCACCATAGGATACCTCTAGTCCCGAGCCCTGTAGCCATTGGCAGCCAGTGTTGTGGTTGCACAGTAGACAATAAGTGTTGTCGTCGAATGCAGTAAAAATCATTGTCTTTGGTGATCTCGCACTCAAGAATATCCTCGTAAGAACGCAGGCATAACCGAACCAGTGCAAATAACAACTACGCTCACGCGAATTAGGAAAACATAGTACACAACGCCACCATGTTGAATAATGCTTTTCGTGCAGTCACAGGACGTCGTATTTACGACTTAAACTGTGCGCAATAGGCTGCATGATGCACAACTTCACTCCCTACGTACATGGCGAGGTCCATCTTTGCAACCACGACACCATGCAGCGCAGTACTGATGGGCCCAACAACATGCCGAATTGACCACTCAGGAGTGGCATCACGTTCTCTTCACCGATGAGAGTCGCATATGCCTTCAACCAGACAATCGTCGGAGACGTGTTTGGAGGCAACCCGGTCAGGCTGAACGCCTTAGACACACTTCAACGAGAGCAGCAAAGTGGAGGTTCCCTTACGTTTTAGGGTGGCATTATGTGGGGTCGACGTAGACCGCCGGTAGTCATGGAAGATACCGTAACGGCTGTACGATACGTGAATGCCATCCTCCGAGCTATAGCGCAACCATATCGGCAGCGTATTGGCGAGGCATTCGTCCTCATGGATGACAATTCGAGTCCCCACATCATGCACATCTTGTGAGTGACTTCATTCAGGATAACGACATCGCTCGACTAGAGTGGCCAGCACGTTCTCCAGACATGAACCTTTTTTTTTTCTTTTTTTTTTTTTTTTTTTTTGGTCATCAGTCTGCTGACTGGTTTGATGCGGCCCGCCACAAATTCCTTTCCTGCGCTAACCTCTTCATCTCAGAGTAGCACTTGCAACCTACGTCCTCAATCATTTGCTTGACGTATTCCAATCTCTGTCTTCCTCTACAGTTTTTGCCCTCTACAGCTCCCTCTAGTACCATGGAAGTCATTCCCTCATGTCTTAGCAAATGTCCTATCATCCTGTCCCTTCTCTTTATCAGTGTTTTCCACATATTCCTTTCCTCTCCGATTCCGCGTAGAACCTCCTCATTCCTTACCTTATCAGTCCACCTAATTTCCAACATTCGTCTATAGCACCACATCTCAAATGCTTCGATTCTCTTCTGTTCCGGTTTTCCCACAGTCCATGTTTCACTACCATACAATGCTGTACTCCAGACGTACATCCTCAGAAATTTCTTCCTCAAATTAAGGCTGGTATTTGATATTAGTAGACATCTCTTGGCCAGAAATGCCTTTTTTGCCATAGCGAGTCTGTTTTTGATGTCCTCCTTGCTCCGTCCGTCATTGGTTATTTTACTGCCTAGGTAGCAGAATTCCTTAACTTCATTGACTTCGTGACCATCAATCCTGATGTTAAGTTTCTCGCTGTTCTCATTTCTACTACTTCTCATTACCTTCGTCTTTCTCCGATTTACTCTCAAACCATATTGTGTACTCCTTAGACTGTTCATTCCGTTCAGCAGATCATTTAATTCTTCTTCACTTTCACTCAGGATAGCAATGTCATCAGCGAATCGTATCATTGATATCCTTTCACCTTGTATTTTAATTCCACTCCTGAACCTTTCTTTTATTTCCGTCATTGC